>NC_071625.1:720833-1077500 GCF_014839835.1 Dryobates pubescens
CTTCCAAGAACAGACCACGTCTTGTTAACATAGCAACATTTTCTGATCTGCCCTGTTGGATACATTAAGTAACCTGATCTGGTGTCTCGCACAGCTAAGAAGATTCTCCGAGTTTTCTTCAGTTCACCTGCACCTTAAGAGCTGGCAATTCTTGCAGTAGGCAGCACAGTTGGTCCTACAGGAAGTAATTCAAGTGAGGGATACTATTTAATTAGGTGGGCAAAAGACACCTAGACATACATTCAAGAACGCATTCTGGGTAAAATTCAGTTGCCTTTTACACTGCCACAGACTACCCTCGAATTACACTTGAGTTAATTTAGGAATTTTATCTCCATTCCAGATTACACTGCCACAGAAGAAAACTGAAAGACTACTACTTCACAAATACTTCGCTAGGAATCCACACTGCTGAAGCAGTGGCTGCCACATGACAATTGCATATTCTGCAAGTAGCTCAGCTACAAATAATAATAAAAACACGACCAAAGTCAGCTTAAAGCAAACCCCAGACATCTGTAGCTCTCAGGTGGCAAAAAGCCTGTTGCAGGCAGCATCCAAATGAAAAATACTTTCCAGATCTACCAGTTGGTAACAGCACAAATATATTATCAGGATGGCTTCCTCCCTATCCACACAACGTTATTGTTTGGCAAACCTCACTGAAAACCATTTCCTATACACACTCTACAAATGGATGCCTTTGTGGGGAAAACACCGCCATGGTTACTTCTGCAAGTCTCAAACTGTAAAAACAAGGGCACTGCCCCCCTCCCCCCTTATGAACGGGAGAGCAGGGCTGCAGCATACTCAACGGCTCAATTCAGAAGCACTATCAGCTCTTCACATGGCCGAATGCCTTCCGAGAAGGAATAAACAATGGCACCTCAGGGGATTTACACTAATTAAACGCCAATGCTACGAACAAAAACCAAACTACAGGTCATGGTACTTTGCTACAAACCACATTTTTGTCGACAAAAAGTTCTGGGGGGAGGGGGAGGCGGGGGAGGAACCACACCACAACTACTCAACCCAGAACTGCCGAGCCCCGTAATGCTGAGAGTATTCTCCCTTCTCTACTGCCAATGGAATACCAGCAATTAGCTTACACACCTCCAAGTACCGCGAATTTGCGCCTCAGCAGCCTGTTTACACACTGTACACTGGAACTTGCAGCACAACGTTACCCGACTGCAGAGAACAGAAACGAACACACCGCACTGAAAATTACCAGAGCGTATTTATGATTAACTGGCTGGTGCTTCCTTCCCTTCTTCCCATGCCACAGACGAGACATTTCCCTTCTAAAAATAAAATGAGCCTAAAAGAAGAAATAAAATAATAATTAAAAAACCAAATCAATGCTTGCCGGCTGTTAGGAAGCATTCTCTGTACCTGCTGGCAGCGGCAGGCGCAGGCAGAGCCCCGCGGCGCCCAGAGCAGAGGCTGCTGGAGGCACACATTTGACTGACACGGCAGGCAACAAATGAACCGGCGCGCAGGAGGGGGATGTATCGCAGTGATGACGATACAGAAGCACAAAGATTTCCTGCATTCAAGTGTGGTTGCAAAGCAGCACTTTGTCAAAAGGGCTGGAATATTTAAAGGTACAGAACAATTTAACTCCTCTTACCCAATGCTTCAGAATATGGACGAGAAATCCTTCAGAACTGCCAGCAATATTCTGTCCATTACCAAATTCCCGTGGCAACAAATTTGCACGCAGTTTTAAAGCAAGAGTTTACCTTGTGTTAACGGAGCGCTTTTATACACTGTTGTCATAGTGTGCAGAACTACTTAAAAGAGTGCTCAGTGAATTATTCTTTTGAAGAGTTTTGAAGCACTGAGGAACTGTTAACCTCTCAGGATTTTCAGTTCTGTAAGCTGCAAGAATCGAACGAGTCCTTTTTGCTGTAACCTGAACTTGCTCGATGGCTTAAATGCTAATGCCAGCAAAGTAGTATTGTGGAAATTCCTTTTTCCCCCCTTAAAGGAAGGATGTTTATTTAAACAGGTGTGTACAACAGCAGGATGTGCAGCAAATCTTTGAGAACTTCCGTGTAGTAGCACTTGGGAGGCATTTTCCCCCTTCCCTGTCCTTGAGAAAGACACCCAGTGCTCTGAGAGCTGGGTGAACGTATTCAACAGGCCAGGGCAGCTGCAGGCAGCATCACAGTAACATTAAAACCTGTTCACCCATGCTCTTGCACTGTGATCTCGGAGCACCAGTGCCAGAACTTGCACTTAGCAGCACTGCAGACTGCCCACTGGAACATCCCAACCTGCAATTCCTATCTAAACCAAGGTAATTCAAATGGATGAGTTTCACTGTAAAGGAAAGCACTTCTTCTCAGGAGCTGGTAACTCTAAAAACCAATTTGTTTCAACTTATGACAATTATTAAGGTTGGAGGAACGTTTTTATCACCGGGATAGTGAAAGCCTCAAATACATAATAATACACTAGCAACACAGCAACAAAGATTTGATTTGTTTCACACAACAAACCACATGCTCGCTTAGAAAGGGGGAAAAAAGTGAGCTGATAGTAAGGTAAAACAAGAACACCAAGGGAAAAAAAATGGGTAAACTTAACACTGAGACAACTACCAATAGATATAAAAAAATAAATTAAAAAGAAAGAATAATTAAAACAAAAATACAACAAGCTGCTGTGTTCCCCCCCTGCCAAAGTCTGACAAAGGAATGGAGAACATGCTGCAAAAACATTTCAAACTGTCTCTGGACATGCAAAGTCTAAGCTAAAAACAAAGGCCAGCCACACAGCCAGCTTCCCCATGGCCTGTTCTCAGAGTCTTCCTCCCCTGTGTTTTCCCCTCACAGGAACAACAAATTCCTCCCCAACAGCAACCAGCCCCCTGTTTGTACAAAACCGGGCCAGGAAGAATGAGCCACTGCAGGATTTTGCTTTTATATTCTAGAACACAAAGTCTTTAACAATTCAAAAGACTTACTTGGGAGTTTTTCGCTTAAACAAACCTGCTGCTCCCAGAGCTTCTCAAAACGATTTGTAAAACTTGCTCACAGGAGAAGAGAGCAATCAACTTCTTCCTTAGATCTGACAACCCTGTTGCACTGCTTAATGACAGCTCTGAAGTTTAATAAGCGCACTAGTAACGATCAGACCTCCTGCAGGTCTGTTCTGAAGCGCAGACTTCCAGCAGCAGCAGCCTCCACCAGCGGGTAGCTGCCTGCAGCTGGGAGCTGGAAGAGGAGAGTGGTAGAAGGAGAGTCACAAGAGCCTGAAGATCATCATGGAACAATGCAGTTGAGAAAGCAGCAAAAGCTTCCTCTCCTGACTGACCTCCACCAGTCCTTTAATAGTCTTGTTTCGTAACTGGTGAAAGATACATTCCTATTAGCAAAAAAGACAACACAGGAAGCCTGACCCCAGGAGCATCCCTTAATTAAAGGTAAATAAAATAGGCTGCTCTTTTATTCTTCAATGCATTTCTGGGCTATACTGATCTGTTCACTTGAATCAGAACCTCCTTTCTTGGTGCAAATTAATACATGCCTTGCCTTAAACGCTCTTAATTAAAGAGCACCAAAGGGAGTATCAGCTCAGTCCTGACAGAGGTGCAGAACTGCAGCACTTAGGAGCATCGCCTGTTTACTACCCAGGCAACAGAGCGAAACAGAATGTATCTCACTGCAAGGAACCATAATCTTATTTGTATTGTTGGCTTGGAACAAATCAAATCTCCGTGCAATGGATGCTTAAGGCAGAAGCAGACATTTATTTCTGTAGCTGTTACTCATGATGTTGTTTCCTCCAAACTGATCTATCAAAACAAACTGAAGCAGCAGCAGAGAAACAGGACAGTGCCAGGCCAGGTACCATTTATGAAACGTCTGATTTCCACTCCATATCATTCATCTGTTCTACACAGCACTGCCATACAGATTTAAAGTTGTCAGCTGACAAGATCTTGTTACACTGAAACAGGATAGTGAGCACAGGAACTCCCTGAACTTGAGTAGGAAGACTGGATGCTGGGTGTGAAAGAGCAACTTTGCAGTTTGATTGGATGGCATTATTCTGTCTCAACCCAGGGACTAACACCATGCAACAGAAAAATGGTGATGCTCAATTCTGCAATCCCTGTATGTGCTATGTATGCTTTTGGATTGAGATGATGTTAGTAAAGAGTGATTTATTTCCCCTGCTCCTTCCCTCTTCAGGGAGAGAAGTTATTCCGGAGAGATACTGGGGGCAGGGGTGTAAGTACTCAGCTTTTTAGAGCTTGCTGTTGACTCCACATGAAGCAGTCATGCAGGTGACCAGGTTTTGTGATGGAAACGCACAGCCGTGTAGCACTGAAGATGAGCATCCCTAAGCATCACCTGAGAAGATGAGGTATGAAGTGTGTGTAAGATTATTCTCATCATTTAATACTCCAATTTCAGCAGCAGTCCTGAAAACTGAGAAACAAATCACACAAGAACCAGACTGTGTAACTTGTATGCCTCAGTGCAATCCATGAAGTAATTTGCATCTCTCACTGACAAGAAGAAAGGTTGTTTTTACACGGTGCTGTTGATTTGCCTGGGCACAAATTACCAAGCAATGACATTAGCTTCACTTTCAGTAGCTGATCCCCTTGCTAGATCGTATTTTTAGAGAGATGAGATTGCTATTTAATTACATCTTACAGGTGTGCTCTGCAGTTTAGGATAAAAAAATCCCTGTCTCCAAAGAGCTGAAAAGCAAAACTGAAAGCTGCCTCAAGTAGTGTTTATTTTGAAACAGTGAGGTTTCACCACACAGCAGTATTGTGTGGCAGTGTAATTACAAACTGGCATAGCTTTCAACAGCATTTTACAGCTCTGAGATATGCAACCTGTATGTTTACTTATTAGAGTATAGTTTTAGGATATAAGTTGCCAAGAACTTAAAAAAATAGGAAGACCCCTCTAAATTAGATGCTCAGTCCACCTAAATTGTTGTCTTTGGAAGGAATCCTACTAGGTGAAAGAAAGGCAGTTAAAAATCAACATTAAAATCAGGTACCAGCTCCTATGCAGAGCTAATATTTTGTCTAGAAGCACTGGACCTTTGTAGAAGTTGTTGCAGGTGAAGCTGAGATTACAGTTAACTGAGGTCTGTTTCCCTCTCCCTTCACTGACAGTACAGAAGCCACCTCCTGCTGTATTCAGCACAACATGGACTGGCACAGCTTCATAGCTGGCTGATCATGTTTGCATAGAGAGGAAGTCTACTTGGAGAAGTCATTCTCTGTTCCCTTTCATCAGCTATGGGAATATACAAATAAAAAGAAAGAAAGAAGGAGACAGCATTCTTCTTTCACAGAGTGTCCCTCAGGATTTCAAAAGGCACACTTAAAGAGTCTTAAAACCTCAAGGCTTTTAGCTGAACAATCCTACTTCCAACTCTCAGCAGAGCCACTGCTTCTGTTCTCACTGAAGATACACGAAATAGCCATTAGAATAGAATAAACCAGGTTGGAAGAGACCTTCAAGATCATCATGTCCAACCTGTCATCCAACACCACCTCATCAACTAAACCATGCAACCAAGCATCCTGTCAAGCCTCGCCCTGAACACCCCCAGCAACGGCGACCCCACCACCTCCTTGGGCAGCCCATTCCAGTGGGCAATCACTCCCTCTGTGTAAAACTTCCTCCTAACCTCCAGCCTAAACCTCCCCTGGTGCAGCCTAAGACTGTGTCCTCTTGTTCTGGTACTGGTTGCCTGGGAGAAGAGACCAACCTCTCCCTCACTACAACCCCCTTCAGGTAGTCGTAGAGAGCAGTAAGGTCATCCCTGAGTCTCCTCCTCTCAATTCCAGTCACGATTCCAAACACAGGGCAGCTCCAAGCAGTGAAAATGCCAAAGTTCTCACTTATAAGTTACAAATAAATTAGAGAAATTAAGAAGGACAAAGCAAAACTACCCCTTCCAGGAAGTGGAGAGTACACTATTTTCTTCATTTCAAAAGGAAGGACCAAGGTTACCAGTCTCTACAAAAGGCATTGCATGAGGCTAATGGGCACCAGAATCCTTCTTCAAGCACAACAAACGGGCAGAAATATTTCTAGTACTGCACATGACTCTTGCAGCTCAAGAGACTCATCTCCAGTGCAAGGGCAAAGCCTACTACACACGCTTCTTAATGGACAGCAACGCAGATAGTGACACATCCAATTTCTTAACAGATGATGTAAGAAACAACCAACCACCTAGCTTGACACAAATACAATGTCATAAGGAGGCCACTTTTCAGGAACCATTGGAAAAGTATTTTGAGGACTGCTGTCTTCACTCACTGTGCACAAGTGTCATTCAAGAAGCCTACAACTTCCAGGCTTCCTCTCTCTCAGCTAACCCAGTATCATCCAGCCTGTCACACAGCATTAGGATTATTCCACACACACCAAGCAGCTGTTTCATTAGCATCTGACTAAGGAAGTGTGGAGTGCAAGTTTATAGAAAAAGCAAGGTTAGGAATACAAAAATGCAAAGACAGCAGATACAGAAACTGAGATGTCTGTTTTACTGCAGAAATGTTGTAGCCCAGATCCAATAATGAACTCCAGCATCCTATGTCCAATGCTCCAAATCTGAAACACCTTCTTTATGTGAACAGGAGATCATCACCATCTGCGACATTCATGTTTCTACAAATACAGAGAAATAGATTCTCAGGACACTCCAGAAGTTAGTTTTCTTCATGTTGAAGCACTGAGTATCTAACTGAAATATCATTTCAAGAAGGCAGGATTTGATCTGCAACGACCAGCTTGATCTAGCCAGCGTTCCCAAATTCGGTTGGCCAGTGAGTTACTACAGGTGTGAGGTACTGCTTTCCAGAGGTGTTGCACCTGTGTTTGCTACAGAAATGGCATATGCAGACCCAAAAGGTAAGGATTATGAAATGCAAGTCCAGAATGTAACCCAGTGAATCTGGGAAACGTTGGGGCAATCAGCTCAGGCTTCATTTTGGAATTAACTTCTAGACAGCTTTAAATGAAATCATCATCCTGAGCAAGCAACAAGCTAATGGAAACAATACAAGAGATGAGACCATTCTGCAGGTCCTGAGACAAGACATTTCCTGTTTTCAAGTATCTTGAGGACAAGTCTGTAGGTTTACGTGGACCTGAAGCATGACTCAGACCAGAAGAGCAGCAATAAATAAGACCAAATGATTGGGGTGGGGAAGAGTCAACACTTAAAATAATTAAGAATTACACCAGTACACAGCAACTCTTCTGTTTCCTTAGCAGATTTCAGGTTAAAAAAAAGAACTGGTGTCCTTACCCAATTTGTTTTCAGGTGCCCAAGATGATTTATTGTTTTTCTTAACCACTTGGGAAACATTTGAGAGAGCTCTGAGCCAGCTATTAAAAGGCAGCCTGGCTCAATGCAGCAGGCTTGGACTAGATGACATTTAAAGGTTCCTTCCAACCCCAAAACATTCTAGGATTCTGTGGTTTAGCTGTGGCCACACTCAGTAATTGCATTTTCTTTTGCCTCAATACTCTCTGATGATCAGAGACTTTAAATTCTGTGCTTCCCATGCTGCATGATAACAACACTTAACACCAACTGCTACTTGTTTTGTATGCTACTATCGTTGCTTTTGCTTGTTCCTTCTTCCCATGGTTTCTTTCCCAATAAAACACAAAAAGCACAGTACCACCTTATCTCTTTGACAAAAAGCTACAGCTGAATGTGTTAACATTTAACTATCAAAGATGTCTCAGAGCACCCCACCTGGGTTACCCATTAATCCTCTTCCCCATTTCTCCAGCTTGAAGATAAAGCAAGCTACTCACTGCCTTCTACTTCCAGCTAAACCAACAGCACTTCCTATGGCATTTGCACATCAACGTTTTGCTCTCTCTTTCCCTTCCACCCTGAGTTTTTCCACTGCTGTGCTCTGAGAAGACTGCTTTTCATCCCAATACCCACAAAAAGGTTCCAACAATTCTGCTCACCTGCTATTTAAGATCAAGAGCTGCCAGCAAAAGCTTGTTGTGTCAAAGGAAGGGAATATATTGACTGAAAATGACAACTGGAGCTCAATGGGAATAATGGGTATGACAACAGCTACAGTTCCCTACATGCACTGATACTTTCCAGCACATATGTTAAAAGCCACTAAAATGCAATTGTATGTGATGACAGGTTGAACCATCTGGTACTGTCAGACATTTCTGATCAAAAAGTTAGTTTTTCACAGCTTTGTGCTAGGAGTCAGTCATAAGAAGTTACATTACCCAAGTTAAAATGCACAGAAGACCACATTAGCATATTGCTTTTACTTGCATAACATGGGGAAAAAAAGCTTTCCACCTCACTGATGCACACTAACTTCTCTATCCAGAAAATTACTACTTGATACTCTTTAGAGACCCAAACTGACAATGCTCACATAACACCTATGCAAATAACTATGTTTTTTGAAGTGTCTGCCACGTTTTTTTCCAGAGGAGACCGAAACAAAGGCTTAAGGCCTGAATCTCCTTCTGTAGTAACTAACTCACAGATTTTAATACATGTAAGAAAAGGACTGCAAGGACTGTTTCCAATATCTTCAGAAATAACTCCCAAAAACTTACACCACTCAGTCCTGAAGGAAAATGCACACCATTTTCTGTGGAAATTTTGTCATTAAGGTGCAAAGCAACTGAAGAATTCATTGAAAGAGAGATGTGTTGTGCCTTGAACCACAACACTGAACACTTGCCTCTCGTCCCTGTACTCCAAAAGGCCAAGTTGTAAACCACCAAATACTTATAAAGGCTTTGATCAAAAGTCAACACCAAAATCCATTGCTGGTGAAAATACTTGAGCAACATACATACTGAAAGGATGAAGATTCAAGAGATGCCTTTGTGACTCATTTCAATGTCTCAAAGCAAAAATGCTCCATGCAAAGTCACTATGCTGCAGAAAGAGTTTTGTAGCCATGGCCCAGCACTTCAGCAAAGCAAACAAGAAGTCTGAAGTCAGAGTTCTGCTATCTGGAGCTAAGAGGAAAACTATCACCCACAGTTAAGATTATTGCAGGTTTAAAAAATTTCTCCCACACTTGATATTAAAGAAGCCTATACTTGAGTGGTACTTTTTTTCCAACTTGCTCTGTTGCATGATGGGGCAAGAGTGGGAGACAAAAAGGGAACAAAAGAGTCTTTAAAGTCAAGAGATTGCTACCCCTGTCCTGAGACCCAAGTTAAACAGAGCTGATGGGATACTTCAATATATGTGACAAGAATCATCAGACTTTTGACTGACATTTGAATGCACAGGACTACAAGTGCTTCAGCTGTATGCACACTACAAAACAAACCCATGTAAACATGTAAAGATGTGTCCATAGAAACACAGTGGACACAGATTCACATGGAAGAAATGTACTGGTTATCACAAAGCAAAGATAGTTACAGCGTAGTACTAAAACCCATGCAAGAGCATCTCAATGTATGGAGAAGCTGGTTACTGTAAAAAACATGTCTGTAATAGCTTAATTATGCTTCTTTGTTGTCTCATCCTTTTGAGACATAGCAGTAAGCATCTGACAATCTGGACACAGGAATAATAAATACAGGAAACTTGTCAGTTTACCTGACTGAAAACTAAGTCTGCTTCATCCAAGTTACATCATCTTTGCTGTACTCACATTCCTGTCAGCTCTTGAGGTTTCAGTTAAAATTTGCTCCATACAAGAATGACTTGTAATTGTGGAATGTTGCCCTGATGCCAGAGCAAAGCATTAGGATGGCAGAAATTAAACAGTTATGATCATAATAAGCAGACTAATAAATTACATTCTTTTTTGAATTGCAAAGTATTTAACTCTATTTTAGCTATCAAATTAAATCCTGCAGAGGCAATAAGATACTGTTCTTCCTTACCTCCCACTCTTTAGCAGCATCTTCAGCAGTATCAGTAGTAGATTCTTCGCTAGTTTCAGGCTCTTCCTTCTTTTTTACCACTATAAATCCAGGCTCCCGAAGAGACTCCCCAGTATCCTCTGCATATATCTCTGGACTCCACTGGATAAAGAAGACATACAAGTGATCTGTCCTAGAAGTCAAGCAATGATACAGAAAAGAAGCATAAGGTAAGTTTGTGATCTCTGGGGTCATGTCTAACAGTTATGAAGTATTTAAGGTTCAAATGACAACGTTCACTATTTCATGTTTTACTGATACTAGTGATGCATCTCAAAACAAGAAGATAGCTTTCCCTCCCCCCCCCCTTTTAATTACATGAAGCCAGCACTGGTGGAAAGCAGGTAACTCCTTGGTAATTGACTAGCTGTGTTTTCATACACAAATGTACTCCTTCAGCTACTTCTGTCCTGTGGGAAACTTGCAACTGAAGTAACTTCCAAAACACAACACTAAGATTTCTTTGTTTGTTTTAAGAACACAAACAAACCTGGAATTAAAATGTGCCTGTGTGTCTTATTTCCCTGCCCCTGAAGAATAGCTGGGCACTCCCAAGTCATGCAACCAGAATTATACAGACTGTGAGAAGTGCTACAGATGGGAGGAAATAATGCTCAGAGTGTGCATATAGAGAGCTAGATCATAAAATATGGACTACTGTAACTGCAATACCTCCAGAAGTATCAAGAGTCAAAGTTGTCTCCTTTTATCTGCCACAAATGGTACAGTTTCCAGTCTAGAAGAACAAAATGCCCAAATTCCCAGAAGAAAGCTATTTACAACCCTAACAGATGTCAGCTTAGACTGTTTCAGCATTTGCTGTAGGTGGACAGATGAAGTGCTTAGGAAAAGGACATGCAATGAATCTGCTAGAACCTCATCATGGAAGAGACAGCTTCAGAGCTAGAGCTCTATGGCTCTGGTTACCAAGAGCTTGAATATTCCTTATGTCCCTCTTCAGGGGGACACTTGCTACAGTGAATCTGCATACTGGATCAGAACAATATTTGGATTTTTCCCCCCTCTACTTAGTAAATCCCTGCAAAACTGAATGGTGGAAGAACAGCAAAAGATACAGAGCACTGTAGTCTCTCAAAATGCCTTTAGAGTAACCCTTCACAGATGAAGTAACTTCCAAGGAGATTAGTTATGAACTGCATATTAAGAACTACTTCTGAAATAGGTGATCAATTCTGCTTTGTGCTGAAGGACTTGGCCTGCTACATCAACCAAATGAACTAAAGTGACAGTAAACATTTTGATCAGCTGACTTAGGCATTGCTGCCATATCCTTGCCACATCTGCCTGTTTTTAAATGAAGTGTGATACCAACAGAAGAAAAGTTGAGTTGACTATAACCACAAGAGGTCACCTGGACCAGACAGAATTAGCTGTACTGGAATCAGTGTGAAAGATTTTGCTCAAGAAATTACATGATCTCCACCACTTAGAGGTCATGGGGGTTAGCAATGTGCTAGCACAGACTCAAGTCTCCCTGTTCAAAAACTCAAATTTTGTGTCTATTACACACCTCCATTCACAGTGGACATGGAAAAAAGGCTGCTGCTTTCCTTGGTGCAGACAGCTGTTAAGTATGAAGTGATTTTATGCTTGTAATCCACTTTTTCTCCTTTAGATTAAAGAACCCCACTTACTTCTAATTTTCCTTTATATATTACACTTTTTCTAGGCATTAATTAGTCTTGTTGCTTTCCTCTGGACTCTCGACAATTGATCCATATCTGTCCTCAACTGCAGTGCCCCAACTGGATATTCTATGCCATTCAGCTCAAAAGAAAAGATGGAAAAGCGACTTGATCATTGTGTGTAGGTATTTTATACAAGACGACAGCTGAAAAGTTTGTTAATTCTTTGTACCCCCTTCCCCACTTCTGACAAGGATGTAATAACCTGCAATACCCCCAAAAAATCACATTCAACTTGAAAATAAGCCACAGTTCCCCAGCAGTAAAGATCATTTAAGAATGCAAGACTTCACACCAGTGAGCGAGCATGAACATCTCATGTCCCTGAATTCCTGTAACAAATTTCAGGTATTTTCCTAGTAGACATGTTTGTCTCCTGGAAAAGTTGTGGTGCATACATAAAGACAGAAGAACCTCAGCTAGCTCTTCTGAGCTCAGAGCTTTAAGAAGCAGAGAGATGTTTCAGAAAGGTTCCAAATAACAGGAAGCACAGGAAGCAATGCCAACAAAAGCTTTGTTGCTGAACTCACTTCCTTCACCAAATACCACTTACTGGAATCTTTCCTTCATTACTCACTTGTTCCAGACACAAGCCTAAACCTTGACAAACTACTGTCTGAACCTGCAACTCCAGTAAATGACTGGCACTTCAGTATGGTAACGAGGTGTTGCGGTGCTCAGTGCAAGTGCTCAGTGTCCTCAGCTGCTGACCTTTTTTGTTGCTTTAGGGATCACCACTGAAAAACTCTGAGAAAAGGCAGCTGGGGGATGTGTTGGCAAGTGTTGAATTTTGGAGTCCTCTTTCTTCTTACCTCTCCTGGGGCACAGCAAACCAATACTCGTGTTTTTTATCCCTCTGTGCGTACTGCTGCATTGTCGCGCTTGCCTGCGACACGAACGTCTTCCTCATGGGCTTCCCAACGCGCAGCCGCAGGAACTTGTGAGACCGGGGGCGCCTCTTCTCCTTTGTGAGAGAAGAGCCTGGCAGTAAGAGAAAAGAACTTACCCACAGCCTACAGGAGAGACTCAGCAGTAGCTAGCTTTGTTTTACACAATACAGGCATAGAGTATGTACATGCACCCAAGTAATGTAGGAGATGAGGTAAGGGAAGCCTTTTTTGTGTTACAAGAATTGCAGCAGCAGAATTAACTTCAGAATGTAACAGAGTTGAATAATTCTACCATTCATTTCTGCTTCCAGCCTCAGATCACATTATGACAGTCTTTCATTTAGGCTTGAATATATTTCAGAAGGCATTCTCAACACTGCATCAACCATCCCTCCCACTGTCAAAAAGATATTCCACATAAATGTGAAAGATACAGACTTAAATAACTTCATGAGGCCTGGTTCACTTAAGTCAAAGCTGTTTATTAGTTACTTTTAATTTAAAAAAGGAAAGCTCTGGAATTTTAATTTGCTAGCTCTATCAGACAGATCAATGGTATCAGCACTCCTTCAGGATAACATATACTGGATGTTGCAGCACGGAGGCAAAAATCCTCATAGGGTGTTTAATTGAACTAATGGAATTATACAATTATCTCCAAGTCAGCAAAAGGTAAAGGATGAAGACTTCTCAAAATTGTTTCTCTGCTAGATTAATTGCCCAAAACCTACAACATGATCTCTACAGACAAGAGACTCCTTAAAGCAAGGAAGGATGATGTAAATTTAAGAGTTCTTATGGCCAACTACGACAAGATCAGATTTAGTCTGCCTCTGCATCACATGTACATACAGATCTCTACCAGTTTTCTAGACACTCATCTCTTCTTCACAGCTGGACTCCTCCTTCAGTGTCTATGCAGACTACAGATACACTAAGGACATAAAAAATCACCACCTTGATCCGTAATCATCTCTACTATGTGTTTTCTCAGTCTGATTTTCACCATAAAGTTTAGAATAAGTATTAGTTGCTCTTCTTCAGAAGAGAGTACTGCCTAAATAAATTCCAAGGAAGGTCTTTTAAGACATTCTAGACTGGGCAAATGTGTCCTAGAGAATGAAAGCCAAAGAGACTTCTGATGAGCTGTGGGGAAGATGCACTGTAGATCCTGCGGCTAACACACGAATACTGACTCACCTTCGAACTGTCCATCTCCCACAGTCACAGTTTTCTGAGTAACTTCTTTTTGTGAGTCCTGCTGCATGTTCTCTCTCTGCTGCTTGGTTTGTTGCATAGTGTGGCTCTTCCAGAGTTTGCGGAGTTCCTCAACTTCTGTCTCCGAGTCCTGCGTCAGCACTCCCAGCGCTTTTGCCTCGCTGGTTAGCTCTTCCTTTTGCGATGCTGTGGTATCTTCACAAGGCAGACGTTCCTCTCCCGCCTTACTGTCTGCTTTGGGTTTTTTCCCCAGTGAGGAATCTTGATTGCTGCCCACTTCTGCCTCTTTGTTGCGTTCTTCACTGCCATGTGACCCCTGTGAAGGCTGGGGGACATCTCCGCTATTTTCCCTAGGCTCTTTTCCCCCCTTTGCAGACATTCCAGAACTTTCTGAACCCAAGCTGTGGGTACCAAACTGTTTGACATTTGCAAGCAATTCAGTGTTGGGTTTTAAGTCACTAGCAGCTTCAGTGGAGTCTGCAATGATTGTTAAACATTCAGAACTAGTCTGGTTTATTGTTTGGACAGATTCTGATGATGCTCCAGAAGACTTGTCTTGTCGAAGCTCATCTGAGGAAACGAGTTCCTCACGGATTGGAGAGAGTTCTGATTCTGTGAAGACATCTTCTGAAAGAGATTCCTCTGTGCTCCTCGGGGCAGTACTGGCACTGTCATTGCCTGGATCCCGAATCCTGGAATCCACTTCATCTGTATTGCTCTTTGCAGCTTTCTTGGAATGGCAAAGTTCCCTTACAGACAGCTGTTCTACATCTCTGTTGAATAAATAAGAATGGAATTACAGCAGGTGTCTTTCCCATCAAGCTCTTTTCTTTACCAAGTTTTGTTTAATGCTGAAAAATTGTAAGGGTGCTCTTAAACCAACCCACCCAACCGAAACTACAACCAGACCAAACACCAGCCAACCAAAAACCCACCACTAAACCAGCCAACCAAAAGACCCCAAAACTTGAACCCACAAAAGGCAACAAACTAAAACCTCCTTTACTCTGAGCATCAGCAGTAAGAAACAAGCATAAATGATGTTCTTGTAACAGCAAGCTTGTGGCAGACCTTCTGCCAGCATGACACAGATGAGGCTTCCCAACCTGAAGACACTACTTTCACAAGCAGAAGCTCTCCTACAAAACCAGCAAGATTAGCTTAAGACATTTAAAGTGTAAGCAAAATAAAACCAGCAAAGGGAAACCAACAAAAAGCTACATCTGACAAACCCTAGAAGGCCTTCAAAATCTTTCAAGCTTTGTCCACCAGAGACCAGTACAATTGTTTAGACCTATCCCACCCTATTACAAGGTGACACCTGACTCACTGGTAAGAAATGAGTGGTAGAAATTACCTGGCCTAACCTTAATGATCTAAGCTAGTCAATGTGGGGCAGGAACCACCAAGGTAGATCCTACCACTCTGCTCATGGGGAATATCTAACAGTGACGAGGGGCTTCACCAGTCAGGTACCTAACACCGAGGATATCACTGTTAGGTAAAGCAAGCCCAAACTACTTGGTACAACTGAGCTATTTCAAGGTGAGACATCAATGTTCATACATAGTTTAACAAAACCCCCCACAACAATAGCCAACCAACACCACCAAGCATAGAAGAACAACTTAATTTCCTCAAAGGACATGATTTGATTCAAACCTGCCTTTCAAAAGACTCCAAGCAGAAATGCTGTAAGCTTTAGAAGAGGAAAGCTACAAGGGGCCTTGAGTAGTACACAACCTTCATAAAAAGTTCTGTTTCAACCCAACTCCAGTTCTCAAGGCCAGCTCCTTTGACAACCCAAGTGCATTACATCTCCCATGACCTACTATCAAATGCTTTCAGGACAGGAGAGTAAGGCATGGTCTTCTCAAAGAAGAACAAATCCACTCCACATTTCCACAAAACTTCTTGCTCAGTCACCTCACATTCCTGACGTTACTGAGACTGCTAACGTTCAGCGCGCTTGCAGAGCGTACACGCCCTCTTACCCAAGTGTGAACACGGACCTGGCACTGAGCTCATGCTAACACAGCAATTTGGCTGACAAAGCATGTGGATTAGTTAAAATTTTATCCCATTCTAGGCTGGGCCTTTTCCTTAATTGCTCAGTTTTGCTGGTAATTGGTGCTTGCGGACTAGTACAACCTAAGGTCCATAAAACCTGTAGAAGATACGTATGCTTTCAGATATATTCTTTCCAGTTTCAGCACAGACTGTGGCTCACATACGGAAACCATACAAGTTGAAATGGTAGCTTTAAGAACTGAAGAGTCCTTCAGCTCTGGGATCACCTCCCATTTTATCAGGAACATTTGTTTCAGTGTTCAGGTTGGTTTTCAAATTCGAAACATGTTTGACAAAACTGGGAGAGAATGGATTATCACAGTGGAGTATTTAGGAGGAGGGAAAAAGGGAAAATATTATTTAAGTCTCAGCTAACTCAAGGTATTTATCTTGTCAGATCTAGCTCTAGCTGTTGGGAGTCCTGGTTACAAATTAAATTTGAATTTTATCTTCCCCAAAATTTACAAACAGGCCTCAAATTTTGATGTGGTTAAGGCACAAGTGTGCTGGGACTGACAAAAACATTGGAAGTTAGGAATCATTTATGCAGTTGACAAGAAAGACAAAGCAAATTGGACGTCCAGGGCTCTGAACACTGTGTGACCTTTTTATTATGAGACATGTTTCCATTCCATATTCATTAACAGTGCAAACAAAACAAAATGCATGGTAAATTTAAGTCAACACTGAGTCATTAGGAGAATAAACATGCTAGGAAAAAGACTTCTTGTGCAACTGCAATAGGATGGTTCAAGCCACTGGATGGAAAGGTCATCTGATTTTCATCATCTCATTACTTGCACTGAACAACAACTGAAGTTGAGCAACTTTTTAAAATTCAGTCTGCAAAGTAAAACCTCCAGAAAGCAACTGTGCTGAAGGCATCATCCTGCTGCATCAAAAGCCCCACACACTACTGCAGCCATACAGAGGCCAGCTGTCAGGAAACGCCTGACTTCAGGCAGCAAACCAGACTGCACCATGACACCAGTTTACTACCAGGTCTCTGTTGAAACCAAGCTTAGAAATGGTGTGGGAAACGATTCCTCCTGGGTATCCACATCTATCAGGTTATCAAGGGCAATTTGCTTAACAGGTAGCCTGTAACAACCGTGAGAGGTCATCTTACAGAGTACTCAAAAGGGCTGCATTAAGAGTTATGCATCAAGCAAAGAGCTTTACTCCCCCGTATAGACAACTGTACTTTGGGTTAAAGAAATCTGCCACCCTGCAGTGAGATGGTCAAGGTAGCTTGCAAATGTTTGTTATGGACTGTGAAAGGTAAATTTGGCATGATTGTTTTTTCTTGGCTTTCATGTCAGAATTTGTCCTTTTCTGAGGACAGTATAAAAATCAGGTGACAGAACAGAAAAGGACTTTTGGTAATGCTGTTTGAAGTCAGCTTTATATGCCTCCAAGTGATTAAGGCTCACTAATCCAAATTTACTCTGTTACCCCAAACAGGGCTACACCTAAAGGCAAATATCCAGTTCCTCTCCTAGCCAAAAGGGGGAAAGCAAATAAATAAAACTCCCTAATGTCACAAAAAGCCACACAGATCTTATCACCATTTATCAGAGCAGTAAGAATTTGGGAAGTGGAACAGGGTAAACAATAAAGACTTGTACCTGAAGCTGTATCAGTTGGACTTACATAGAATAAACCAGGTTGGAAGAGACCTTCAAGATCATTGCATTCAACCCATCAACCAACCCAACACCACCTAAACAACTAACCCATGGCACCAAGCACCCCATCAAGTCTCCTCCTGAACACCTCCAGTGATGGCGACTCCACCACCTCCCCAGGCAGCCCATTCCAATGGGCAATCACTCTCTCTGTATAGAACTTCTTCCTAACATCCAGCCTGAACCTCCCCTGGTGCAGCCTGAGACTGTGTCCTTTTCAGAACTCTTCTGGTCTATACACCACTTTTTAAATTACTGAAGAATCAAACACATCTGTTACTGTTTTCAGAGTGGGGAAGTTGCAGAGGAAGTGGTGTGGTACCTCTTGCTACATACTAATTGTTAAAAGAGACGGTTAGAGGTAATTAGAATCCATGGATGTAGAAGAGGATTTACTCTATACAGCACACAGGATATGCAAGTTTTATCAAGGGTCTTTCAAAGGCAGTTTTCGATATCTTTCTTCCAAAGGAAAGCACCAGAACACGGTTTTGCTAGTTTTGTACGGTCAGCAAGACAACTACAGTTCATATTTACTCAAAGCTTTACAGATACTATTCTGTATCTTACATTGTTAATGAATCCTTGATTTTGCTGTCCACAATTTCCTTATACAGAGCAGCTGACATCACTTCTTCCATTGGACACATGATGCCATACTCTTCACAGCCATTCTCCTGGACCAGAGGATCCATCTTGTGAGGATCAAACATGATATTATTTGGTGTCACTAGCAGCACACCATTGACCGTACCCTAAAATGAGAGGGAAAAGAAGTGGTGGATTTTGTCCTTCAGCTCAGCTCAGCATATTCTCCATTTTTTTGTAGGAAACAAAAAGGTGTTTTCCACTCTGTTTTTAAAGCATCCATACATTTAAGGACCTTTATACAACTTCATGTGTTCTTTGTAGTTATCTAGAAACCATTTTTCTGGGAAAACAAATTATGTCATCTACTTTCCTAAAAGAAAACACTTGTGTTCCTCATAACTACTTAACCCAGCTACTAAGTAGAACAAAAGCAAAACCAAACAAAGCCCAAAGAGAAACCCTTACAGCCTGATATCTAAAGATACATCCTTCTCAGGTAACCACAAGACTTAATGCTAGCTTTCCCAGGAGCATCAAGCATTGTCCAAAACCCAACTCTTCACTGTTCTTGCTTTCTACTATGTACAGAACAAAAAGAAAGTCTTCCAAAGCTGTCATTCATCTTCATTTTCTCTACACAGAAAGAACAGCAGTATCAGACACAAGCCATTCTGACTTAACAGACCTGTTGACTGACTGGACAAATACATTTGCAGAATGAAACTAGATTAAAAACACTGAACACTTGCATTTGGGTTGGGCATTAGAAGCAGATGCACACACGTGTGAAGGAACTCAGTTAAACTATTAGAAAGGCAGAGTTTGAACAAAACCTGTGAGCTAGAGGACATTTAGCTTTAAGCAGGATGACAGTGATCCCTGATGACAGTGATCCCTCAGTTGCAGATCTTGAATCCTGAGGATTTTACATATTAGAAAAACATTCAAAACTTCTGTGGAAGAGTCACCAGAGTTGCTTCTTGTGCTGCTAAAGCTTAGGAGGAATTGAATCAATGTCCAGTTCCCTGATAAAGTGCTCCTAGTGACTGCAAACATTCTGTACTGTGAAGGACTGGTTTGGTTTCAGTTTTAACAAGACATATCTGCATAGCAGGAAACACAACTATAATCCTTCCCAGTTCCAGACATTTGTTCCCACCACTGTGATGGCTGATGACCTTCACAGCAGAAAAGCAACGATGCCACACAGTGAGCAGAAATTTGCAAGTTAAAATGCCCCAGCAAAACAAGCCAACCCATGACAGCACTCCAGCAAAGACCAACAATATCACTGGAAAATGAAAACAGTCTCAAAAGCAGCTGAAGTATCTGCACTTAAGCCCTCTTAAGTGTTCAGTTCCTAGTCAGGTTATGTATGTGCCTTTCAGAGTACAAACCGCATGATAAAGACTTTAAGTCAGCAGAACATATTTATGCAATTCCAAGGGGTTTAAAACACTGAAACAAAACTGTCACTGGCATTCTTTCTCAGTATTGCATTGCGTTAGTAGATCTTCAGCACTAGTGACATCACTGCTTGAGTACCGGGTTCAGTATTGAGGCTCTCACTATCAGAAACACATTGAGGTGCTGCAGAGGTACAGAGAAGGTAACAAAGCTGCTGAACAGCCTGGAGATCAAGTCTTATAAAGAGCAGCTAAGTGAACTGGGGTGGCCTGGAGAAAAGGAATCTGAGGGGAGACCTTATTGCTGTTTACCATTATCTGAAAGGAGGCTGGAGCGAGCGAGTGTGGGTCTCTTCATGCACAGAATGCATCTGGTTGGAAGAGACCTCAAAAAATCGTTCAGTCCACCCAGTTCTCCCTACTAACAAGTGACAGGATGAGAGGAAGTGGCCTCAAGTTGCAGCAGGGGAGATAGGGAGTAGATACTAGAAAGTTTCTTCACTGAAAGGGTTCTCAAACACTGGAATAGGCTCCCCAGGGATGGCTGAATCACCCTCTCTGCAGGTGTTTAGAAGATGCACAGATGTAGTGGCAGGAGATAGGGTTTAGCACCACGCTTGGTAGAGTTAGGTAATGGTTTGGCTTGATGACCTTAAAGGTCTTTTACAGCCAAAGTGGTTCTATGATTCTTGGGCTACTAACTAGTTGTTGAGGAAAAAAGTATCAATACCAGTACTGATGAAACTGAAGTAGAAATTAGATTCTGTAGAGCTACTAAGTAGCTCAACGTGTTGCCGTCACAGAAGTTCTGGTTCTTAAACAAAACTCCCTAAAATAGCACTTGCAGAAGTAATTTCCTGTATGTGAGGTAAATTCTGAAGAAATGAAGTGAATTCTATTCAGGTGAAGTTTAGACCTAACTGCCTCAAGGAGAAATATCTGCTGAGCCACTTCATTACTGAAAACCATGTGGACACACTAGCAATAGATCCTTTCTGTCTTAAAGGTGGTCTAGGAAAGTATTAATCCAGATAAACAAAACCACACATATTGAAAGTAGATTAAACTCCACCTGCATGTAGATGGCCAATTTTCAATCAGTTTTAACTTCTTTCCATTAAAATTCCTTAAACTTAGGAAGTGGGAGCAGCATGTTATACAACATCCAAGACGGGAATTCAAGCAGTCATTACAAAGGGAGGATTAAAGCCAAACTTTATGAGCCCAAGCATTGCAATCAGGCAGTTCAGTAACGCACATTAAGAAGGTTTGAGAGGACTTCTGACAAGTGGTGTTCAAACAGCAGTTCTCTCTAAATAATGCCATTATGCTCTTGAAGACACAAGGTAGAATACTCAAATTTATGATAAAAACTTCATAAAGCATGAAGATAACTTAGTTTTAATCTTTGTTTCTTGTAGAAGTTTTACATCTCATTAGCGTTCTCCTTTTTACTTCACCATTAATGCATCTGTGCTTTGCTGCTCACATTTCCAGGTTGGGTTTTTATTCCAAACAGCAGATTTTTTAAGATACCTTTTTCTGCCTCAAGAATGAAAAATCAGAGCAGGCCACTTTTTCAGAACAGAGGCAAACATTGTGGCTGCAAGGGCAGGCATGTCTCCACTCACTGTAAACAGCGAGTTACTGCATGACTCTGCAGCACGCTGCTCACACTGATCTATTGCCCGAGCAGGATGCAGGACATTCACACCACCCTGCTTCTCACTCGTGCACAACACTGCTTCTGACTAGCAATAACCATGTAACAGAGAGCAACACTTTGCAAAAGAAGCTTTTACTTGATTTTAGTTTACCACCATCAGTCACAGTGATGGCAGACTTCACATCTGAAGTCGTATGAAGCAGTTAGCAAGAAGCTTGGGAAAAAAAAATAATCAAAAGTCAATTTCTCATCCTGCATCATCAGGAAACAGCTCAAGGAGAGGATAAGACAAGGTGCCAGAGGACATTCCTATTACTTGTGGCACAAAGGCTAAATTACACGCTATTAAGTTTTAACCCTAGATTATATTCTTCCAATGCAGTCACCTTTTAACAGAGGCTCACAACTCTCAATTCCTCAGCACAAGAGAACTTAAATCTGAGAAGCAATGACTTGTCTAGGCTCAACCTAAAAGTCACCTGGGGACAGAATGCAAGGAGTGAAGGAGATTAACTGCAAAAGAAAACAAAGTAATAAAGCAATAAAGCAAAGCTTTTCCCATGCTTCCCTTATCAAGTCCAAGCACACTGCCTCTGCCAATACACAGGTGCTGTCAAAAGGTTTCAAGTCTAGGCATGCACAGATGTGCAATTGTTTCCACCAGCACACACACAAAAAGGAGTTATTCTCATTGATCTGTTTGCCAACAGAGTAACTTTCCTGCAAACCTATTGCTGAGCAGCACCCAGTCAGCACTATTTGTCTATCCACACCCAAGCTTCAGGTAAAGACAGGGTTTTTCAGGATTAGGGCACCTAATGCCACCCTTTGTGTGGTATGGCAGAGCAACACGTTTTGGTTTTCCCCTGAAGCCTTCTCAAGTCAAAGTCTTTTGACACCATCTCAGTCCCTGAAGAGCTGCACAAGATTTGTGCACCTATGAGCTGACTAGAAGTTCAATTAGTTGCCACTAAGCCAGAGGTGTTTATGCAACGACAGAGAGGTTTCTCGCACGCTTCACCCAGCACGGAGGGTTTGTCTACAGTCAGGGCTTCCTTCTGCCCGCACTGCTTCAGGAGAACGAAGGCAAAACTACCCAACTACTTCCTTACAGTGGAAGGCATGGTATCTTCCACTGTAAAGAGAATTACTTATGAGATGCTCCAGGTCTGCCAGTCTAATCACTCCTTGCATCACATCTAAGAAACAAGTGGTCTGGGAAGGCAAAGGAAATTGAACATATACACACAAATACATCCATATGTGTAGGTAAGCTAATCCACCTACCTGTCAGCAACTAAAGCCTCCTGTACACAGCTTAATGGTACTTCACTTTTACATCCCATGCAGTAACAGTGAAAGCTGAATGCTTAAGTACCTTGCCATTAGTGATGTACTTGCAATTAATTTTTAGGAACTTCTCTGTGAATGCTTCCTCCTCTTCCGAGGTGGAGGATACCACTCTTGTAGGACGAGCACACACGTGTGCTGGTGAAGCAGCTGACTCCTTCTGTGGGATTCCATCTGGATCCTAGAAAGGGATACAAAAAAGAACTTAGCAACCTGCCCCTGGCAGTATTAACTTAAAGAGTTTTTCTGCAGTGTAATTTTTCTTCCTTGACATAGAAACAACTGCAAAAATAGGATTCCAAATGCATTATAGTTTGAAGGACTACTTTGGTTTGGAAGGACCCTCTCAAAGTCAGCTAGTCCAACCCTGTGCTTAGAGCAGGTCTAAGCCTACATGATACCATGCTGCTCATGGCCTTTCCAGTTGAGTCTTCAAGGGTGGAGATTCCCATCTCTCCAGGAAACTTGTTCCACTGTTTAACCACCTTCATTGTGTTGGTTTTTTGCTTCTTACTTAACAAGGACCTCTTGTGCAGCAACTTGCAGCTGCTGCTGTCCATCAGTTTACTACAGACCTCTGAAGACCCTGACTCTCCTTCTCCTCCCTCTAATGTGTCTGCTATGCAGTACAACACTGTAATTAGGTTGTCCATTAGTATTTTCTTCTCCAGAGTAAACAAATCCAGACAATCCTTGTACCTCATATGTTTGCATCCCTTGATCATCCAAATGGTCCTCCACAGCAGGATAATCACTTTCCTTAACCTGTTGGTGGTGCTCTATCATCTACAACCTAGCATCACAAGTGGACACAGTTCAATATGGCTGCCAGGACACTCACCTTCACCTCTCCTTGGCTCTCAGGCAAAACTGCTGTGCAGACAGTCCTGTCCTGCCACACAGGGCTCTTTCTGCATGAGGTTTCTGTAACTTGTGTCTCCAGACTCCTGATATCCCTCCAATGCCCTTCCTTCCAGTGTACTGACCACTTTCCTGAATTTTTGCTGCCCCCCACCCCCAAGCTGCTGGCAGTGTATTTTGTCCTGTCCCACCACTCAGGTCAACAATGAGCAGGTTGTCAACAATGTAAGCCCCAACAGGAACCTTCAAGATTCCTAACTGTTCACCACCACAGAAAACAAACAACAAAGAGTGACCAGCCACACACACAATCACTCTGAGCCCAAAGAGCTTGCCAATTTTTGCAGCCCATCTTGTAGTCCACCCATCCAGTTCACATTTTCCCATTACTGTAGCAAGGCTCCTTTGAGACAGTGTCAAGAGCCTCGTTCCAGTGAAGGCAGCATGTACTGCTCTTCCCTTATCTGCAGAGCCAGTCATTTTAACACATACAGCAATCAACATGCCCTTCATAAATTCACTCTGGCTGTTTCCAACCAGCTTTGTCTTTCCCATGCCTGGATATTAAATTCCAGCAGATTTCCTTCATGACCCTGCTGGGCAGACATCAGGAAGAGTTATCCATATTGCTTTCTACCAGTACACCCAACAAACCAGTGAGCATGTGACCCTACCAGGGACAGGACAGACTGAAAACTTGGATTCAGACAAAAGCTACAGATATAGCAGACAGACTGTGCCAAAGCCTGTTTTGTAGTTGGAGTAATCCTGTTTCAGAACTTAATCAGATTTTATGACTTCAATTTAATGTATCACTGATACTTTTACTTACTAATGAAATACTACTGTGCATTAATACCTTGAACTTCTGTGTTCCCTTTGGTTTTCTGCTTTGCCGTTCAGTTCTATTCACTAGTGCAGACAGCAGCTCAGTGCCTCTAATTATATCCAGGAACACCATGCACAACTGTTTTCAGGTCATCTTCCTGGAGCTGCTTTAGTCTCTGCCTGCATCTTTCCATTGTTTTAGAAAGCAAACAAACAAAACCCCAAAGCACCACCTAGAACACTGAACTGAGTTTTGCTGGAAAAGCTAATGAAGATGCAATTAGCAAGCAAGCTTCTTGGAGGTAAGCTCTCCTTCCACATACACCTTCCTCATCAAAATTAGGGATGGAAGAGTCCCCTGCTGGTACCCAAATTCACTGTGAGCAGGTCAGCTATTTCACATTCATACTGCCATGTGACATAGGAGCAGGAATAATACTGGTCACAAACATTCACATTTCATGACAACACCCTTGCCACTACATATTATTCTGAAGTGGATTTTAAGTTTGGTAGGAGTAAAGCTTCTCAGATCTTCTCAAATACATGCATCAGACTGCTGAAAGAAGCAGCCTTTCATAAATCCCAGCAGCATACAAAACCAAATCAGCCGAGCTCTCACACCCATAGTGAGTACACACCGAAATGTCAGCTTAAGTAAGAGCAACATAACAACACTTAACAGGGCCATGCAGGTCTTGTACTAGCCACACACAACAGGTTAGGTTGGGAGGGACCTTACAGATCATCTAGTTTGAACCTCCCTGCCATGGAATAAAACATGTTCCACTAGATGAGGCTGCTCAAAGCTCCATCCAGCCTAGTCTTGAACACTTCCAGGGAGGGGACATATACAACTCTCTCAACAACCCGTCTCAGTGTCTCACCAGCCCCACAGTGAAGAACTTCTTCCTAACATCTAATCTAAATCTACCATCTTTTCATTCAAAATTGTTACCTCTCACTGTACCACTGCTCTCCCCTAAAAAAGGGAGAGTCCCTCTCCATCTTCCTGTAGGCCTCCTTTAAGTACTGTAAGGTCTCCCTGAAGCCTTATCTTCTACAGGCTGAACAACCCAAACTCTCTCAGCCTGTCCTCACAGGGCAGGTGCTCCAGCCCCTAATTATCATCTGGTTTGCATTTAGCCACATGGTTGTGTTGAGCTGTTCTAAACTTTGATGGATGAGAAACAAAACAAAGGAGATGATAGCTTGTGTTTTGCCTCAAGAGGTTCACATTTTACTCACTTTACAGCAAGAACTCAGCTATGCCAATGACCACAGAACAGAGAAGACGACTCCTTTACACTATGCAGGCAGAGTAACTTAAGAACATTTCAAGGGAAAGAGGGTGTATCTGAACAGCAAATCTGGAGTCAAAATTGGAGAAGAGTCAAAGCAGACAAACATCCACACAGAGCATTAGAGAACACATGCCAGCATTTCTCTCGAGCAGAACAATCAGCAAAGAGAGAAAGAAACATGTAGAAGAGGTGCTATGATGAAGAACAAAACCCTGCAGCCTTAACTGCTGGAATGGAAGCTGAGTGCTTCTTGTTGGAGGCGCTGTACGAAACAAAAAAGCAAACACAAAGCCTACACTGACAAGTACAAGTGATTCCTGTTCTTTGCTTGCTTCTGCAAACTGTGTCCAGGAACATCCCATCCCTCCTTACATGTACTTCAAACATCAGAAAGCTCCCACAAATGCTTGATTATATATAGGACATTGCTCATTTACCTGGCATTGGCTGAAGCATTTAAGAACTGCTTGTAAGGACCCATGAGCAAAGAGATGCACAAAATAGTGCTGCAATGACACAGTAAGCATCAGTTAAATTTGACACACCAATTGGTGCCAATAATGAACTGCTTACACTAAACAAAATGACCATTTGCAAAAGAGGATTTTCACTTTGAAAGTTAAACAAATTGAAAGTTGCAAATTTTCATTTGCTTGCTTTCTTCTACACTTCTCTAGCCTTGTGTGCTGTCAGCAAATGAGCATATACAATACAGAATCCCGACACCATAGAATTGTTTTGGTTGGAAGAGGCCTTTAGGATCAAGTTCAACTATTAACTCAGCACTGGCAGGCTACCACTGAACCAGCACCATAATGGAAAAAGGCAAGAATTGGCTATTTTTCTGACCTGCATTGTGGGAAGAACTCTGATTTCTAGGAGCAAAACTAACAGCGAGTTACACTGAGTAACATCTCACAGCATATGCTACATGGTTAGGTCTTTCCTGACATGCAGGGTCATTCTGATACTGATGCAGAAGAACATTCTTCCAGAGCAGACTATACACTGTGTAACAGCAGCTTTAGTTTGCCATAAAACATAGAAGAAATTGTTCAGCACAGATGACAACAGGCATCTTACAAGAGCAGGCCAGCTAGGTCAGAGTGAAGGTATAGGAGCTGAACAGCAATGTTCAATGAAGTGCCAACACAGCTTTGTAATGCAGCTTGGGACCCTATTTGTTCAGCAATAAAGCAATACCTTTATATTTAAACTTCCCTGAACCAAGTCATGCAAGCAAACAAACAAATAAATAAATGTTTGAAGTCTTAAACTTCCTTGGACTCTGAGCACACCACCTTGGAGCAGACATTCGGCAGCTTGACTGAGCACTATGGGGAAAACTTGTTACTGGAGAGATCCTGGGGCAAGAATAACAATGGCATACAAAGAAACATCTAAAAAAGGTCATAACTGCACAAACCACAGGGAAGCTCAGGCACTGATAACACATTTCCAGCTGCAGCTTTCCTCATGGGGTTCTGTGGCCTGCAGACCTATGTTCTGGGACAGCCATGGTGTTATAAAGCTAGCTCCTAGCCAAAAACGTGACCTTGAGCTGAACTACAGAGCAGCTCTGATGGATAAACATGCCTAGAATTTAGAGCTTACACAGGCAGAACTACTGAGCAGAAGTCCACTAGAATCAGCTCCCAGTCAGCCCTTCACTAAGACAATTTTAGCTTGGGTTGTTTGGGTTTTTAACAGGGCTTCTTGTGGGCAGCAATGCTGGTGACGCAGTGCTGGGGATGCACAGCACGGCAGCTGATGTGGGTGACATGGGGTGGGTGATGTGGTGCTGTGGAGTGGGCAGTGTGGGCTGGCACAGTGTGGGTAGGGCAGGGCAGGTGATGTGGGGTGACAAAGGGCAGCACAGGCAGCAGGGTGCAGTGTTGTGGGGTGGTGTTTTGGGAGTGTTCCACTTTGTTAGGTTTCCCCTCCTCTTCATTTCCTTTTGCTAAGAGAAACTAGAGAAACCTCTGCTGCACCTTCACAGAGCGGGGTGACCCTCACCTTCCAGCCACTTGAGCATTCTTGCCAGGTATCACTGCTGCAAAAATTATCAGTAAGATTAGAGAAAAATATTTAACTAGTTCTCAAAAGCAAATACAGAAATGCAACAGGAATGAGCATTTCAGTGTGCAAGGACAGTGTGTGCTAGAAATAACTTGCAAGAAATCGGTTTTCATACAGAAAACTGTAAATTGCACAGATTAAAAACTTGTATTTACTTTTTTACTACTTTACTTTCATACTCCAAGTGCTGTAAAGTACTTTCTCCCTATAATGAAAAGATAGTTTAAGAAGAAAGTTTAGCATCTGCAACATTTATTTTGTATGGGAAGAGTAATTGCAAGGACAATAGGTATACCTACATTTACTGCAGCCTTGTCAAGCTCTGCTTCGGAAGATGTAGGTGATAAGGGACTTATAGGACTTAGAGAGGGGGAGCTGTCCACACTAGAAATGTAGTCTGGGTCAGGAACATACAAAATCTATAAAGAAGATATAATGTAGTTAGAAGTTATGCTTTCAGCCTTTGACTTCCCACTAATCAGGTACACTTGCTATGCTCTCTCAAAACAAGCTGTACAAAATCATTCCTGCCCCCATTAATTTTAATGTAACTTATGAGTTGAGGGAATAAACATGCAAAGTACTTCATTTTAGCATTTAAGGTTTCTAAATGCTATCCTAAGATTGTCTTAATAGTTGAGGGAAACGTTGATTAAAAGCATATAGCATGCCATAACCCCTCAATACAGTGTCCAAGGAAGAACTGCCGAAACGTTCCTCTGTGCTACTTCAGCAGCCAAGAAACAGCCTGGGGAACAAGTTCATTAGGCACAGATCTTAGCACTGGAAGTGGAAAAAACCCACAACAAAACCAGAACACACCCCACAAACTGAAATTTACCCACTGAATACATTATTTTGGCTATGGCAGGCATTCATGCTACCTGGACAAAGCTTTGCAGCAATCAGGAATACACAGTATTTATTCAAACAAAGGGCTAATAGCAAGTGGCCAACAGTTAATACCACAAGCTGACTTATCCCTTGTTTCCAGGCCTGGCTTCCAAGAGAAAAGGGAAGGCAAAAAATATGGGAAGAAAAGGATGTAAGCAATACTTCTTACAGATGGCCAAACAATAGCTCATATACTGCTGGTAGACAGCAAGTCTTCAGAGTGGAACACTGTTACTTGATTCAAACAGAATTGCACGCAGCAGCATGCAGTCAGGAATGCTGCTTGTAAGCTGAATTTGTCTTCTGAGCTAGAGTTGGTAAGAAACCTGCCATATTTGGAGAGTAACAATCTAATGGTATAGCAACATGTGAGCACAAGCTAAGCACAGCTAGCTTTAAAGGACTCCTGTGATTTTACCTAAGAGAGAGAGCCAGCTTCACAACATGTTCCCTTTTTATGCAGTTATCTAATAGGCACAGGAAATTCACAAGCTAAAGAAATTAAAGCTTTTACAAAGCCATCAGGGAAGCCAGTAAGAGAGGTACTTTAACACTTTCACTGGTAGAGATAAGAAATACAGGGAGAAAGCTGGGTAAGTAACATACATAGTGTAGCAATACCTGTCCAGGAACGACTGCTCTGGAGAAAAGCTTATTTAACTGAACCAGCTCATTGGGTGTTGTATCAAATTTCAAGGCAATACTGTTTAAAGTATCTCTGGACTCCACCTGTATCAATTGAGGAGGAAACAAACAAAGAAACAAACAAACAAACCTGTAAGCAGTTAGTTAAATAGTGGCTTACAAACTTTATCAGGTGCAGATTTAGCAAGGTTTGGATGAATTTTAATTCCTCATACCTTAGGATTGCCCAAGGAAAGCCCAACCAACCCAGCACACAAGGCACAGCTATCCCTGTAGATACTAAGTTTATTGCAACTCCATGGAAAGAGCCCTGCCTTCCCACCACCTTTCCAGACAGCCACTCTGAGCTACGGGCTCAGCTACAGCACCAGAACTTCTGCCCTACACATTGGCTACTGGGTAGCACTGAACTAATACAGGACTGGTTTCACAGAACCCTTTTTTCTCCCTCTTCAACTACTACTGAAGCAAACCAGGGCAACCAGTATGACAGCAGATGGAGCACACAGCATTTTGAGTAGGTGATTCTCAAGTAAGCTCTTTTTTTCAGCACCATCTCCCAAAATGTATTCAATATGAACCAGGGGAAGAAAGCAAAGGGAAATCAATGCTATTCACAGAGAGTATTTCAGAGTAAAGAATTCATAGCAAGCATTTAAGAACAGCAAAGATGATACGGGAGCACACAACAGCAACAAAAGTGTATTGCAGAACAGTGCAGGGCTTCATAAACAATGACAGGAAAAAGAAATCTCACCAGCTAAGAGAAGATGAAGCAATGTAAGTAAAGCTACACTGGTGTTGCTAAATATGGAGCACAGCTAGAGAAACAAGGATCCACCGACTCCTGCCTTGAACGTCTGATTTGTCCCTCCTACTGTATCTGCAGACCTTAGACATATTCCACTCCCTACAAACAGGATCAGGCTAATTATTCACAGGTTTAATTTTTCTTCTATTTTCCAGGCTATTCACTTCAATCTTTGTTGACAATTAAAGAATGCTTTCTCTTCTCACTTCCCATTGCTCTGCTTCCTTTTCAAGGGAAAAGTAGAAAGAAGGAAAAAGCGAAAGACAAAACCGCATTTTTCCCCAGACAGTGTATGTTCTGTACGTTGATTAGGTGGTGTTGGATGATAGGTTGGACTTGATGATCTTGAAGGTCTCTTCCAACCTGGTCTATTCTAGTCTAGTCTATTCTAGTCTATTTAACTGTTTTGAGAACGCCAGTGGACACCAGTAGTTAGCTGCACAGCTACCAGGTATCTTCTGTTCCTCACTCATTCCCTTAACAGAAAGTGGGAGTACCATGCCTTGTATGCCAACTGTTGCTAGACTTAAATGTAGATATCCTTTGCTTCTGCTTGAACAATTATCTGGGGCAGACAGAAGAACTGAGGGGAGGGCAAACAGAGGGAAGGAAGAGTCATGGAGCAGCCTTGGTACTGCTTGCTGTGAGAGCAGACCTTGACCTTCCAAGTCAGCCAGAAGGTGGCAGCATTTGGAACCAAAGATATCGCTGTACTGGAGCTGAATAAACCACTCCAGTTCCACAGCCCAAGGGCAGTGGAGGTGAGCAGTAAAACATACACTGGGCCAGGCTGCTGCCAGTCACAGTCTGGCTGTGGACTGCTCCAGCTGAATCTGTGTATTTCATGCAACTATAACACTGCAAGTTCTGCTGTCATTAGAACCATCACCACTCCTACAGTATAGTGACTGCAGTAGGTATTGATTAATGAAAACATAAAAAGAACACAAAAATCACTTACTCGGGGCTGCCTTAACACATACAAACTGCTTTGTACAATAACCTCTGCTGAAACAGTCTCTTAAAGTAGCTTTCCTCACTACACAGAGCTGCTGCTCACCAACTTACATAGAGGTAGGATACACAGGACCTTATTACCTAAATAGTTCTACCTCATGTAGTCATATACATACAAGGCAGTCTGCAATTCTGTTAGCTAAACCCAGTTTTTCAGCTATGACTAGATACAGAGATCCACTCCTTACATTTTCCTTTCCAATAAAATCCCAAACCAGGCTCTCTTCCAGTCATTATGTCCCCAGTTGAGCAGATTTTACATTTAGATTTTGCCATTTACAGTGCACTACTTAGAGACCCATGCTTGTTAGGTGTGCTTGTGTGCCCCGGCAGACAAACTGCTTCAGGCCCACCACTGACTGCTGCCTTTGCTCTCACAGTAGAAGCTGACCAAGTTCTTTAAAAACCTTATTTAAAACCAAATTATCTACTGATATTTTAATGATTGTGGCTACCTTGGCCAGTGTCAGTGGATTTAATTGCTACAAAATGCAGCCTCAGGAAAAGCAGAACTTGTAAGGACCACAGAAGTCAGTTCACAAATAGTTTTGCATTAGGTAGAAGATGCAACAGACAAAGCAATGTGCCATTATTAGTATCCAGATTTTCTCAGATTCCCCCCAAATCAGGAAAAAGCCCAGGACAGTGGCATGCTCCAAGAAAAATGGCAGCCAGGCAGGAACACAATCCTTGGCCTTGGAGTAGGAGCACCAAGGCAAAAACTCCCAAGTGTTTAGTAGTCTAAGCAGCATGTAAAGGCTTACAAGGGCAATAAACCCAACTGTACCAGAAACAGCTCTATCCAAGCTACCCTGGGACTGAAAGCACAATCCACACTTACTCTAGAAACACGCTGGTAGGTACTCACCATTTTTCCACTCTCACAATAAATACGTTCACCAAGCCATTAGAATAAATGTCAAGTATTCACGTGGGTTTGAAGCCTAGTGAACTTCCAGCTCTCCAGTCAGCACAAAAACACTTGCCACCCACACCCCCTGTGCTAAGAAAGGGTCAAAAACTCCTCTTTATTTTATCTTAAGAAGCTGACTTCAGAAGACCTTGTTTTCAGTACACACATCTACTTGCTTTATAACTAAAGTAAACAAATTAGTCTGGACCCAGTTTCTGGATGCTGGACTCACCAACACGCATGAAAACTGAGCACTGAGGACTCTGGCTTAAAACTCAGTCTTAAGACTCTGGCCTGCTACAGGCTTCTGTGACTTTCATTAATCAGTATCAGGCTGTTCTCATGACCTGGACAACACCCTCTGTATATTAGGTGCTTATCTGATTTTTCAGGAAAGGAGTACAGACTTCAACACCTAGGGCACAGGGCATGGGCAGGGGAAAGGAACTCCTACACTGGAGCTTCCAGCACTAATGAGCCAGGTCATCTGCCTCCAGTATTCATTCTAGCTGGTTTTTTTAAACAAAAAATGCTTTTCTTATTGCACCAGAGAGAAAGCTGTCTGTGAACAGCCACAATTTTGTCTTTTCCTCCACAAAAGGAAGAGGGATTAGAAGGCTTTTCTTGAAGGCATGTGACTGTTAAGATCATCAGTGATCAGTGGCCAACACTACTTACGTTCCTTTATTTCTCTGTAGCTGGCTCTTCTATACACCTGCAGGGGATGCCAGTTGTGTTTGCACAACAGGTAACACCTCTAATGCAAAGCTAATACAGCAAAGGTAAGCCAAACAACAGAATCATTCAGTTTGGAGAAAACCCTTGAGATCATCAGGGCCAACCACTAACCCAGCTTTACCAAATTCACCACTAAACCACATAGCTAAGTGCCACATCTAAATGACCTCTACACACATGCAGGGATGGTGACTCAACCACCTCCCTGGGCAGTCTGCTCCAATGCTTGACTACTCTTCCAGCAAAAAATTTCCTCCCATTGTCTGGCCTAAACTTATCCTGGAGCAGCTTGAGGCCGTTCCCTCGTGCTCTATCACTACCCATGATCACTACTCTCTATATTGTCCTTTCAGGTAGTTGTAGCAATGTGAAACAGCCACTTTCACAAACCAGAGTAGGACTAAAGGAGGTTTTCTGGCCAGTCACAATAATTCATCTAGACTGCTTGCTCTGTTGGTTCTCAGACCCTGTTCACATGCATCAGCTATGTGCAGGAGTGGTAAACAACTGGCCTGGACCACCAAGTGTGAGTTCTGAAACAAAGGGCAATACCAACTTGCATCTAATCTGTGGACTGATATGCCAAAAAAGGTACCTATAAGAACTTTAAAAAATATTGCTTTGACAGACAGTGAGCAGGCAACAGCCAAAAGAAACCAGAGTCTTCTGTACCCTTCAGAGGCAGCTTAGGGCTTGCTTCCCTCACTGGTGCCACATCTGTTGACATCATCCAAGTCTGTGTGCTTTGGTGACTTCAGATTAAAATCTTCAACAGTAACTGCTTCTCAGCTCCACAGGCAAAAAAAAAAAGAAAGTATTTATTTGTCCCCAAAGCAATCATTGCCTTTTCAGAAGACAATTATGGAAGTGCGTTTCATCAAGACCCACAGCTTGCACCACTGAGATCCCACCTCACTCCAGACCTCAAGAACACCAATAAGCCCTTCTCTCCTGAAACTCTCTAGCTGCTGGAAAAACTAGCACATTAAACCCTTGATTTGAAAACAAAACCAAACTAAAAGCAATGCAAAACCCACCACTAACTTTTCAACAATACTTGAGGGGGAAGTCTGGTTTCTGCCTTCATCCTTTTACTACTTCTCAAAGTAGCAGGCTGCCCAGAGAGGTTGTGGAGTCTCCTTCTCTGGAGACTTTCAAAACCCACCTGGATGCATTCCTGTGCATTATGCTCTAGGTGGTCCTGCTTTGGCAGGGGGGTTGGACTTGACCTTTGCAGGTCCCTTCCAACCCCTAACATTCTGTGAGAGGAGCAGCACGTGCAAACACCTGTATGTGTGATGATGCTTTGAGAGGCAGTAGGACGAAGGCAGAAACCAGACATAAGTTCATCTCTCCACATGGAATAAAGCCATAAGTAGCAACAGTGGCAAATGAACCACAGTAGTTCCCAGATTTCTATGTACAGTGCTCAGTTTCTAAAGGTTAGCTCTGTGTATTTTACTAATAAATGTGCACAACACAACCAAAAGCTCCAAAACTGTGATGTTATGTAAGCACTTTGCAAGTGAAGCACATAGGAAGAGCAGACAGAGCATGGCACTTGTGAGGCTGATACACACCACATGCCAAACACACAGCAGGCTCCCCTTGGAAGCTAGACCAAATTTAAAGACAAAAAGTCTTTGGTTCTTGGGCATGGTCTTTTTGTCTCCCAAGGAAGTGATGCATACTCCAGTGTGTATTAAGCAAGTTATTTTTGCAACTCAAGCCCCACCTACTGGAAAAAGCCCTGCGGAAGTAGGGACAGCTTGACACAAAGATGCTGATTCAAAACAGCAAAGCTTGGTGCTTCAGCTGTACCTGGCATCCTGCACTGCACAGGAAATGCATGCCTGTGGTGGCAAGAGACAGCATTTACTGGCAGCAGAGCTGCACCTGAACCTTTGCTCCCATTATTGCAGACAAAAGGAAGCCAGTGCAAGAGAAACACCACTCACATTACTGCAACATTATTCAGCTGCTGGAACCTAAGCAGCAGAATTTTTCTCATTTTAACTAAAAGGAAGTCTTTAGCACAGGCTAGAACTATATACAGGCTACCAGTAAAAGCCACACTAATGAAGTCCTCCTTGCTCCAATACACACATCCTCTGCCTCCCTCCTCAACACTCTCACAGCCTTCTCAGTAGTTAAGCCTTGGCTTAATGCAACATGAAGAGTTAACTCTCCCCCTTATCTCTTACCTCTGGAATAAGAAAACACCAAGAGGTCAAGCAGAGACTCTTTCTAAAAAGTTCTTTTTATTTGAATTCTATCTAGATTCAAAAGCATTCAGAGGTAACTGTGACAGACTTCCCTGTTTTAATGTCAACTCTCTACGTGTTATTTATAGCTTAATTATATTTCCAGTGTATAATACAAGACAGATACTTCTCACTTCAGTTTCCCTTAGTAACCACAAATGTGAAAAGCTGACTGCAGCACAGTTTGAGGGTCATTTCAAGAACAGAACAGGCAGAGGAAGGCTCCATTTTCAGATACTGCTGCAGAAACAGACATGCACAGGAAAAGGTAGAGATCTATGAAAATGAAGAGCATGCCAGAAGGTCACTATCAACATACAGCTTCCCCCTTCTTCCCCAGCTTCACTCTACTACTCCTCCTGATGTCAACAGGTTATTAATAGTGCTGAAAGCAGGGAACTTGCAGATGATTTTACAGTTAATGTTATCTGCTATTGCTAACTAGTTACCTAAAAGTGAACCAGTCTGATTGATTACCTTGGGGTTTTTTCAAGACAAAGACACACAGAGCACCCCCAAACAAACAAGAGCCCAACCCCCAAATGCTCCTGAAGGAGCAGTAGCTAATTCCCAGGACAACTCCTGTCCAAATAAGCAATGGGGTACACACGATTCTAACACTCAAGGTAATGCACACTACTCCCTGCTCGTGTTTTGCAACAAAACTTGAAGTCTGTACTTGCTGTGCCATGCCATTCTAAGAACAAAGCAGTAACTTACAGAGTATTCAAGAGTTCCTCTGGGCTTTTGAAAGGACATTCGTCGCCCATCTCTCTTGTCTGAGGTCTTCTTCTGGCCAGGGTCTGCAAAGAATTGAGGCAACGCGCGTGTTAAATTCATCTTCCTCATTCAGTGCTGTCACAGCCTGCTGACTACAGCCCCGTGGGCAGACATCTAATTCACCAGTCACACAGCTTGCTCCTGGTGACTCTGCCTAACTGACAACCAGCTGCTGGAGCAGGGACTTCACTTCTCTGCGATGCTTGAAGAATGTGACCAATATAAACCACTGGTAACTGGGCACCAACTGCAGAAGTGCTTGCTGCTATCCAGGAAATTATTAATGAAGGAAGACTAAACAGGAGCCTCTCAGGCAAGCAGTATTTCTGGAACTACTGTGTTTAATTGGCTTTCTATCATACCCAGCCTGCTTTCATCTAGAAGGAAGATGATCTGGAGTGCCCGTATGTTCCATCTAATCAGCTGGGGTTTTGTGTTGCTGTTTGGTAAGTACAGAGCACTTAAAGCTTTTCTGCAAACCAAAGAGCATTACTGCTGAACACTGCCATTATCCTGCCTGTAACAAACACACACATCCTGAATAAATAAGCACAAGTTAAGAACTCTTTTTTTGTCATTGGAGCATTGTGTTTTTATGCTCTCCATTTCATAGGCCAAATCACCAATTTGTACCTGAAGGACACGACTTTCTTGGACTAATTGTCTTGATATTTGTGATAAGCACAATGCAACAGCGTGCTTACATGACTCAGCAAAGCATTTCACTCCACAGCTCTACAACAGTGGGTTTTAACAGACCCATTTATAGACACACATGCATTTTTGGGGAGACAGAATCTCTCCAGACACTAGGTCTTTGTCACAAGGCTTCCACACTCAGCAGCTAAACATCTACTCTTCGGGAGCCCGAAGGAGACACGTGAAGTTCTCATTCTCCAACTGGGTTATTTATACTTTCATTTCAATACAGTCAAACTTCTGTTATCATAACCAAATACATTTAGTCAAATATTATTTCAAACCAAATTGAATACAACAAACATTACAAAATACATTAAAAAAAACCCCAACCAACTACTTCAGCATGGCCAGACTGACAATAAATCACACACTGTACAGCCTCAGCTGAGGCACCAGGTAAACTTGCTAGACATTGACAAGCGCTTCTGTGCATCGTTATGTTTCATTAGTATCCCGACTGCAACATTGGAAAGAAGACTAGGCAAATACTGGCACAAATTTCATGCATCCCCTCCCTAATTTCCATATGGATAGTTGGGAATATCAAGCTATGGAATGGAAAGAAAACCCCAACCTAAATGAGAAGTTCTGCAGTGCCAAAAAAGCAGAACAAAACCCAAACAAAACACACCAAGAATTCCCCACAAACACCAACAGCAACAACAAACAACTCACAAGCAGCAAACAAGCCCCTCAAGCAAACAAAACCATTTAAACACCCCCCCCAAACAAAGCCCCAACACACCAACAACCCCCCCAGCCTGCCAGAATAACAGTGATTGGAAACCCCTCATCAAAGATTCGTATGTGCTACACAGGGCAAGCTGCAAGGGACAGCAGTCAAAATCATTTACAGCAGTCAACAGAAGTACTCTCCTGGGTGTTCTCTATGTAACAGGGAAATACACACTGGACTAATTCTGCTTTTTTATAGATTGCAAAAAAGGGCCAAGGGAGAATTTTTCCATACCTACAAGATGAAAGTTTCTATCGCTATGAATGACAGACGAGACTTTAAGCCTGCTTTTAAAAGCTTTGTAGAAATGCTGAACAATGTAGACCTCAGTCCTGCATCCTGCTGTCTTCATTCAGCACAAAAGGTATTTCTTCCCTTGTTTGCTAATTGCAGCTTTAGAAAAGTTCCCTAAAGAACCCCTTCACTTCAGATTATAGTAACAGCTTTTAAAGGCACTACGAATGTCTCCAGGGCAAATTAAGCCAACTCTGCAATAAACAACAAAAAACACGAGAAGGTTGTGTGTAGACTTAACAGCAACCAACATTCTCTTCCAGGTCAAGCATTTGGTTACCCAGGTTTCTACCTGACCTTGGAACACAACAGGTACCTCCTCAGCAAGCTACTGAGAAGCTGCCAACAGCTGCTCGACTGCAGCCATTCCAAAACTTCCAGCCAACACCAAAGCTTCCCCTGCAGTCTCATCACTTCAGTTCAGAAGCAGTCTGGTTCAAATAACCCTAAACAAAAGTCAGAGGATGCAGCTGAAGAAAGACTGATCTCATCTGAGATCCCATAGGTGCTCCAGTAACCTGCACATGGAGCAGCCCTGTTCTAGAACAAGGATCTTCTTTCCCCTGCCTCATCTGCCCCATAATATTACATAAAATAGAAAGCAGCCCTATACTACAACCACACATACACACTGCTTTGGATACAGCCCAGTGGTGTTTGGGGGGGTGTCCCTAAATAGTTGTGGGCAGGTGCCACTGAAAAGGTCAAGGTAAGTTGTCTTCTCCCTCTCTGGTATCTGAGCAGCAGGCTCATGTCCTGCACAATAACCACTTCTGCTCCTTATGCCAGACAAAGTAATAGAAAAATAAAGACAAAACTTACAAACCTGTTTGCCCAGGGCAGAAGGATCTCTCCCAGGACCTCATAATCCATGGGTGAGGGGTTTCAGAGGATCTGTTTGGTTTAATGTCCACATCTAAGGCAGTAAATTCTATCCTTCCCATCAGTGCCCACCTTTACTCCTTCTGGCAGTGATATCCTTATTTCCCCCTCACTACATGGCCACTCTACTCAAGTGCTTCAGAACCTGCTGTGACCTAAGACCCCTGAGTCAAGAAGAGCTGGAGGCAGGCAGAGCTGAGCTACCTGAGCACTGACTACCCAGCAGGTGAAACACTGCACAGAGCTATCAAACAAGAGCTCTGCCCACAGCCTGAGGGCTCGAGCTGTCTGCTCATACACAACCCACCCATCTCACCCACCTCTCAGAAACAAAACCAGGAGGCATTTCAATGGTGAAAACAGGTCAGGTAGCAGGCACATGAACTCAGCCTCCTTGGTGGCATACTGCACATATTTTCTGCTGGATGAGTAGGCTTGTTCTTGAGAAGCAAGTAAATGCATCTTTCAGCCATCCTTGTGCCCCTAGTATTCTAGGCAGCATGTGAAAACAGAAGCAACTACCAGCAGAGGATGTGGTGGTCTGAAAAGACCTCAGCACCAGTAAGAACCAGTCTCATCCTTCCATTTTACCTATTTTCCTGGTAATAATTCTCTTGCACGTGAGCTCATCTTGTTAGGTTACACACAATCATTACCTGACCTGCCCACAGTGCGCCAGAAACTGCCCAAGGCTGATGTTCTCTGATCACAGGTGTAGGAATAACCTGATGCTACTGACCATGCTGTGCACAACATCAGTGATCAACAGCAATGTGTTGAACAAGGGGATCTGTGGTCCTAGGTTATCAGATCTTTAGCCATGCTGTCGTAGACAGAAACAAGAAACCTTTCGTGCTGTTAGCGGATGTTTTAAATCTGAGCTATCCTGTTACAGGACTGCACCTCCACAACAGCCTGAAAGAGAAAAAGCACAAGTCAGATGCACAAACAACATTTCAACTATCTGGAAGTCAGAGAGACTACAACCAGAAAGATGCAGAAGGCAGCCTCTGAAATGACAGCAGACCAGTATTTAGCCTGAATACATGATGCATACAGAGAGCTGAGATCAAATGACTGTAGTGTAAGAATGGTTCTGATCAACAGCCTACCCAGAGAGGGACTTGATGCCCCAACATATTTATACAAGACAGAGGGGTTTCAGGAACATTCTGATTTAAAACATACAGTTTCAAATGAGGCAGCTTTGACCCTAAAATATGCAACGGTAAGTGGTATTATTCAACTGAAAGTTAGACAGCTGAAGTTAAATTAGGTTAGTGCTGCTCACTGACAATTAGATCTTTATGATCTGGCCAGAGAAACAAACAAACAAGATTTAAGTAGGAAATCTTCATATTTCCTAAGGCTTGGTAACCATCTCACTGACCCTTCTCCCCCTCCTGCAGTTTAATATGGTTAATCACTGGAATATTATTTTCAGTTATCTCCCAGTGGTTAGGAATCAGAAACTAGACAGCCCCTAATGGCAGCCTACCAGATGCCAGTGGCCTGCAGTTTTGTAGCCCAAATCAGATCAAGCACAGACAAAATGCTCCCCTTGGTCTCCTCATGCTAAGCAACTGCTACTTATTCTGCAATTCAGTCTTTACAAGCAAGTCATGCTCTCAAAACTCTTGATCTTTATCACTGCTCTACACATGATTCTTTTGTTCATTTTTCTTACTCAAACCCCCAAACAAAATGCATCCAAGACCTTGTTAATACCGCAGGAGCTCTTCAAACCCAATCTCTTCTTCTTGCAACAGAATCAGCACTGATCCAAGTTCATGAGTCCCCCTAACACAGGACTCTCTTTTCTACCATCTAGTCAGCTGACAGCATGTAGGCAGAAGGAATTAAAGCATCATTTCAGGATGACATGGGTAGAGACAAAGGCAGTTCTGCATGGCTGACACTCCTGGTATGTGCATCTCACGAGCTTTCGTCTAAGATTTCTCTTTCAGGATAAACAGAAATGCTTCACATTTTGCCAGATTATATTAGCAAAAGTAAGCTTCCTTCCCTGTTCCACCTGAAACATGTATGTCTACAGTCAAATATATCACAGACAGCCCAGCTGCAGACTCCACCTAGTGTACAATGTCCCTGCAGAACAAACGCATTCAAGAGCACGTGCAAAAATCATCGCTGCTCTACCGAGACACAAAGCAACTGCACTCCCCCAGCTAATCATTACTGCCCTCCTTTTTAGGCCTGTACATCTCACAACCCCACACATCAGCAGTTAGACCATTAAGTAGCAATATCAAGCTATTCTTAGAGATCTTCTAAGATTTTACATTCTGCCTTGTAACACTTAAACCACTGGTCCCCAGTTCCCTAAGAGAGCACAGTCAGCTTACTGTACTGCTGCAGCAGACTTGTGCACTGCAAGTGCTCTGATAACATAAAACCAGATCTGCTGTGCGTGTGAAGTCATTCCAAACGCTTCAGTAACAACCTTCCTGTACAAATCTAGTGCATTAGGTTTGCAGATGACATTGAACTGGAGGGACCAGTCAAGATACTTGAGAGCAGGGCTGCCATTCCAAGGGACCCGGACAGGCTGGAGGAACCAGCTGACAGGAACCTTATGAAATTCAACAGGACAACAGTCCTCTGCATGAGAAGGAAGAGCCCCTTGTGTTCTACAGGCTGGCACTGCCCAGCCAGGGAGTAGCTCAGCTGAAAAAACTGGGGGTCTTGGTAGGCAGCAAGCTTAAGACAAGCCAGCAGTGTGCTCTGGCAATAAAGAGGGCCAACAACATCCTCAACTCCATTAACAGAAGCATAGCAAGCAGACCAAGAGTGTCAGAGAGAAGAAACTACTCTCCTTAGCTTGGCACTCAGACTACTTCTGAAACATTGGCTCTAGGGTCCCTATCCCTCTCCCTTCCAGCCCCTTTCAATATAAGGAGGGCATTCATAAACAAACACTGGTGAAGGGCCACCACAGTTGGGGGCTGTAAGAAGCAGCTAAGAAAGCTTCTCCAGCCTGAAGAAGAGATGGTTTTGAAGTACTGTAACAGCAATCTTCCTGCACCTTCCCCAAAGGTGCCAAGATGACAGAACAGGGTCTTCAATGATGTATAATGGGCAAACAACAGACAACAGATACAATGGATCAACAGGAGAGCTTCTGACTGTCTAAGAGGTAAAAATCTGATTACCAAGAGTAGTTGTACAGTTTCTATCCTAGAAATTTCCAAGGCCCAGCTGGATAAAGCCCTGAGAAACCCAGCCTGAAGTCATGGTCTTCCAACTTTAATCAGGACGAAACAGTCTTGGTTGCAATTTGAGTTATCTAGAGCTATGATTCCTTCTACTGTTTTCTGGTAAGCAATGCAGATGTACAAGGCCCCCTTGTATATCCACACATACAATGCATATAGGCAAGGTGTGTTGCATACTGAAGAACAGAAAGGTATTATTCTTACACATAGTAAGTTGAAAAGCAACCATAAACATGCAGGTTCTCAATAAAACCTCAGCTTCAAGACTGTCTTAGTGCGAGCACAAGGGAATTAACCAAGAAGATGCAACATGACACATTAGAAGAAAAAGGCAACACAAAGCACACCAGATTACTGGAATGAGCTGTACTTACATCACAAGCCAAACTCCAGTAAAACATCCAACAGATCCAAACCCTACTGAACAGTTAAAGAAGGACTAAGAATTGTAAACTATGTCCAAAGTTCACTAAGGAGTGAAATAGAACCTGTCAGAATGGAGTGGCTTAGGAATCGGCTCTCAACAGACCAGTTTTCAGAACAGCTCAGTTGCACACTAGCAAACTAACAGTGAAGCACAATCCACACCAAAGGCTGGGCAAAAAGGATACACAACAAATTCTGTACCCCAAGACATGGAGAGGGAGAAAAAAAGGGCTGAGATGTAGTAGCACAAAGCATAACATGAAGTAAAGGATCATTTAACATCACATATGCTGAGGGAATAGCCAAGGGTTTCTATACCCTAGCAGTGCACAAGCCAGAAGAAGCGATGGTGCATACATTAACATGTCACAAGATGACTGAGTCACCACCAGCCTTACACATTCCAAGCTCACATTTGCTTCTTATGCCTGTACCGAGGGAAGTATTTTCAGGCAGGAAAGTGAAGCAGCAGAGTCTGTGTAAAGGGTGCTGGTACATTTCACATGAGCTTCATCCGGAACAGCCTGTACAAGACGACTCCAGAGTCCTGTCTCCCCAGCCTGAAGACTCTCTCAGGCTTTATCATATACTTGTTAATTTCCTCAAAGTACTGAATAAGGATGAAGTGAGGAAATAAACTACCTTATTCTTATGTTTGTTCTACTGTGAGACAGCTTTTTAGAAAGGCAGATACTAACTTACAGCAGGACTTGACACATGCACTGTAATTTGGCCCTGCCCGTTTATCTTGTGCACCGCTGCTACCTTCCCCACACTGCAGGACTGACAGGCCACGGGGCTCACTGGATATACTCAAAAGCTGATGAGGAAAAAACCTGTGTAAATAAACCCACAGGCCACACGGTTCAGAACTGATCAACCAAGCTGAACCTGATGGAGAAAAAACAAACAGAAAGAATTCTTTAACTATAAGGCAGATCTAACAATTTCCCTCACAGAATGGTTAAGAGGATTATCTCTGAGGGACTGACTTCAATTTCTTTAAGTTCTGTAATTAATTATCACAGTATCACCAAGGTTGGAAGAGACCTGAAAGATCATTGAGTTCAACCTGTCACCACAGACCTCACGACCAAGTGCCACGTCCAAGCCCCTCTTGGACACCTCCAGGGATGGTGACTCCACCACCTCCCTGGGCAGCACATTCCAATGATACATGGCAGAAACCTCTTCAGTACACCTACGCCAGCCTCCAGTTTGAAACAGGACATCAAATTAGGTCAGCTTAAATCTGTAACCTGTACCTACACTGGACCACTCTCCTTAGGAAACTCCTTGTCCAAATGGAACCTCCCAAGCTAAAAATGGTGATTGTTGCCTCCTCTTCTAATCATCTCTTGCTACTGAGAAGACCAGGCCCCTTCAGGTACAGGTAGGTCACAATCACACTGCCTCTAAGCTGTCTTGGTCTCCTCTTTGCAAGACTAAAGCCTAGCTCTCCCAATCCCTCCTCAGAGATCTCATGCACTATGCCCCTAAACATTCTGGCTGGACCCTCTCCAGCTTCTCAGCAGCCTTCTTTAAGAGTGGTACAACAAATCAAAAAGCATATTCAAAGCACACCCTACCCAGTGCCACAGAACAGCAGCAAACCCCTGTAACTCTCTGCTGGCCATACTCCCTCTCACACAGCACACTGAACTACAAGACATGCTGTGGGCTCATTTAGGTAAGCGTAGGAAAGCAGAGGCTTGTACAGATAAGACTCAAATTGAGCTGACCACTCAAGTAAATGCTGCAGCAAAGATAACTCTTCAACAGACACTGCCTAAAGCTGTGGGCTGCATTCTAAACCAAACACAAGTGCAGGCAACTCCAGCATGCCAGCATCCACCACACCAGCCACCAGGAGAGCCACGCTGTCCCAGCTGAGCTCTCTAGGTCACTCCAGACACAACAGGGTTTCCTAGACATCAGCTACAGACCCTCTTTGGAAGTTACATTTCAAACCCACAGGATTTCTCTTTTTTAAACCAAATCATATACAAAATTATTTTTTTTTACACTTTGAAATATTGGTGGCACCTTTGCTAAAGCCAGATGCTTCTACAGAAGCTTTGGTTCTCCTTGCATTTTTGCCTTACTTTCTGAAGCAGTTTGACTGACTTGGCTGCTGACACGAACCACGTGAACAGGCTGCACAGGTTTGCAGCCTCCCATGGCACTAGGCAGTCTCCCAGTGTCTCCTTTCTTCCTACCAAGACATACCACAAACCGTTCTGCATGTACCCAAAGACTGGCTCAGCGCTGATGTCACGCACAGCATTTGAACATACCTGCCACCCTGAGGAACCTGGAAACCTTGCAAATGTACTGAAATTACATTCCTGAGACTGAGATACCTTAGAAGCGAAATTTAAAATAATTAGGAACCAGGTTGGGTTTTGTTTCAGAAGTGTGGCCTGGGTCTTAAGGTATTCACAAAGAACTACTCTTGAAGAAGCAATGCATAGTCACAAATGAACCATGTAAAGAGAAGGAACACTGAAAAGTACCTTCTGAAAGCCCTAAGTGGGGGCAGGGGGGTGGGGAAAGGCAGAATAATAGCTAGGTTTGGCTCCAGAACACCACTTGCAGAGACCGAACATTTGGAGTAGTTACCATTTGCCATTTAGGTTTAAGTTGTCAGGGAACCCATCTCTAATTAAAACAGAGGTGAGATTTCAACCAAAGTACTGTAAGAATTGTTACAGCCTCCACAACACCCATTGCCAGGGCACAGGTGGATTGTGAAAGCCAGCAAAGCACTTGCTAGAAGAGTGCATGTCGTAAGAATCTCTTTCTGCCCATAGCTAACAGATATCCTGTGAAGGAAAAGATGACAACATGCAAGGGCCCCTTCCCTGGAGATATTCAAGGTAAGGCTCAAAGGAGGCCCTGGGCAGCCTGGTCTAGTTGGACAAGTCCTGCTGACTGCAGGGAGGTTGGACTGGATGACCTCTGGAGGTCCCTTTTCCTCCCTGGACCATTCTATGATTCTGTGATCTAACTGCTTCACACAGTGTGCATTGCCTAGGTGAGGGAAAAAACCTTCTGGTTCAGTCAAAAAGCCACATCCAACTCTATGCACACAGAAACCCACCCTGAATTCCAGAATCAAGTAATCTTTTGTTAACATAAAATTTAAGAACTACATTATGGAAGTATCTCAGGAGACAGACTCCCTGCTCAAAGCTAGAGAAAAATCAAAACATCCTAATGCAGTCTAAGTTAATCCTTTGTCTGTGAGAAAGGGGGGTTAAAGTCATAGAGAGCTTTTCCCTCCAAGAGAAGATGTGTATCACAGCAGACACTTGAGACTAACAGCTTGACTACCTGACCCTGTAACTGATTTGAAGACTAGAAGATGCTGAGGAGTTTCACTGACATTTTGCTCCTGAAAAAGACTATGCAATCTTTGTCAACAAGGCGTGAAGTCTGTAGATGCCTTACTCAAGATACTTCATTTCACTGCTGAAAAAAGATTACCATCTCTTGCTCTCCCTGTGTCTTTGAGGAGAGGGACAGAGCGAAGGAAGAAAGTGTCACTGCAAATACAGCTGGTTACCTGTTTTCCTTTCTGTGTAAGGAGCGTGAGTCAAGACACACAAGGAGACATCAACTACCTCTGCACAGGTGTTCCTACTGCCTTGCCTGCGATCCTAAATAGCAGATCTTCTTTCTCTTGATACAATCCTACTCTTCCAAAATAACCTAAAGGAACAAAGAAGCTTCATTATCTTCTTTCAGCAGATACGACTTCAACCTTACCTACAAGCTACGACAAACATGCAATCCTCACTTCAAATAGATCTTCCTGACACAGGAAAACACTTACTATTCAGATTTTTATAAAACATTTTCAATCTTAACTTCAGATGTCTTCTTTCCAAGCAGTCCTTTGACATGCTGCTTTTACTAGTCATGCCGTAGATGTTTTTAGCCTCCAATCAATAGCTCTGCCTGGTAGAGTCCTTACTGCGCTGTCCTCGTCTGCATAGTCTGTGTGCACTTGCTGCCCACCTTTCCAGTTTTCACGGTATTGCTTTCCAACCAGAGCGCTCACTTCTGCTCAGTAACAGCATCTGTCTTTACAGCCCAAAGACCTTCTGAAGGAAGGGGGTGACAAAAGCAGCCCCCATACTCCCAGGCCAAGAACACAGTCACTGTCTCCTGACTGACGCGTTTGACCGCTGACAGGCAGGTGAACTACTTCTGTCTTCACTGTCACCAAACCTACTTTCCAAGTACTACTGCCTGTTCTTCAGGACCACACGAAAGGAAGAACCCTCCTGGTACACAAAGGAGCTCTCAAAGCAATGAGTTTGTGCCCCAGTCGCTTTCCCTCACCCTGGCCAATAAAAGCAGGAGGGGAGGAGGAATGACAGTAAACGTAGCAGCAGTGCCACTGCAATCGGGAAGACTCCGCGAGAGCAAAGTTGGTTTTCGTTATTAGCCCGGTCCGACGGTGCACTGCCTTCGAGGCGCAGCCTCCCGTGCGGAGGGCGCCGGCAGCAGCGCAGCCGCGGCGGGGCAGGCCGTGGCCCATGTGCCAGCCCTCCCACGCCTTCCCTTCGCAGGCTCCCACGGCCGCTCAGCTGCCGCTCAGAGCCGCCCCGGCGGGCAGAGAGGGCATCCTGATGGAGGTCTCCCCGCCACGGATCCGCAGGGCGGGGAGCCGTGGGCTAGACCCCGCTGGGGAGCGACCCTCTCCCCTCCTTACTCCCGCTGCCTCTCGCTTCTCCTGGAGCTCGCTCCCCTACCGGGAGGCTCAAAAGGGACAAGAAGCCGAGCCTTCTGCCCGGGGCTGCCCTTGACCGTGCGCTGCCCGTGCCGCCCCCCGCATCCACGAGCCCCTTCCCCGCCGGTACCTGGAGCCGGCTCGGCGGGGCCCGGTGCCCCGCGGCTCCGGCCGTCCTGGCAGCGGACCTGGCGGAGGCCGCCCGGCACGGCCCCCCAGAGGCGGCTGGCGGTGCCGCGCAGGAGGCGGCCGCCCTTGCCGGTGAAGGCGGTGAGGTAGTCCATGGCGGCGGGACGGAGCGAGGGGCTGCTAACGGCCCGGGGGGGCCATGGCCGGGCCGGACACCCAGCTGCGTGAGGCCGCCCGCCCCGCTCCACAACTTGTGCAAACTTTGGGGCTCGGCCCCGCCTCCACTTAAAGGAGCCGCGGCGCCGCCGGCGCTGGGCGCGGCACGGCAGCCGGCCGAGAGGCGCGACGGGAGGTGCGGAGCCGCGGCAGCGCGGGGGTCCGCGGCCACCGCCACCCCACAGGCGTGCCCGGCACCGGTGCCACGGCCACCCTGCGGCGGAGGGGAAGCGCCTCTCCGCGGCTCACTCGCCCCGCAGCTGCCCCAGCGCCCGCAGCCGTCAGAGCTGCTGGTTTCCAGGCGGTGCGGGGGAGGCAGACCTCCCAACGGCGCCCAGAGGATGGCCCATCTGCTGCCCGACGAGGCTCCTAGGGGTGCAGGCTTCATGACAGCCAGGAACAGTAGACCCCTTACCACCTCTGTCACCACGACATGGCTTCCCGTTAGTGTCAGGCCGGCTCAGGGCCACCTGTACATCTTGATGGACTTACCTGCCCTTTGGGCGTTTAGTTATGTTTTGTGAAAGCTCACTGCTTTACAAGAGTGCTGCAAAGCTTTCGATTCACTTCTAGCTTTCGTGCCTTAGCTTCCCTTTACTAAGCAGAATGAAAACCAAGAATCAAGGCAGTGTCTTTTAAAACCACATCGTTGATATTAAGATGTTTCCCCCCTGTAACTGTAAAACAAGACCGTCTGTGACACTGTGGCTTGCCTTTCATGCTTTTGCTCCCTCAAACTTTCTTGCTGACTAGGACACCACCGTCCTTGCTGTGCTAGCACAGCCATGTCCACCTGTCCTTTCGAGCATCAACCTCCCAGCTGACTACATCACTTCAGTCTTCCAACAGAACTTAGGACATATACAAATGTTTCTTTTTGGAAGGGATATTGGATCTGTGGTGTTCATTTGTACCCTTGCATTCTTTGTCCTCACAATACCTGGAACTTGTAAGGTTTGAAGAAACAAAACCAGTTAGGAGATGCTCCAACATTTTAACAGAGAAAGAAATCTCTGAGGGCTGGAATCTCGTTATTTAAAATCATTCTTACAATGTGCATTCTGCACATACTGGGACTGGAAGAACTGCCATTTACTACCTGTGCCACAGGCCTTAAGAATGTAGAACTGCAAGCTAATGTGCATGCTTATATTCTAATCTGAGTATGATGTAATTACATGCTGCATCTAGCTGCAAATGAAAGCATTCTTTAACAAAAAATGCTTTTGTTGAGCCAAATCTATTGTGTACATGCAGAACAGAGGAGCAAAGTGCTGAGCTATCTCGACTCGTATTCACTTGTAGCAGCTGCTCAATTAAATCAGAGTTTAACGTCAGCATTTTGGAGTGCTGATTCCTGAGGGTTACTTGATGTAAACAGTACACTCGAATCAACCTTTCTACTGCTTAAATCAGTTCCTGATCAGGAGATAATGATGTTCAAGACTTTTTTGTTTGTTTATTTGTTTCAAATAAAACCTTTCTACTGAAACAGAACAAGAAATTTTCAGCAGAAGTAGCTCCCCCTTCCCCCCCCCCCCAACCTGCCAGTAGAAATGGATGTGTAATCTGTCTGCTCCAGGGCTCATGAATAAATCAGGAACTGCAGAGTCACTGCATGGGCTAAGCACCACTAGATATTTAGTATATAAACTATTCTGCCTACCAGAACTGTCTTGCCCTAAACACTGTAATTAGTTTTCATTTCAATACAGTGTTTCTGCTGTGAGGAAGTTATGGCTGGTCCTTTGCCCTGTTGATTCTGGTTTAGGCAAAATCTACCTACAGCTTTGCACCAGCCATGGTTTTAGCACTGTGGTACTCAACACTACTGAAACTTGGAGCTGGTTTGCCCACCAGCAGTCTAGCCACACGAGTATCTCTTATTTTATTGACTGCATGTATTTCTCAGGTAGTTTGAAATAGTTGTGTGGCCTTTTTCTTAGTCCCCTCTTTCAAGCCCATATTTTGCAGTGTTTATCATTATATTGCAATAATAGAGACTGCAGATTCAGATTCAGCCAACATTTTGGTGAAGCATTCAAGGTAAATGTTTTGATAACTATGAATTTGTTACCTTTTAGCTGCTTTCATCTGCTTTGTTCACACACAGTCTGACTGAAGTATAAAATGATCACCTATTACTGCAATGCGATTTTCATCGTACTGAAAGTCACTGCCCATGCTCAAAAGCATCTCTTTAGCAGTATTTTTACGTAGGAACAACAAATTCTTCAGTTGAACATTCTTAAATATATATATATATAATCGAGATTTAGGTATCTGTGCTGATAAAAGGCACTCCAAGGTACATGACACTCACTGACTACTGATAAAATTTTAAGGCATTAAGGTAATGCAGGTATTATTATTACATTGTGAAGGATATAGTCAGAACTATACTACTTCAGTAGGCATCTTCAACTCAAACATCCCATGCATCTACCATGAGCTTTAAGATGCTGTTCCTACTCTGACAGCAAGATTTTGACAAACTTCTCCAGTCTGTATTTATAAAATCTAACATAGTGGGGCTCCAGATGACAGCCATGTCCATCTGAAAATCATTGCAGCATTCCTTGACTTTTTAGCTGGGAGGAGCAACACAGACCCTCTGTACATAACCAACACGTGTCCCTTCTGACATTGACTGAAAACAAATACAATGTAATGATTTTTTACACTTACATTCAACTTGAACACCCTTGCAGAAACTTGATCGTACTGCCTCTACATCTTCAGTGTCTAGAAACAACAAGGAGGCTAAGCTTGTGTTTGATCTCTGAATTCAACAAGGATCTCTTCTGGGTTTATTTTCTGGCCTGTGGTATCAGTGCAGAAACTGTGTCATCTGTAATCCAATCCCTTAAAACTGGTCCTCCAAAAGAAGGAGCTGGTTCTACCAGCTCTTAATTGCTTGTGCTACCAGTGTGAGCATGAGCATTCCTTTAGCAGGTGTATGAACTGTGCAGTAAAGCTGATCCATTTAAAAGTATCTTTTAGTTTAGTCAAAACTAACTAGGCACACTTCTCTATCCCCACTTAGATCAGATCCAGCCCTGGTCAAGTTGTGTGTAAACACTCGCAGAGGCACAAGTTGCAAAGCAACCGAAGAGCAGAAGTGGTTGGGAGCGAAGGAGGAAGTTACAGGCCAGCCTCTTTGTCTTCACTGCCATGGTGTGTTAGCTCAAAGTGTGAGAGTGAAACTGTGGCTCAGGTGGAGATGCCTTCATATCAGTGCTACACACAACACACCTTCAGCAGCTACAGAAATGGCTGACAGAGTATGTTTGCATTTATGCAGATGCAATAATTAGTAACACATTATGCTAATCCGTGGCTGTAAATAAGGGCACAACCTGCTCATGTAGCTAGTCCCAAAGTCCCAAACCAGAACAGACAGACTGCTGCTTGGGCTGCGTCCTAAAAGAACTGGTAGTAGAGAGAAGAGTGGGACTGGGGTCAGTTTGGGCCCAATAGCAAAGGACACAATGAGGAAAGAGTATATCCAAGGTCTGAATACAGAATTATTATGTATATACTTATAGATACAAGTATTTCAAAGGAAAAGAGAACAGATTGAAAACCAAAGCAAGTGGCAGTGACCTATGATTTGTTTGGGGACAGATCTGTTGGTTGTGAGAATAAGCAGAAATTGCAGCAACTAATCCAGGCAAAGCAGCAGTAGATGCTGTGCAAGCTGCCTTAGGTCATGGCCAGTTCACATGCCTGGCATACAGGCCATGGGCTTCCTGCAGGTCATCTTGCCAAATTTCCAGTGCTACCAAGCTGCAGGCAAAGCACACGAGGCACTAACACAAAGCCCCTCTTTTACTTTGTGAGAAACAAGGTTTGTACGTGCCTCCTGAGGTGAAAATACCAGTGTCATTTGGCAATTGGTCACTGTTCATTTGTATATAAGCAACATATACACAAGTCTATAATTGTGACAGCCTCATTCAAATGCCTCATTTAAGCTCCCTTATGTATTCTGGAGGCACTGACTCTCATGTGATGCTATGAGGATGCTTCATGCCTTTGCTAAGTGTTCTAAATTACCATCTTTGGTCAAGACCCTACCACTTACGTGGTTTCAAAACCTATAATGAGTGGCTAAAATAGGGATTTGAATTAGAACATGCATAAAAGCCTAACCTCTCTGAATGTTGAATGGAACCTGCGGTTAGCAATGTGAAATAGTTCAGGAATTATTTTGTTGGTTTTGGGTTTTTTTCCCCAGTGAAAAAGCTGAACTCTTAAGATACAGATAAACAGACTGCAGTCTGTTTGCTATGCTCTTTCAGCAGAATTTAAATACAATGCAGTCCCTGAAGGAGAGACCAGCACTGAGGCATGCAAAACTCCCACATTCTCAGTCATACTTCCCTGTTTATCCACTAATTTGAATGATGAAGTACAGAAGCACACAGTTCTGGAAGTAAGAAGGGTTGCACAAGTCTATTTTTCTCATGGTTAAGAAGGTCCAGATAGTTCCAGAGGGCAATTCAGTGTCACTACACATTTGGGAGAAGATGGAGAGAGAAACAGTAGGTGACATGAAGTGAGTGGGTGTGTTTCAAAGAGGTTCTTTACAGAGACAAGTGAGGTAGGTGTGTCTGTCCATACAGGTTTCACAATACCACATCCTCTTTTCAGACTAGGCACTCGGCGAGAGGGAAGCTACCAGCTGCACACTAGCCTCAGAAAGGGCAGACCTGCAATGTCAGACTTCAGTAGGTAGGGTTATAGTTTGGTTTTACTAACCAGCTCTCTGTAAGATTAGAATGAAATGGGGGCCAGTTACCACCTGGACCATTGATGCTGTTCACTGTTCAGCAGGAATGTGACAATGGAAGGGCAAAGCAGAGTAAACATGAGCAATAAGGGAATGCAGTAGTCCTTGATTCCAAACTGGGACACTGAAGTATAGGCTATGTTTTGTATCTGACTGTTGAAATAACACCAAGAAAGCCAGGAACCCACCACAGCATCTCTCAGGAGAAAAATGCACCTTACTCCTGATTAGCATTTCAAATCTGGCTCCTCTGTACAAGCTGTATAAGGTGAAGGTATCACAAGCCAGCATTAGGTTTCTCCACTCTGAGGAGAATGTGCAGACTTCTGGCACTGCAGTCTCTCTCTGCAGTGCATTTAAGCATCAAACCATGTAGTCTTAAGCACTGCTCCTTAGGTTTGATTTAAGAATATTTAAGTACCAAAACATTTTCTGGCTTTAGTTTTTGTCCTTTCAGATCTCAAGCATTTCAAGTCTTTCCTCCAGATGCCAGCTCTGACCTGCCTGTGCTCCGTCTGTTCTGACACAGGTTGTAATCGCATAAATGCTACAGGTTTTGTTTGTTAGGCTGGTGTCTACCCTAATCAAAGTCTGACTGTTTGTACACACAGCAGCTCAACAAGTCCTTTTCACCTTTGAGGAGAAAGCAATTTCTGCTGTTCCACCCAGACTTCAAAAATCTTCATACCATAGTTAAACCAGACAGTAGGTAGAGAAACACTGTACAAATAAAACATACAATCGAAGCCAGGGCATTACTGAAACAAGAGAAAGGTTAACTGATGCACAACTGTCCTGTATTGGCATACACAGCAGAGTTACAAAAATGGGTATTAAGCGTATGAAACTCAATGGAAGCAAGTGTAAAGTGAGTGAGTTAAATGTATTTTACTCCATAAAATGTATTTAACTTCCTCTGGCAAAATAATTTAACAGATTCAAAAGCATGCCAGAATCTTTCACACTTGTGGAAGCATCAGATTTCATCTGCATATAGTCTGGATTTTCAGTGATTCAGATAAATAACCACCTTTGTTGCCTGCATTTACACAGCTTCACTGAAGAAATCCCACCACAGTCACTCCCCAGCTCTCACCAGTGTTAGGTTTTCTCAAAGAGCAGTGGCAGAATGAGCATGGCAAAAATGGATCTTCTGGGTGCTTTTCATACTTCCCCAAAGTATAACATTTATGCTTAGAGGTCTGAATGGTCCATTCTACAACAACATATCAGGATCCTGCTAAGGCCTATCTGGAACACTGTGTCCAGTTCTGGGCCCTTCAGTTCAAGAAGGGCCTCAGGGAACTGCTTGAAAGAGTCCAGTGCAGAGCCACAAAGATGATAAAGGGAGTGAAACATCTCCCTTATGAGGAAAGGCTGAGGGAGCTGGGGCTCTTCAGCTTGCAGAAGAGGAAATTGAAGGATGACTTCATTCATGTTTATAAATATGTGAAGAGCAAGTGTCAGGAGGAACAAAAGGAAAAACTTTTTCACTGTGAGATTGACAGAACACTGGAGCAGGCTGCCCAGAGGTTGTGGAGTCTCCTCTGAGACATTCAAAACCTGCCTGGATGCGTTCCTCTGTGACCTACTCTCGGTGATCCTACTCTGGCAGAGAGATTGGTCTGGATGACCCTTCAAGGTCCCTTCCAAGCCCTAACATTGTGTGATTCTGTGATTTGTTTGAATATTAAGGATATCAAATGTGGCCTTGAGGACAAATGCATATCATAATGAGACTTGTCCATGTTTACGACTTTCAACTGCCACTACACAGCTCTATACATAGACTTACCTGATCAAATAAACATGCAATGACCTCCAGATCTTCACTGTATACTTATTTGGTCAATAGTGCCTTATAAACCAGAACATTCTATTGTGTTCAGGGCATTTAATGACAACTCATTTGAACCCTGAGGGGTATGAAGGCATGTGCAGCCACCCATGCAGTTGAAGGACGCTCACTAGGTATAACACCAGCTGAACAGAGTTAATTTTCAGCAGACACAGATGTCTCCCTGTCTTCATGCCATCATCTCACTGACATTTTGTTCTTTCATCCTGTGTTCTGAAACTGAATGTGGAAAATTTTGAGGGTATAACTGGGGACTGCACAGTATTCACTAGCTAATCCCATCCTCCACGGAGGCATACATTATGCAAATGATAAATAATTGCTTACAAAAGGTGATCAGAAAATTGATTATTCATCAAGTATTTGAATCTTAGGCAGTTTTGGTTGTTTTCATGGAACTGTAACTATTCTTTCCTTAGCACTCATGAAATGATTATCATGTTGTTAATGTACTATGCCCAGGTAAGAAGGCTGCTGATAGTTATTTCGAAGCAATAGGACCAGATTCCAACTCACAACAGACTTTTTTACATTGCCAGATAATAATAAAGTGGAATATACCTCTGGTAGGAGAAAGTTATTGAAGTTCAGTTCTGTTGTACACCATTTCTGAAGACTAAGCAATAGAAATAAGAATCAAATAAAAGCATTGATTGATGCCATTAACACAAAAAAGCCAGCTTTGTGGTCAGTATCTGGCCACCTCATGACTAGCTGTATTCCTCACATTTATACCAAGATGCACACAGTTTAGAAAGCCATAGTCCTGCCTTGGGGTGAAAAGCTTGTCTTAATAATCACTGAAGTGACTTTATATAACAAACAGGTTCTGTCTGTTTGAAGACATAATTGACTGCTTGCCACATGCTCCCATTATATTCACTTGGCACCAGAACCAGTTTCCAGTTCAGAAAACATCAGGTCTTTTAGTTACAGGTTATCAGTTTTAGTTGCAACCTTTAGACAAGAAAACATCTAAGACACAAGGATCCTTTTAATGGATCTGAACAAGAATATTCTTCTCAGACACCTGGAGGAAAAAGAAGATTAAAGGAGAGGCGAAGAGCAGCCACGCAATGCCAGTTCAAAATAGGAACGCTGTCTGAAGTGGTATTTTTTAGACAAATGGGTCAAAAATACCATCAGAATTTACTGGAAGCCAGAATAAGGATAATGGCAACAGCTGAGCCTTACAGTGGTGATCTTGTTCTTGTAATAAGAATTGCTGCTTTTCTGTTTCACTTGCTCCTGCTGAGGCAGTGCAGTCTAGGATTAAGGAGCACTTTAGAAGAGTTGAATTCATTTTCAATCTTTCCTAATTGTTTTTGTGGTTATTTTCCTTAAGCATGCAAGTGTATGAAAACCTTTTGTACATACCTTTTCCAGATCCATCTACACCTGTGCAGGCCATCCCAGGAGTTGTCTTTTGAATGAAAACCAAGGAGGAGGATGTTGATCTTATTAGGGGGGAGCTCTGCTTTTTTTTGTCCCTTGTTAAATCTTGCTTCTTAAGGAACATCTGGTGTCTCTCTCCCCTTCCCTCCCCCACTGGTACCACATCACAGGCATATGCCTGATTCATTTGCTCCCATATCATGTAGGAAACCTGTGGATGGTTACTCATTCTGTCCTTTTGGGGATAATTTATCCTCAAAAATAAAACACATGGCTTCTAGCTGGCTAAGCAATGTGAAGGCTATCCATGACTTTATTACCTTAGACTTCAGAAACACAGTTACTCTATACAGAGTGAGGAAGCTTAGCAGGACAGGCTGAGGGGCTCAGATTGGTGAGACACCTCAAATGCTGCAGATTTTGAAGCACAGAGGAAGAAAGCTATTCTTTTTTTCTTCATTTTTCTCCCTGTCTTAATTTTCTGAAGCAAAAAGAAGTTGGTGTGGATTCTCCTCATCCAGAAAACTGACATTCTCACCAGCCACTGATGCTGATAACTTCTTTTAAAGGGGAGTCACAAACATCAAGTGTGTGGAGTAGCAAGGTTAAGAACCTGTATGGAAAAGGACCCAAATGGTCTGTCAGAAAATTCTCAGATGTCTAAGCATTAAGGAGAAACCAGAAGGAAAACCAACAGATTTTGCCAAACATCCTGGGTAAAGTACAGAGGCTGTAGACTGGCCTGAGGAGCAAATGGTGACTCCAAAAGGGCTACAGCAGCTTTAGCACAACAAACATGCCTCTGTGCTGGCACAGCTGCATGCCAAGCTTGCTGGCAGGCAGGGAGAGGAGGCTGCTCACACCCTGACTCCACAGACACTGCTTCACACTCTGTAATACAAATAGTTGGCACGGGAGTTTCACAGCACTGTTCCTCCACGTGCAAAGGTAAGATAAGGGATTCTTTGGTTTTCAGAACCAGAAGGGAATCTTTAGAGCTCAGGACTTCTATCAAAAGAGATTTTTTCTTTAAAAATCCTAAACACCTCACTGCCATGCAAAACTATTGTCAGGAACGGAAGGTGCCATGGGTTAGTTGTTTGGTGCCATGGGTTAGTTGTTTGGTGCCATGGGTTAGTTGTTTAGGTGGTGTTGGATTGGTTGATGGGTTGGACGCGATGATCTTGAAGGTCTCTTCCAACCTGGTTTATTCTATGTATTCTATGAGACTCTTAAAACTGAGAGACTAAGTGGCCTAGAAGAGAGGGGTACTGAGACAAGCCTGTAACTCAGTTTGAATATTCCATCTGTTGAAAAATCTGAACCTGGAAACAGTTTGTCATTAAGTATAAAAGTCTACTCGTGTGACTTACCCAACAGAATGTGATGCTTTACCAAAAGACAGCAGCAGCAGCACCAAAGCTTTGCTCACCAAAGTCTTACCATCATGTCAGAGTCAGTCCTCTAATAATCTACAAGATTCTTGAAAAATTAGGAAGCTTAGCAAAATCTGGTACAAAACTGTGCTAAAATCGTTGTAAACCACAGGCAAGATATTCTTACTGATGATGCACAGCACAAATAGCTAGGAGCTGTTACTTTGCTTTCTTTGGCCAAGCACAGAGAATAGGAACATGACCACAATATTCTTGCTCAAAAACTGTGTTCTGTGCCCAAATGAGAAATACAAGGACTGTGCCAACCAGCTATGATCACTTCTGCCTTAAGGCTCCAACATCCATGTGTTTTGATTGCTCAGCACTTTGGGAAATTGCTTAGGAACTAGGATTTACTTTTGGTTTAGTTCAGTTACCAGCTCTGCCCTGGTGAGGCCACATCTGGAATACTGTGTCCAGTTCTGGGTCCCTCAGCTCAAGAAGGACTTCAAGGAACTGCTTGAAAGAGCCGCAGAGATGCTTAAGGGAGCAGAACATTTTGCTTTCAAGATGAATGCAGGTGTTGCAGGTGTGATTCAGGAGACACACAGCATCCACTCCCCTACCAATGTTTGAAATGCTTAGTATCCTCCATGCTTCCCCTTTCCTCTGCATTATTCTACAGGGCTATTTTGTTTTGTATGTACTTCCTTCTCTGGCTGACTTTCTATTTTTCTCTGCCTTTGCCAAATTCAGCTGTCAGAAGCCTTTATATCTATAACTGTATGTAATGTAGGTGCACCATTTGTTTTCATAGGATGAACACTTCAGTTTATATGCAATGAGAAATTATTACATTAAGATATGGTCCTCTGTGGTATCCTCAGTACCACAAACTTTCCAGGCTTCTTACTGTGCCATTTATAGTCAGCATTCTCTGTGTGAGGACTTCAAACTCAACACCACTTCTGGAAATAAATACTGTATTTCAAGTAATCATTTCTTTAGTAGCAGAAGTATTTTTGTTTTCTAAGGCACTGAAGAAGAGTTTTTCTCTCAAGTTAGATGATAGTAAGTTTTACACTGAATACTACTGACCTTTCCTTAATTTCTGTGCAGACTTAGGTTTTGCCTTTATATTTATAAGCCAGCAAACAAAAAACAAGTTAGCAAAAAGTCTGATTTTACAGTGCTGGGTGCTTCTTATGCAAGCAGTGTTTACTTCCATGATTAAAACTGGTGAGGTCAATCAGAACCTAGAGACAGCACATCACAGTTCACTATTTCTCAACAGACTTAACATTTAGTATCTCTTTTAATAGGTGTGATGACAGGGAGCACAAGATATGCCATTCACTTTTCAAGGTGATTCAGACTGGGTGACACAAGGACTTGCTGGTACCCCTCCTACATGGCCTGCATGTAAGCCTGCAAAACAAACTTGCAAGTGCTGCAGGGCACTGGATGAGTGGTTTGGCAGATGCACGGGAAGGATTTTTGCTGAATGAAACAGCAGAGGGGAGTAAGCCTCTAGTGGTGATACAAAGAGGGATTTGAGGAGCAATGTAATGATCTGTGTTCAGCACAACTAAGTGCTACCATGACACACTATGACCAAAAGGGTCTGGACGTGGTCTGACTCAGGATAATGGTGTCTCAGTCAACAAACCAGCATCACTGAGTAGCTAGCCTGGAGGATGTTCTGTGCCAGGAAACACCATTTATTACATCTGATATTCACAGCAGTGTTTGCACTCTTTAACTTCCCCCCCTCCCCCCATTTGTTATGGTAGCAAAGTATTTCTCCAAGTATCAGCATTATTACTAAAGAAAAATAATTAGGAAGAGAAATTGCAAGCAGCTTGCACAATCACACAAGCCTTTTGAAAGAGGGAATTAGACTTCAGAGGGCAGATTGCATTGGCACATTGCAGACAAGAAAATCTTGCTCAATGTTGTGGTCTGCCATGCCTCTTGCATTTTACAGAGACATTTTGCATCATTTGAGGGTAAAAATTCCTAGAAATATTAGGAAGCAGCTATAGTTTGTATTACTGCAAAGCAATATTGTCCTTTCCTCCCTCAAAATTGATGTTCCCCTTTTCTTAAGAAAAACATTCAAACAGCAGATGTTGGTACCACCAGAACGTGCTGTGACTCCCCTTCACTGCTTTTCTGACACTTTAGACTTACTCTCAACCAGCAACTTGCAGAAGTTTCAAGGCAGTGAAAACATAACTGTGCTGGCCAGTCAGACTGCTGGGAGTCAAAAAGCAGTCCATGAAGGAAAAAGCATTCCTGTCTACACATATAAAGCAGAGTTGGATTTCTTTAACATCACCATCTTCAGACTGATCTCCAGTGTTTGAAACTCTCTTGTTTCTAAGATCACAGAATTGTCAGGGTTGCAAAGGACCTCGAGGATCGTCTGGGCCCAACCCCCCTGTCATGGGCATCAACACTTTCCACTAAATCAGGTTGCTCAGAGCCACATCCAGCCTGGCCTTAAAAACCTCCAGGGATGAGGCTTCCACCACCTCCCTGGGCAACCTGTGCCAGTGCCTCACCACCCTCATGTGGAAGAGCTTCTTCCTGAGGTCTAATCTAAATCTCCTCTCCTCCCGCTTTGATCCATTCCCCCAGTCCTGTCACTGCCTGACATCCTAAGAAGTCCCTCCCCACTTCAGATGCTGGAAGGCCACAATAAGGTCTCCTCAGAACCTTCTCTTCTTCAGACTGAAAGATCTTTGCCTTTTGTTTTCCATGCTTCAAGAAGAAAAAACTCAAAATACTGCTCTAAGGTTAAGAACACAGGGATGCATAGGGATGGCCTCCAGATCATCTGCCGGTGATGCTCCCTCCCTCTCTCTCATACTGACACTCAACCACACCCAAACTTACCTGAGAATCAGCTCTTTTCATTTGCTCCCTGCTACAGGCAGTAATCATGTTTGTAGGAGGAGAAGAAAAGAAGGGAACTTCAGCAAACAGTTATCAGCAAGTTAACTAAATTCTCCATCCATTAGTGAGCAGCTGAATGATCCTGTGAGCCACTTCATTACTGAAGCAAAGTAGCAACCAATTGATTCCCTTGTACTTTACATTCCTCAGAGGCTGGGGTTTTCCACGGTTTCACTTTGGTCTAACATATGAAATATCTTAACTAATGTCATTGTACTTCTCTAAATTAAGCTTTCAGATGTTCAGTGGGCTGACTCTGTGATGAAAATATGGAGCTGTCCGTGAAAAGAGAGCATTATGCAAGTTGAGAATGAGCTACTGCAGTGCTGGGGAGGGAACATTTGATTTCTCTGATAGCTGATCAAACTATCACAGCACGGAGTCAGCGGAAAACTCCAAGTGGCAAAGTGTTTTCACAGATGAGAGTAAACAAACTGCGGAGTGCCTACTTAGCAAGCTTAGTCCTTACATAACTGCTTAACAAAACACTAAAAAGAAAGTGTACAAACAAAGCCAAAAGAACAATTTTTCCCACTCAAAAGACGCCTGTCAATTGAAACAGCTCTAATGAAACAAACTACCGAACTCTCCCAGTTTTCCCAGGGAGACATCACGGTACCTGCCACCAACACAGTGCAGCTGCTGTGCAGAGTCACAATGCTAGAGGCTTCATTTCCTCCCCTCCCTTGTCGTTGATATCTGTGCTGCTGAGCACAGACTGTTTTCCACATAACCACTGAATTAATAATAATAGTTGTATGCAGCTGATGATACAAATAAAGTGCCTGAAGCTGCACTGAGGAGAGACCAAAGTATATATTAGCTTAGCATCAAAGAGCCTCTTTAAAGGCTGCTTTTCTTGAACACTTGGCCTCACTCGATCCCTCTTAATACGATGGACTGTTAAAAAGGTTTGCCAAAGACTGTGAGCATTTAAGGTCCTGTCTGCCACTGCAACCCATGGATACTGCTCTCCAAGACAAAATGTGAAAGTGAAGGAAGCAGTTACCAACCACATCTGACCTGACTTCCAAGGGAAAGGACACAGGATCATAATTCACATACTCTGAGAGGATTCCTTTGCTCCTGCAGGAACAAATCTTGCACTGCTGACCTCTAGGAAGGTACAATCTCTGGCGTTAGCTTTACTAATCACATTCAAACGGTGGTCTCCCGCTGGTACATTCCTCTGGTGCAGAAGTACTTGACTGGGGATGGCCCTGGTGTAATGGCTTAGCTCCAAGGCACTCAAATCTAGTGAATGGGCACAGTCAAAAATGGTGCTCCTGGCTTCCTGGGTAACACTCAGCTCAGCTTTGGTTTTGGGTCAAGAGGGAAGCTGGTTGAAGAATACAGACTAGGGATCTATAAGAGTTTACAGCAGAACCCCTGTGGTGCTGCTGCAAGTCCTGCACTTTGCTTCTTTTACTCCACTACAAAATCTTATTTCCAAATGTTAATGAAGCGCCTAGCACCCAGGGCAGAAGAGGGTTAATCGAGAGGAAAGGGAAAGGGGAACAGTTTCTTGTTAATTATTTTCAGAGTAAACCCAGCATGCAGTAGGATTAAAGCATCTGAGAAAGATCTGTTCATGCCAGACACACCTTTCCTTGCCTCCTCACCGAGTGTGTGTCTCCCTGAGGGCATTCTGCAGAGGTCTGAGGTGCAACGGTTCGACAGTGGAAAAGTACAAGTCTAAATGTAGCACATTTTGTCAAGCTTTGTTTAAAAGAATGCTCCTTGCTGTGGGGTCCTGTGCAAGCCCCTTCATTAATGAGTGGGGATTCACAGCACTATGTGGCCAGAGAGGGGGCTGATTGCTTTGGCAAGTGTTCAGGCCATGTGATGGACCCTAGCTTCACATTTAACTCTGCCACAGTCAGGAGTGCAAGAGGTCTTCATTTTTGGTTCTTCCTTTTTGTTTATTCACTGATTCCTCTGCTCTATCACATAAAAAACTACATGCCTGAAAGGCAGAAACAATATAGATGGCTACTTTATTTGCAGAGCATTTCTTTCCACGATGGATTCTGTGCCATAGCTTGCAAATTTCTGTTGATATGGATGGAGGAATAACCAGCAGGGAGCAGACAGAAAGAAGGAGACTACAACAAGTCTTTGAGGCAGTATCTGAAAATCCACACAGCACTGAAATCACAGACACCAGAGATGTAGTTTTAAGGAAAAAGAGCAGACCTAGTCAAATGCCCACTTGCTGCATCCATCCATGCTTCCAGCATTGGAGTTCCATCATTAAACGTGAAATTTCATCACAACAACACATTTCATGCATAGTCCTGTGAGGGGCTAGCAAAGGCATGGGCACACTTGCTGGAAGAGAAGGAGAAAGCATGTCCATGCCTTTTTTATTGCTCTCTTGACAGGTTTTTCACAGTGCAAACAAAGGAGTCACAGACAGCCCTGCATTCTCTCTCCTGTTTTTGATGGAGCTCTCTGAGCAGAAGGTGACCTCTGGGAAACTGCAGGCAGGGAGGAACAAGCAGGTCAGGATCTCCTCATAAACAACAACACCTACTGCTGGAAGCCCAAGTGTGATTTTTCATACTTTACTGAAGCTCCAAGTTCAACCTTTCACTCCTCCTCTCTGACCACAGGCATTTATTCTGCCTCATCTGAGTACCTAGAAAATACTTTACTTTTTTCCCCTCTCTGTTTTCTGATCTACTTTTAAAGCTACTTATTCTTTGTATTAGGTTTTTGCTCATGTTGGGCTGGATAACAGACAAAGGATAAAGTGCCTCAAACCCCACTTTTCTGGAGGTAGTTCCCCTCCCTGTGCTACTGCTCGGCTCACGAAGTCTTTGAACGCTCCTGCTTTTATTCAGGGACACATGCAACGCAGGCCCACACAGTGTCCTCTCAGTGTTCCTCAGCATGCATTCCCCCCTGCTCCCTCTTTGCTTTTGTTTTTTCCCTTTTTTTTCCCCTCCTCAAAGACTAGTAAATTATATTGCTTGCAATGAACTTCAAAAAGACAAAATCTTTAGATTGATATCTCTTATCTTCTGAAGAAAATAAGAAAAGTAAAGCTGAAGCCCTACAAGAGCTGTCTGTCCCAAAATCAGACATGAAGGAGGGTAAAACATGAAAGCTGTTTGTATGTGACAGCAGTGTCTTATAAAAGAAAAACAAACCCAGCCAAACAACAAAGCAACACATCTTGTCAAGCAGAAGTTATGTATTTGTTCTGCACTTGGCTTTAAGGCAGCAATCGCTTACACAGTGTAAGTGTATTCTGAGGACATAATGTTCTCATTTACCATGCTTCTGAGAGAGTGCTCTGTAATTTCCTTCGTCAAGGGAGCAGATAAATACTCCTGACAAACAGGCAGGCAGGCTGAAGATCATCTCTGACTCAACTTGGATTCAACACTCTGAACCCTAAAAATTCTGCCTTCTCTCTGCTACTGTAGAAACTCTTGGTCCACCGGAGGCAGAGCCTGCAGGGAAGACACTGAACTGAGAACTTCAGCTACAGATTTGTGTGAAGACACAGGAATCACAAGCTACACCTGCTCTGCAAAGGTTTAGTCAGGAAGTAAAGACAAGCTGTCAAAGGGGCTTTGGACATAGTAGCAATTTTGTCCTGCTCCCCTCTGGTCCCTTTTACCTTCCAGAGAGAGCTTTCAGTGCATTTTGAATCTGCAGGTGATCCTTTAGATGTTACTTCCCTTGCATTTCTGCATTGCACAGCTATGGCTGCAGAGGGGCTGTATTTGCCAGAGGCTGAAAATGACATTCAGGAGACCAGGGAGACTGTCCACAGCTTCTCTTCACTTGGAGCTTTTCAAATCTTGGCTAAATTGCATTACCAGGATGAAAAGCACCTCACAAGCCGAGTGCTCGGGAAGGCTGCTCAGCAGGACACAGGGGCTTTCTCTATGACAAAAATGGTTTTCCCCTTAAAGTATCAGGCAACCAAGTATTTCCTAGCAATAAGAAGGGACCTCACAAGGAAAGTACATTTAAAAACAAGTTCCTCTCTACTAATTATGAGCTTAAATAAAAGCAAAAGCAACATTCTGATAACTTTCCCATCCCTGAATTTAAGTCAGGCTTGAAGGACAAGATTGCATTCATTTTAACTGACTTTTTATTAGAGATAATTCAAAGGTAATTGAATCCTTCTCCTATAATGCAACAGAACTGAAGATCATCTCTGCTCTATCCAGTTAAGCAGTAAGAACAGCCTGACTGTGATGCTTATGTAACCTTGGTTCTAATGGTGACTTCTGAATACTCTGGGTGAAAGCTCTACCTTTGGAGTGCAAATTGTTTGTGGGCATTATATTGATGCTAGAAGAGATGCCCATAAGGACAAAGTCAGTCGAAGCAAAGCACATTCTAATCTCATAAGGTGTGCAGGCCTTGGAGCTATATGAATAGAACAGAATAGACCAGACCAGACCAGGTTGGAAGAGACCTTCAAGATCATCGTGTCCAACCCCTCAACCAATCCACCCTACCTAAACAACTAGCCCATGGCACCAAGCACCCCATCAAGTCTCCTCCTGAACACCTCCAGTGATGGCGACTCCACCACCTCCCCAGGCAGCCCATTCCAATGGGCAATCACTCTCTCTGTATAGAACTTCTTCCTAACATCCAACCTAAGCCTCCCCTAAGATACAACCCAAAAGCTGCAGGCAATGGAGGAAGGAACTGCACAAGAACCTCCCATCACTGAGGAGAGCAGCAGCATCCTCAGCCTCAGATCCCTCTCATCAGACTCTTGCCAATATGCAGATATTCCACATGACCTTGGTCTGGTTATTGCAAACCACAGCAAAACTACATTCCAGCTTCACAGATGGCAGGTGTGGTCTTTTGGCTGAAAGCACTACAACTTGTCTTGGAAATGTTGTATCTGGGCTCGCTTTCCAGGGACTCTGGAGTGCACGTTCCAGCAAGCATCGATTCCATGAACGAGTCAAGCTTCCAGTATCAAAACTCAACCCCAGACTTCCTTCTGTGGCAGCATGTGACACTGCTGACAATCTGATTAAATCCAAACCTTCCAGGAATGTAAAATGCAAATCGTAAGAAAAAAAGACTTCTAGGAATGTATCTGTGTGGAGGGGAGGAACTCAAGGCCACAAAGGCCATTTTCCTAACGATACATTGCAATAAAGCTCATCTCCTGAAGAAATGATGTGCCTGCAGCTATCTGGGGCATTACCAGTGGCAGTGGAACACTTGATTCCTATTTATAAACCTGACATCCTCACATCCTCGTTCCTGGGGACTGAGGAGGCTGCAAAAGTGGCTTAGGTTTTTTTTGTTTGGGTTTTGTTTTGTTGCTGTTCAATAAAAGCTGTCTCAATAAATCCTGAGATATACTTCAATCCTTTGAAGGCAAATTGAATAATTCTGCAGTGAAAATTTATCCTCTCCTGGATGTGGAGAGGAATGAGAAGCAGAAAAATTCCAGTTGAAACTTTATGTTAGGAAGCTGAACCTGCCTGAACTTCCATAATCAGGTTATTTTTCTTGCTCTTGCTAAGGAAGAGAGTTTTAAGATGAAACTTCCACACAGTTAGATTTCACATTTGAAACTGCTGCTGTTGCAAAGAGATCTTTCTAATAGCTGGTACCAAACTCATACTTAGACCTGGTGCCAAATGCCAACCCAAACTATTCTATGATTCTGTGATTCTTAGGTCATCTGTCTAAGATTATCCTAGACTGAAAATGCCCAATGGCTTTAATGTACACAATATAGCACATTCATCTTAAAGGAATCTTGCACATGCTGAAATGGAACAAAATCACAGAAAGGGCTGGGTTGGAAGGGACCTCCAAAGGTCATCTAGTCCAAACCCCCTGCACTGAGCAGGGACATCCCCAGCTAGGTCAGGTTGCCCTTATTGAACCTGACCTTGAGTATCTCCAGGGATGGGGCCTCAACTGCCACCCTAGGAAACCTGTTCCAGCATTCCACCATTCTCAAGGTTGAAGAACTTGTTCTTGACATCCAGTCTAAATCTCCTCTTCTCTACTTTGAAGCCATTGCCCCTCATCCTATCACTACAGGCCTTTGTAGAAGCAAGCATGCTGTGAGTGGGCAGACACTTCAAGCCCTGCAATTCTGGAGGGCAAGTCATTCTTACTCAGCATTGACAGTCCCTCTGGGTGTGAACCACAGCAATCAATTTTAGTTCTGTTTCTACAACAACAATTTAGGGGGAGAAAGCCAAACAGTCTAAGTTAGGCAAATTTCAAATATTAACAAATGAACAACTGACAAAATAATTGTAAAATGAGCTGGTGTCATCTACAGAGGCAGAAGTCTGTCCCTGCTGGTGACTTGCATCAGGGAACAGCTACAGCTGATGGCACCAGCACCCTGCTTGCAGCAGGACCCCTGACGGTGTTACCCTGCTCCGAGTGCCTTCTCACACCTCTGAGCCACACATGCTGCCTGCCAGGATTCCACCTGATTGCCAACTCTATTTACAGACAATCGGCTGCAGAAGTGTCCACCCTCTGCAATCTGAGGAGGCAGGCAAGAGCAGCACGACACTAATGCAGAGTTTCCCAGCTTTTCTTTAATGACACCACTGAAATGTCACAAACCATCACCAACACTGGCCTCACCAAAGGCAAATCCCAAACTCAGCCACACAGGGGTTCCAGAAGAGAGCAGTGGGGTTTACAGCTGAGTGGCCCAGGACATCCCTTTGCAGAAGGAAGTTGCCCTGTTTTTACAGGGAATATTGTTATATTTTTAGAGCAATCACAGTATTTTGTCTGCACTCAGCTGGTGGACACCAAACTTCTTCCTGCCAGTCACACTTCACTTCCCTAAAGTTAAATCCATCCTGAAGACAAGCCTCATGACACTCTGAGTAATAACAGTGATCAACTTAAGCCACACAGAAAGGCACCTGGCAGGCAGGCTCAGCTACAGAGGAAAGCTGTATCAGGCTGACTCAATTTTTGTCCTGAGGAGGGACCAGAACAAGACAGGAGACTCCTACCAGTGGAGTAAAATTTAGAGAAGGCACCTCCCCTCCTGTCTTTGGGTTGGCAGCCACAGCACACCCAGGACAGCCTCCTCTCACCTTTCATCCGAGCAGGGACCAAAGGGTGGAAGATCCCTGAGGTCTCCCTGCACATCAGGCCTTCCAGCACAAAATATAGGGGAAAACTTTGTGCCTTCAAGTACCTGGGCTGTGCTGGGCACACACACTCTGCCTGCATTACCAACATTTCAGGTGATCAGCACCTCCTGAAAGCTCACTTGCCTAACTGAACCAAATCTCTCTGACACTACTGATTTACCCCTGGATGCAATCAGGAATAATGGAAACCCAAGATCTTCAACAAGTAAACACTCCAAGTAATGGTTCACCTCATGAAATCAAGCCTAGAATTTACTTTCCCCCCCCATATTAAATATGTTATTTGTCTTTGAATATCTAAGTGTAAGTCACAGTGGCTGTAAGCAAACCCAGCCACATGAACTGGATACCAAAACAAGACCCAGTGCTGCTCCCTCCTTCTTTCTGGAGATTACATGCTGCTTTGCCCTTGAGAAATGCATTAGTCAGTGCAAACACAGTGAGCCACCTCCAAGCACTGCTGTGATCATACAAATACCTTTCTGCACTAAAGTGTCAGGCCAACAGGGTCTCAACACCCGGAGCAGGGACCTTCCGATGCTTGAAGATCCTGACGGTGCGGGGAACCTCCTGAGGCTGCAAGCACCAGGGTTCAGCATCAGGAGGCTCCTGGTTGTTGGGCACTGACCTGGCACCCACATGTGCATTGCCATGCAGAGAAACACTGGATCTCAACATACCTTTTGGGCAAATCTGTTTGCAAGATGGACTCGTGACAGAAGCAGCTACAGCAAGAAGGGCTCTCTGTCCCAAATTAACTGCCATCAGATATGGGTGCAGAAAGTGTTGATTAGTAGTTCACCAAGAAGTACTTCATTAGAGAGAGAGTGGAAAAGACAAAGAACAAAGAAGGCTTATCTCTTGAATCATGAAAGGAACAAATCCACAAATGCTGACAAATTTCTTCTAATTAGTCTTTAGTAAACAGCTGATGCCTCATTAAAAGAGGGGGAAAAAACCCAAACCAAGAAACAACAACAAACAGTCCCCCAGAATATATCCCTGCTTAGCAGCAGACCTGTTGTATCTGCCACAGACTTTCCAAAGGGCAGAAAGCTCTTCTCTTCTGATGTTGCTAAGGTAATTTATACAGACCTGTGTAATTTCTTTGAAGTTCATGTGAAAGAGATCCTAAAATGTCCTAAAAGGAGATCTATATTTTGCCATTAGTGACTACAGAGGGTTAGTGACTCATTCCTGAGCTCACCCTAATCAATGGCATTACTCATTCACTTTGACAGGCACAAGATGAAACTCTCAAGTTAAAATCCTAATTTCCTGAAATCAACAGAACTCTTCTATCAGTTTAACTGAGTTCAGAAAGTCAACCTGAAGCTCTGAAGAGGGCACAAGTTATGAACTCCTTTGCAGGGGCCCCAGCAGTGTCAGTAGCCTCTTGGCCATGCTGTCCTGCAGGCATCAGGCTTCGTCGTGGCCCAGCTCCCTGGCCAGCAGGACTTCAAGCTACTCTACATATGTCTCCCATGAGCAGTCACCCTTGCAGACAAGAGACGTGGGGATCCTCAGCCCACAAGCCACAGCACCCCACATTCCCCACCCTGAGTATTCAGCAGAGTCAATGCAATTTTCTGTCTTCACCAGCAGTAAGCAGGGTGACTCAAACAGCTTCTTCCCAACGTGTTCTCTAACCACATTAGTAGGATGGGAACATAACAAAAGAGTGAGGTGTTAAAAATCGCCAGCTCATGGCACAATTTGTTTCTTTTTAACTGAAAACAAAACACAATGGTTGTTTGGGTTCTTGGGGTTTTTTCCCCCACTGGTGGACCAGGGTCAATATCTGTGTGAAGAACCAGTCACAAGAATCATTGAATTGTCAGGCTTGGAAAGCACCTCAAGGATCCAAGGCCCCTGCCACGGTCAGGGACACCTCACACCACAGCAGGTTGCTCACAGCCACCTCCAGCCTGGCTGCAAACACTTCCAGGGATGAGGCTTCCACCACCTCCCTGGGCAACCTGTGCCAGGCTCTCACCACCCTCATGGGGAAGTCTCAGGCACACAGTTTAAGCTTTTACTCCTGTATGAATATCTTAGAAGCATGACATAGACCCACAAGAGTCTGTGAATAATAAGATGAAAAACAGAGTCATTTAGGTCAGAATTAGCCTCTGGAGGTCACTCCAAAACATTCCCTGCTCTCCCTTCATCCAGTGAGTCAGTCATCTGGGCAGAGCATGCCTTCCATTTCCTCAGACGCTATTTGCCCTTGGTAAATCCATGCTAGATGTTCCCTCTTGTTGCCTTAGAATTTGTGGGCCTGCACATGGTTTCTATTTCCTCCATCCCGAGGACTAAGAAAAGTCTGACTGGCCTAGATCCTCCTTCCTGAAGATGGGTGAGACATTTGTTCCAGACCTCAGAAGCCTCTCTGATCTGCATGATCAGGACTCATCCTACCCAGTCCCATGGATTCATGCAAACACTGGCACAACCTGCTTGTTTTATGAAGGAAGTGTCTTCAAGGCAACCCCAGCTCCCTCAGCCTCTCCTCCCAGGGCTGTGGCCCAGACCCCTCCCCAGCTTTGTTGCCCTTCTCTGGACATCTTCCAGCATCTCAACATCTTTCCTAACCTGAGGGGCCCAGAACTGGGCACAGGACTCAAGGTGTGGCCTAGCCAGTGCAGTGTATTCACAAACAAGCCCACTTGTGCTCTTACTTGGCCAACCATACCCCAAAACGCAAGGAATATATAGAAACCTGCTTTGGCAACAAGTTGTGGAGATTGAGCTGCTCCCAGACATCCCAGTCCCTGGCTTATGCAGTCCAGTTTCCTATTTATCTCTCCCACCTTTTAAAATTAGCTTCTCTGGTTTTATCCGCTCCAAGCTTGGAGATTTTTGTTTCCATACCCCTTACCACACCACGGCCACTCCGACTAACATCCCAAGCTGTTTCCCTAAGCTCAGGAAGGGTAAGATGAGCCTTCAGTGCACTGCAGAAATGAAGGCCATTTTGCAATCACATAGAGAGCAAACCAGGAACAGTGAAGGTCACACACAACTCCTTCCACAGAAAGTTGCAAGCAACTTCCCTTACTAAGGAAAAGCATTCAGCTGCCAAGTTTTTGTGGCAATAGATGTCACAATACTAGCACTAGAGTCCTGGCACATGGACACCCAGACAATGGCACTGACTCCTAATCCATGCACTTCAGCTGTCCAGATGTGAAGCCCTTTACCTTTATCATAAAATACTGCAAACAAACAATGCAGAATCTCTCCATCAGCTCCAGGGCCACACACACCCTTCCCTCCACAGCACGGCACCATGGCTTGACTTCAAAGCATCCTTGCTAGTACCAGTGAAAGGACGTTGGCACTGCTGGGGAAGCCCCAGCTGACAGTCCTGGTGTAAGCCTGTCACAAAGCCAGTAAGCTGGGGAAACAGTTCAGCTATCCTCCCACGGCAGGGGTGAATGAGGAAGCAGGATCACACAGGTTAACCTAAAAGATGTGAAACCTGTTGATCTGGATAGACTACATGGACATGAAGATATCTTAATGCAGATGGTGTTAATGGCTGCCATCACTCAAGTCTTTGATCTCTGGACAATATTAGATCTTGTCTCTAGGCTAGGTTTAATGGCCATGCTAACAGCCTTCATTGATGCTACCCAAAAGCTGCAGCTTTCATTGAATACTTCAATGGACTGAGATAAGGAGACAACAGAAGCTACTGCCCAAGGCAATCCTGCACACGATACAACCTAGGTAAGGCAATACTTTTAATATCCTCAAGTATCTTATGTTTAATTGGTTCTCCATTTACCCAGCACGAATGGAAGTCAGCATATCCATTAGTGCCACTGCATCAGAAATTGCCCAGGAAACAAAAAGGTTACAGAAGGGCCAGCACAGCTTATTAACTCCAAGGCAGTACTACTTCTGTTGCTTCCAGAAGCTGTGGACAACATAGCCACCTGGTGTTACCCAGGGCAAGCATCCTGCAGACCCAAAGCAGCTCACAGGCACACTAGGCAACTGTTTAACGTGCACGTAAAAATGGCTCTGCACAGTCAGCTAAATTCAGTGGGATTTTCTTAGCTCTGCTAGGCCTAACAGAATCACTGTTTTGCACCAATTTTCTCAGCATACATGGCTTCATCAGCCTTCTCTCAGCTGGGTCTGAGCCAGCTGTCCTTGGCACGCATGGCAGGCAGATCCTGCTGCAGCATAAGCAGCTCTGCTCCGTGCTGTTCTCATGCCTAGAATGGTTTGGGTTCCAAGGGACCTCCAAAGGCTGTCCAGTCCAACCCCCTGCAGGCAGCAGGGACATCCTCCACAAGAGCAAGGCTGCTCAGGGCTTTGTTGAACCTGACCTTGAATATCTTCAGGGATAGGGCCTCAATTACCTCCCTGGGAAACCTGTTGCAGTGTTCCCCCACCCTCATGGTGCAGAACTGGTTCCTAGCATGCAATCCAAACCTGCTCTTCTCTAGTTTGAAGCCATTGCCCCTCGTCCTATCACTACACCCCTTTGTAAACAGTCCCTCTGCAGCATTCCTGGAGGCCCCCTTCAGGTACTGGAAGGCTGCTACTAGGCTCTTCCAGGCTGAACAGTCCCAGCTCCCTCAGCCTGCCCTCATAGCAGAGGTGCACCAGCCCTCAGTCATCTTCATGGCCCTCCTCTGCACCCACTCCCTCAGGTCCGTGTCCTTCCTGTGCTGAGGGCACCAGAACTGGATGCAGTACTCCAGGTGAGGTCTTACCAGAGACATCAGTTTCCATTCAAGTCTTCCTTTATCCACTAGCCACAGATCCCTCTCTCTCCCCTCCCATTACCCCAGGAGACAGAAGCAGGCTGTGGGAGCCAACTCCGCAAGCGGCCACTTGGCCACAGGCAGAACAGGCTGCTTGGGTTCTTGAGAGGTCACGTTAATTTCTTTCCCCTTGCTCTTTCAGGGCCTGCTGGCTTTGTCAATATTATTTCATAAACAAAATAGCAGAAGCACTCTAACGTGGAGCAGTAAAATACTCACCAGTCCTCTGAAAGCTCAGAATCATCCCTGGCTAGGAATGCAAGAGAAGATACAGCACCAAACAACAACAAAACCCTACACACACACAAACACAGCTCCAGAGAGAAATCAGTCACACTTGTTCCTGATTGTCTCTGTGTTTTCCTGTCAAAAATTAGAGATAAATAATTCTAGTTCTCCACATTGAAGCTGTGAGAGGCTCAAGCCATACCAGGATCACCAGCAATTCATTTTATAGTATAAAAGGCTACTACTGTAGACAGATTTTAAAAGAAAGGGAAAAAAGGCACTAAGTTAATTCTTATTCTTCTAGGAGCCTAAGGCATAGATTTATTCAAAATAGACTGCAACATGATGGTTTCCTCAGAATTAACATACAGCTGATGTCTCAAACCTGAAGGATTAACATGGGAAACCAAACTTACTTAGCAAAAGAAAAGCTGTGTCACAACATTACATTTTAGGCACAACGTGGTATTTATGAGCTCTCCCCAAAACATGCTGGAAGTGCCACCTCTACACTTGACACACAATCCCTACAGCCCTGCTAAGGAATGAGGGCAATCAGGCAGTGCTAGGGAGGTAGGCGTGCAAATACCATCTGAAGACATCTGGGTGGGAAGTGCCATTCTGATTGTGTAACTGAGATCCAGAGTCCACACCAAGGAGCAATTAGATTCTCCACTATAGTGGCAATGATCTAATTAATCCAATCAAGTCAGTAGATGTTGCTTTCGGTTTTTATTAGCTAATTGGCCCCGGTGTATTTGCAGACATGACATTAATGCTCTTTGGGAGCTGTGCCACGCCACAAAAAAAGCAGGATTTGTGTCTGACCTCTGTCTGAGAAAGTCATCCACATAGTATGTCAAGTAGGAAGCTTATTGAACATACTGTGCCCTTAAAAATGCTGTTCCAGGAAGAATCAGTCACCATATGTAATGGGTTGGGGGCAGGTCCCCTCCCCACCACAGGCAGAAATAACGACTCAGGCAAACGGATTGCAAAAGTGATGAAAGTTTAAATAGAAAGCAGTGAATGTTACAGAAAACCCAAAGCGCAGTGACAAAGAAAGATCCCATCCCCACCTGAGGGTTCATGCAAAACCCCCAGGGCTCCTTCTTCCCCCTCCCTCTGCTGGGCTAGTCTCAGCTGGCCAGGCCTGAGACTGCCCATCCCCCTGTGGCCTTGGGCCTAATCAGGCCCATGGCCGGGAGATCTCTCCCCCGGTTACCAAGTCTCGGAGAGGGAAGGAAAGAGGAAGTGCCAGACTCCGCACTGGATCTTATAGTGGTGCAAAGAATTATGGTAGGGAATACACAATTTCCTGTGTCCATCCCTCTGGGCTGGACTTCTGGACACAGGAAGTGAATGCACCAGGGGGGCACCCAGCTCAAACTACAACATGCCACCCCTGTATTTCATACCATAATCCTTGCACCCAAACACATCATCAGATCAGAAATCTCCTGATGACATGTCCGGCGGAGTCCATATCTTCATCTGGGCGTCCACTCAAACAGTCTCTCATTCAGGCTCAAGCATCAGTCCATTCTAGTTCTTCTCCTCATGTGATGGAACCTCCCAGCGACGCAATCCTTCTCCTGCAGTGTGAATTCCTTGTGGACTCCTTGGGACATCCTGGTCACCTGGAAATACCTCACAACTTCTCAGCCGAGCCTTTACTCTCCTATTCAGCGGCAAATTCTCCACCCCTGGGGCAGGCCAGTCGGAACAATCCGGCTCCACAACTGCCTTTTTCAATCCATCCAGGGTGCCGCAGCCAACCGCTTTCACGCGGACCAAAGCTACACGGATGCATGTCAGAGGCACTCCGCACCCCCCGGCTGGGCGCTCGCGTACCGAGGCAGGACAGCATCCGGCTGCACAACCTCCACCCCCGGAAGAGGGAGGAGCTGCGCCACAGCCCACTGAAGAAGCAGGGAGGCGGAGCCAGGTGCTCGGCGCCATTTTCGGAACACGTCCGAAAACACCAGGGAAAGATTTACAGCTGCCGCCGCCGCCTGAACGCAGCCCGGCTCGGGCGGTGCCGCCGCCGCCGCTTGAACGCGGCCCGGCCCGGCCCCCGCCGTCTCTGTCGCCGCGATGCAGAGTCCGAGTCACCTCCAGCAGTCGCTTGCCCGCTCGCCGCGGGTGTCCGCTCCCCGCAGCGGCCGCGGGCCGACCACGCTCTGCTTGCCGCTGCCCCTCCTCCGCTCCCTGCCGCTCCGCAGAGAACGAGGAGAAGGCAGGTCTCGCCTTCTTAGGCTACTCGAGCATTCTTAAGCTACCCTGGGCAGAAAGTCACAGAAAGAGCCACCCCTCGCTGTTCCCAAACAACAGTAGGGGCTTCCATGCCATCAGCCACGCACCAGCTATCCTTCTGCAGCCCACAGGAGTTCACACAGTCGCCCCGGTAGCACAAAACCTGAGCCCCAACTTTCCAAACCCAAACCGACGCCCAGAACTAAATTTAAACTCTCCATCTTTTGCAATCCGAGCTGCAGTTGGCCCCACGTTGGGCGCCAAAAAATGTAATGGGTTGGGGCAGGTCCCCTCCCCACCACAGGCAGAAATAACGACTCAGGCAAACGGATTGCAAAAGTGATGAAAGTTTAAATAGAAAGCGGTGAATGTTACAGAAAACCCAAAGCACAGTGACAAAGAAAGATCCCATCCCCACCTGAGGGTGCATGCAAAACCCCCAGGGCTCCTTCTTCCCCCTCCCTCTGCTGGGCTAGTCTCAGCTGGCCAGGCCTGAGACTGCCCATCCCCCTGTGGCCTTGGGCCTAATCAGGCCCATGGCCGGGAGATCTCTCCCCCAGTTACCAAGTCTCGGAGAGGGAAGGAAAGAGGAAGTGCCAGACTCCGCACTGGATCTTATAGTGGTGCAAAGAATTATGGTAGGGAATACACAATTTCCTGTGTCCATCCCTCTGGGCTGGACTTCTGGACACAGGAAGTGAATGCACCAGGGGGGCACCCAGCTCAAACTACAACACCATACAAGTTGACTCCATACTTCATTATTGCAATTCCTTGTCCTACATGAACTCCACAGGCTGGTAGGAATGATCTCATGCCCAGCACAGATCCAAAAGAAAAGCTTAGTTATATTCGCTATAGGATCACAGAAAAACATCTGACCTCTGCAGAATAAATAAGAAGCACTTCTGTAAATACAAACTATCATGACATGTAGGTCCTGCAGCTCAGTAGTTCAGAAGAGGAAGAGTTTTGCTAAAGAACATGCATGGTGATGACATACAAGACTAAGGTGAGTTGCTGTTCCTATGCTCACAAGGGAGAGAGACCTCCTGGGGCATTTTCCTAGTGTAGTCCCTCAGCTGTACCAGTAAGGTCATCTCTTATGAAATACAATACTGCTGTACAGAACATAAAACATGAGCAACAGATTGGTGAACACCCTTCTGACAAGTACAAATAATTAGAGAAGTAATAAACTCTAAGAAGCCATGGACATCTGCAGCTTCAGAAGACAAAAACTGGCAGTTCAAGCTCTTGTCTCACCCAAGCACTGCCCTCTCTGCTTCAGAACTTCGTATTTTGAGCAGGCAAAAATCTGTGCTCTTTATTTAATGGATATTTTTAAATAGCAATAAAATTAAATGAGCAAAATGACGTCCTAAAAAACCTGTATCTGTTACAAGCCATCCCTCTCAGTCCTGAATACAGTGTAATGCCTTAAAGTTATTTTGTCCTGACTCTCATGTGGCCATAACAGGAGAAATTGGCTTCTGCTCTGGATATGCCAATCAGGCCAGCTTCAGCTAACTACCCTAAGCCCCCAGTACTTCCCTTCATCTTCCAATGCTACTCTTTGGAAGGACTTTTCCTGAGAACACTTCCAGATCTCTACTAAGCTGCTGCTTAGGTCTCTTGTGGTACTGTCTACAGCAGCACTGAAAGCAGTAAGAGAAGCTGTGGTTGTTGCTTCCCTAGCAGGTAAGGCAGCGCTGTGCCCTGGTCTCCAAGCTGGTGGCAATGTGGTTTGGTGTAAACGCCTATGCTACAGCAAAGCTTTGTGCAGAGGAGAAAAGGGGGATGCAGAAGCTGAAGAGACACAGTTCTGCACCGGCACAACTTGTGTCTATGGCTGGATCCCCTCAACTTAGTTTATCACCCCCTGCACAAACCCAGCTGTCTACTGACAGGGGCAGGCTGGTTCTTGCTCCCAAAGGGCCAGCTCCAGCACAGCATGACGCACCCTTTCCTCTGTGCTGCTTGTCCCCATGCCTTCCCCAGCACCCTCTCAGGCTGGAAATCCTCTGAAGCAAGGACCATGTCTTTTGCACTGTTGGCACTGCACCAAGCACCAGAGGCTCACAAATGGGGCTCCCAGATGTCACAGTAATTAAGAGTTTGATCACTTCCTATTATTCACCAGCTAGTAATTGAAGTAGCTACTGGGAAGATCCTGTGCCCATTCAAGATACTGCTGCCACTGCTTAATAAAGTAATCTTACAATGATATTTAATCAGTCAGAACTTTTAACACAAGAACTAAATCCTGTGCTTCAGCAGTGTCAGGGTGCCCTCACAGCCAAGCTGCAGTAAGTGTCCAATATTTGAGAAACTGCATGAGGAGGGAAGCAGCAAATTCATTCTGTGCTCATTAGGAGAGTGTTTAGACAACATAAGGATGTTCTTAATCAAAATGTTCTAAGGATTGAGAACAGAACATACACAAGTATTTTTAATTCATGGAACAAGCCACTTTCCCACATTTACATCCCTTTTATAGTCTCATACTCCAGTTTTCCTACTGACAACCTAAAGCAGGAGCTGCAACAGAAGACCTGCACCTGCATCTTGAACAAGTATTTTTGCTGCCACATTAATGTTACAGCAGAGGTTAAAAATTCCTTGATTTGATTACACACAGGCACAGGGCAGATGTCTACAGAGGGTTTTGGGTGGATGGCTTGAGATTGTAACAAGTGTGCAACCACATGCAAGTAAGACCCGGAAGAAAGTGGTTTATTTCCTTTGCTGCTGCTGCTTACTTTGCACAGCAACCAGAACCTAATTTCCATGTCTACTTTTCACAGTTTGTACCTCGAGAAGTTTTACTTCAGTGCTAGATCCTCATCAGAAAGTTGTTAGAACTTCACACATGGTGATCTCCCTGCACATTCTTAGTTGAAAAGAAGCTGGTGCTCTCCAGCAGAGCCACAGTTCAGCTCTTAAACACACTAGCAACTCCTCCTAGCTAGGCCAGCTTTAATCCTGCAAAGAACTTTGGCTGAACGCCTTCCTGAGTGTCATTCCAGGTTAATAGGTTTTAAAGGAAAAACTAACACAATACACCAAGTCAATAACTATTAAAAAGCACCTGTTTATGAAAACTCATCACCACTTAGAGGGTCCAAAGGCAGATGTGGATATCGTTTGGGCACCACAGTGGTAAACAGCTAGAGAAGCAGAATGAATTTCCACTTGAGTTAGCAAATTATTCAGGTTGTAAGAGGAAATGCAGTTCTTGGATTGAAGCTGTGAACTCAGTGAGGCTAATTTGCTATTCCACCATTGGTGCAAACTGGTTAGGACAAGAAGTGGAGGAAGCAAACAAGAAGTTTCATCCCCTTCTCTTCTGCACACCTCTGCTTCGGCAGCGCACTACACACACATCCTGCCTGGAAGGTGGGGAGCACCTGGGCTGTTCCTTCTACCAACACAATTCCATACTCCCATTGGAATCCTAACACCATGCAGAAACTATGGGTCAGATTCTGCTGAAAGCTTTGGTGAAGTGGAGCTCTGTGAATGCTGACAGCTTGTGCAGATTTATGCCTTCACTTAGGGATCTTGACTGAGCACAGCAGTGCAGATTATACTTGGACCTTACACATCTTTGTATCTGCCCCCAACTTTTATGAAGCTTCCTTCTTGGCTTAACATTATCTGCATTCACAAATTCTACATGGCTAAATGGAAGGCATTTAACCTGATAATCAGACTTGTGCACATTGGTGCTTTGCAGTGGTTAACTGGGTGACCAGCCAGTTTCCAGCAGGATGTGCAATGCAGTAACTACCCTCTCCTCCCGGCGTATAAATGCCTGGGGAACTCTTAAATCACTAACCATAAAGGAACACGAATAACCTGATTGGTGTTGCACATCATTTATTTTGAAGAGATGACTGTCACCTGTGTGAGAGCATGTCTCACCTCTAAAACTGCTGGGGTTTCTACCCCTCTTCTGCTAGACTTCCACTTTGTAGATTTCCCTCCTCTGATTAGGACAGTCTGTCATCACACAGCTGAACAGCTGTGCACAGGCAATAATCAGAAATGAGCCAGAATCAGGAACAAGTTAGGTTATAAAACAGCAGAGCAGATAATCTGCCTCACAAAGAAACTGATTTACCTGCAGGCACTGTCAGCATTATGAAAATGAAGGGGATTGGAATGTCTGTGACACAGGGAAGCTGGTCACAGTGACTGGGAATTTCATGGGAGTAGCTCAGTTCACTTGAACAGGAGCTTGTTTCAACACAAAACTCAGAGCATTGCAGAACTGGCAGCCAGGTGCTTGCTTTCTAAAGAAATGAAATTCTCTCATTGATTTCAGTAGTGCTTTTGGTAGGGTTCTGCTACAAAAAGGAAAAAAGGTGGTGGTAAATGGCTTGATCCCTGCCTGCACCTGTGAAACAAAATCTCCTGACAGAACACTTTACAACGTACCAGGGTGAACAGAAATGGTTTGCACTGACCGGTTTGTGCTGAACCTGTTCATGCAGCCTTGATGGCAGCAGCATTACAACTGTTTGCTGGATTACATCTCAGACCAAATCCATTCTCAGGAAGGTGGGTTTGAGTAAACATACAAGACAGAAGTGCATTGAAGCTCTCTACCCATCACAAATATTAGAGCTGTTTACAAAGTATGCTTTCATTGAGCAGTGCTTACTAAAGAAAGGAAGAAGCTTTTAATGTCTCCATCTTGCTCACAATCCCACTTTTTCAAGTGAAAATGGATCCACTTCAAAATCAGAGAAAATAACAAAATGGTAGGTAAGGGCTCTTGCAAACTTTAAGGCATGACAGAGTTTATAGAAGCTTACCAAATGCAAGTGTAATTCTCCACCAGTTGTTTGCTGTGAATCTACAGCTGATGGGGAAAAAAAACCCAACACAACAAAACAACCCAAGAAAAAGGCAAACGTCATCTTCCCTCTGTCTCCTGGGAAAACACATGTAACTTCCAAAACTGGGAAAACTTATTCTCTGTTTCTTTACATCCTTACACCCTAGGAAAGAACAAGCTGTGGTAGAGGACATTCAAACATTAAACTGGAAACACATTGATCCTCCAACCACTCACTAATTCAGCACCTCGCAGCATTCCGCTGTGTGGGATATGCATTGCAGGCAGATTCCTTCCAGCAATGAAATCCCAACTTCAGAATTGAAGACCCTGTTTATATTAACAAGCATGACTACACCTAACAGCAAAATTTAAGACCATAATCATTCTCTGTATTGTGACCACTGCTTCCTGACTGTCCTGTGTTGGAAGGGACTCCCAGTGTTTCCTTTTCTCTTGCTCGGACAGCAGACTGCACGACAACAGCTCTCCCATTATGCTAACCTGTCTAGGGTGTTAGCAAACAATTAACACTAGCTAAGTAAGAAACTCCTCAGAGCTGCAAATAACTTCTTTTATTAACATGATTTCCCCCTCAGGATGGGGTCGCATTCCTAGCAGCTTTTCACCATACATCACTTCAGCAGGATCCTCATAGATGTCATACATACATTTGCTTTCAAATAACATCACGTGACGATCAATAACCTAGATTCAAACTGTCATCAATAACAATTAATGCACTGATCCCTTTATGCCTTGGGGTCTCCCATGAGTAACATGAGACTTCGTTAGCGTTAAGGTTCTATCTGTGTAAACAGTCTCAGAGAGATGGATCCTTCTGCCATAACCACAGCATCGCTTCTTGGAACCCACAGGAACTGCAGGGAACCCCCAAAGCAAGCCACCCTCCCTCCAGAAACCCCCCCACCAGACAGACACTGACTTAGTGATGGATCTCAAAGCAAAGGTTACATCAGTCTGAAGATTTTCATATGCTACCCTGGAAGGAAAATGCTGCTTTATGCTTTACAACAGACTTGATCTGCAAGCAACTGTTCAAGTGATTCACTCCAGCAGCACACTCCACATTTCATGCTATCACCTGGTGGCACTATTACACAGCCTTCTAAAGCTCTGCTTTCAAGGCTTGGCTCCCAGGGAGGCACAGAGTGCTCATTATCCCTGGGGCTACAGAGGGCCTCTGCAGGAACTGACCTGGACGTTGTTTTTTGTTTTGGATTTAAAAACACTGCTGCCCTCCCCAAACAGGTATGTTGCTGGCTTGACATTTGGGAAGCACATGTATCTAGATTACATCTCAAGGCTGGTGTTGGTATAAACACCTCACACACATTTCATGTTTCTGATACTTCTGCCTTAAGGAAAAAAAACTAGCAACCAACTGAAGACCTGGGCAGTTTCGATGGCATACAGCAGAAGAAAGCTATGGTACCATTGCAGATGCTTTTAAGGGAACTTGTTTCACTGAGCAGATGCACACAGAGATCATGGAATATGACCCCAAGAAAATAACTGCAAATGCTAACAATCTGTCCTCTTTGTAGCAGCAGACCTTTCTCACCGAAACATCTACACATGTTGTGCTAAAAACCAAGCCCCAAAGAAAACACAAACCCCCCGTAATGTGCAGCTCCCATCTTCCAGAGCACAGAGAGAGTAAACAAACTTGCAGGCAGCTTATTAGCATTGAAAACTGAAACCCCAGCTGTGCTGCTGAGCAATAGGTCTCTTCAATGTATAAGGTTAGGTAGCACTGTACATGGTGGTGTATTCGTACATACTATGTGCATGGACCACAGACATCTCTAGCAACTAACAGACAAATTATATTGTGTGTGTGTCCCCCATTTTTACATCCTACTCCCACAGAAGTCATCTGGCAGTAGTAAAGGCATCTGTATCAAATCTGTGAGTGGGTGGGTACCTAAAATATGTTAAATGTTTCACCTTTTCCCTTCCAACATGAATGCAACTGAAGGAGAACTCTTCTTATCAGTACATTTGAAATTAGAGGTCTATATTTGTACTAATCAATCAGCTAGAGATCCTCTCCCTGTTCTTTAGAATTCAAAATGTCTAAATGTGAAACACAGGAATGTCGTCAGCAGAACCAGGATCAGAAGTACATTGGCTGCTTCTATTAACAGAACACTGGCTTATGGCAGGAGGCAGGGCTTTTCTGATGTGCTGCATCATTAGTCAGGCTCTTCTCAAGTGAACCTTTCGGTAGCTGCTCTCTTCCTCACTCCCTGGGCTCCTTTCTCATTTGCTTGCACTTCTACTGTTTTGCTGCCTTCTTGTACCAGTACTTCACTGACCCTGCATTCTTCATACTACAGTGCTGCCCACTCCTTGTCTCCAACACCTTTACCTCTGTGATCAGGTATCTCTTCCTGCACTCAAGCAGAGCTTATTGCCTTGTGGTTTATTCAGAAGAATTCTACATCCTTTAGACATATGATTTCAACCCTGCGGAATCACCTCCCAGCCTGACTGCAGGCTAAGTAACACAGATACGAGCTGGAATAAACAACTGTTGTTCTCTGCCAGCATCAGACAGCTTCATTATTCCTGTTTAAAAAAGAAAACCAAACATCCTGTTCTCAAGTTGTCCCTGCAGTTTAACAGCATCCCCCTGCTAGAAGAACTCAGAAATGGAATCACCACGGAACAAGGACTTGCAGCTCGTTACTCTTTCAGTGCAGAGAAAATTTTGTACTGGCCTGAAGAAGAGATTGGCAAACCATCCAAAAGAGAAGGAAGTCATGCTTTTTCTGTCTCTGGGAAATGAAATACCAAAATCCATTCAGTTGTGCTTATGGCAAAACCAAGCACAAACAACAAACCAGTGAAGGAGATGTGGCTTCTAAATGGCCATCAAATGCCCTGTTCAGTGAATATTGAGAGGCAGAGCTGAACCCCAGCCACCTTTATTAATGGAGCTTATTGGAAACAGTGCTTCCTGGCAGGTTAGTTACAGTCAAGTGTAAGGACATGCTGTTCCTAAGAAGGTGCTATGCCACCAGATGTTTTCTCATTAAAAGAGCTGATCCTTGAGAACAACCACGTCATGGAACAGCAGATTCTTCCTCCCTTGTGAGATGCTGCTGCAGGGTTTGCAGCGAACCATTCACTTCTCAATCTACCCATCTTAACTCTCATGTTTGTTAATTGTGATGAGTTACAACCTCATGAAGTTCAACAAGGGCAAGCATAGACTCCTACCTCTGGAAAGGAACACCACCAGGCACCAGTACAGACTAGGGCTCATCCTGCTGGGAAGCAGCTCCATGGAGAAAGGTATTGGAGCCCTAGTGGACATCAAGTCATCCATGGGACAGCAATGTGCCCTTGTGGCCAAGAGGGCCAATGGCATCCTGGGGTGCTTAAGCAAAGTGTGTCCAGCAGGTTGAAGGAGGTTCTCCTCCCCCTCTGCTGTGCCCTGCTGAGACCACGCCTGGAATACTGTGTCCAGTTCTGGGCTTCCCAGTGCAGGAGAGACAGGGATCTGCTGAAGAAGGTCCAATGAAGAGCGGAGAGGATGACTGGGAGACTTGAACGTCTCTCCTGTGAAGAAAGACTGAGAGCCCTGGGGCTGTTTCGTCTGCGAAGGCTGAGCAGGGATCTGATCAACATCTATGAATATCTGAGGGGTGGTGCTATAATCCAGATGCTGATCAGATCAGTGTCTCCTGTATTATCCACTGTTAGAATGAATGTAAGCCGATCTCTCAAAGCACCATTTAGTTTTATTAATACATTATAGATGTATGTTTTCAAAGATGGCTACATGCAGGACCTATTTTCTCTCAGACTTAGTAACAGAATCACAGAAGGGACCTCTGGAGATCATCTAGTCCGAGACCCCCTGCCAAAGCAGGATCACCTAGGAACACATGCAAGTTAGCTTTGAAAGTCTCCAGAGCAGGAGACTCCACAACCTGTTCCAGTGCTCCATCACCCAGAGCAAGAATACCAGAATCTTGGCCAACCATCAAACACCACATTTCAGCACGATTCTACGTCCAAGTGAAAAGGGAACAACACAATTTGAACTGTAGGTAGACCACAAAGGCACCTGATTACATTCCCAAGGGGTCACACGTGTTCCTAAGTGTATGGCTAAGGTGTCTGAGGAACTGCAAGTCAACAGCTCTTACAACAAATCATGCTCACCACATGTCCTCTGGCACAGGAAGGAGATTGTCCTTCTCTATCTTCTGCACATTAAAAGAAGAGAAGAATCTCTCAAGCATACAAATTAGTGAGAGCCACTGCAAAAATAGTGGGATGCTGCTACTATTTCATTTCCATGAATGTATCTGGCCAATTAGTGTCTAAATTTATATAAAGGCTTCTTTCATAAGTGTTGAATATTTTATGCCTGTGAAGTCTTTGCACAGTCCTGTGTGCATGCTAATGCTCTGTGATTGTGGAATGCTCAACAGAACAACAACTCCATGATAGATTTCAGTTGTTCTTCCCAGTCCAAGATAAATCAGGGTTTAGCAACAACACTTGGTTCCCATAGGTTTTTGAGGGGAATAGCACAACAAGCCAGTCTGTTAAAATTCACAAGGAACTTCAGAGCAAGCTGCCCTAGCAGTGAACCTAGCTCAGCAGCTCTCTCTTGAAATCTGCATCTTCTTATCTAGCAGGAGAAAGAGAAAGCTTGAATACAGGAACAGGTAAACATTAGTTGGAAAAAAAGCAGAACCAAAGTTGTCAGCAGAACAGCAGAAGAGAAAGCTTTTCACACAGCTTGTCTGTAGCCCAGTACGTGCTAGGAGCTCTTTGGTAGCCCCTCGTGTTCAGGGCTGAGAAAGGCTAAACAGCGAGCCGGGTCTGTCCCAGAGTGCTTGAGTCTGATGCCAGAGCCTCAGGCAAGCAGCCTGCTTACGGCAGAGGGAGGCAGTCCCAGCCATCAGCACGGCCCCCCCGGCCCGACACAGCTGTGGTATTCAAACAGTGCCCGCGATGACAGAGACTGGTCCTGCCTCCTGCACCAGGCATTGGGTAGAGGTGGAGGTTTTCACAGATTCACACGGATGGCATTGGGTTATTTACCCAGGGTTAAGCCACACTGGCTGCTAAAAATCATCTTCTCTCGCCCTTGTCCAGGAAGGGACAAAAACTGAGGCTGAACAGCCCGGAGTTGCTTGTTTGGAAAAGGGGTGCAGCATTTGCCTCTCATCACACACCTCCCAGGATCTCTGTGAGCGTTCAAACATGACCTCAGCCAACTCCTTCTTCATATGTGTCCTGTGGAGTCCCATGGACTTCTACAAATCAAGACTTTTCTCTAGCAGTCTCCAACTTAGCCCTTCCCTACTCCCTGTCATTGCTGTCCTCCCTGAACTCTGTCTCCAGGCTCAAAAGCTTCAGCCTCATCTGCAGGTGCTAGCACTACATCACCCAGTTATTTCCACAGGGAATCCACATTTCCCTGGTTTGTTCTTTTACTGTTGAAAGGAAGACTCCAGTGTTTCACAACACTCATGAGACTGGAGCTCAGAGCACATCTGAGGTGTCAGAAATCACCTCCTTTTTTTCAGCCATTTCTCCTTTAGACAGAAAGCCTCCAGGAAGAGTGATGGCGACACACTCTATCAAGCCGAGATGTACAGGTCCGGTCAGTTCCTCCATCTTTCTCCTCCAGAGTCACCTCGTGGTGTGCCATGATTACACACTCTTGGCTAATCTTGCAAGCTGAGCAGCTTGCCTTAGAACTGTGAAGTATTTAAGCTTCGTCCTGATGCAAAGCAAGGAAATGATAAAATCCTGAAACACTTCTTGTCCACAGTGACTCTGCAGATGAGAGGATAACAATCTGAGTGATTAAAACCCAAACCAGATGCTAAGAAAAGGGGCATGCTGAGATGAAAGGACATTAATGAGCATCACTCTTCTGGTGGATGCTGTCTCTATAGCTCTGAACTCATTTACATTCAAAGGCTACACAGAGTATCTGTAAAGGACAAAGGAAGGATACCACATTAAAAACTGGCTTTAAATGGCTCCAAGTTTTAAATTCTCTAAAAGAGAAAAACAAAGACATGAGCTAGTGCCTGCTTGCTCATCCAGAGTAGCTATGTGAGCTGAATCACTAACAAAATATGTTCTGGAAAGGTGAATGAGGAAGAACTTTGCATAGCTACTGTTGCTATGAAAGCCACTTTCATTACTATCCACAAGTTCCATAAATTATTTCCCTTTCCTTATCACTCACAAACAGGTAATGAGGTGCTAGGAAAATGGCTTGCACCTGTAAAAGTTTCTGAGGTCAGATTTGAAAGGCAGCAGTGAGACTGATGTTCCTCAGAGAGCAGGGAGTGTTCAGTAAGAAAACTGTTAAGTGCATTGGGTCAGATCTGCAGAGTCAGACTCTGTGAACAGAGGAGAACAGCATCTGGATCCTCAGAGAGAGAATTGGCAGCTTCATCTTCCATCTGTCCTACAAAAGGGCGAAGATGCAGCCCAAATTTACAGCATCTACTGCATCAAACTCCACCACTCATCTAACAGTTTCTCATATGGTTACCTATGCTCCATGCTTTGCTAGGATGAGCAATTAACAAGAAAGAAAATTGTGCAAATGGGAGAGCTACTTCAAACAGGAACCACTTTCAACTCTGCAGAAGAGAAGCAGCAGATATATTCAACTGCAAAATGGTAAGAAGGAACTTTCAAAGACATGCCTGGAAAGAAAGGGAGGTGTTCTTTGCAGGAAATACCTCCCTCCAGTAAATACACTAATTATTATCAGATAATGCATCATAGAAGAGCACCCCAAATAAAGTCTCACAGAGCAGGAATTTCAGCAGTAAAAAAGAAATAGCCATGAGTAAAAGAAAATAATTTATGGCACACAGAACCAAAGGAGGCCTTCTACACCTACAAAACCAGAGGTACTAGGTAGGTAGTCTGCTGGGTAGGTCCTCTTAGAGGTACCTAGGCACTGTTCACCAGGCTTCCATGGCTTCCTGAGAATCAGAGTATACACTTCAAGTTGATGTGTTTATAGGAGAACATCATCAGCTTAACAAATTACTGAACAAATATCCTGAGGCATCCTACCACAAAGCACAGTCCTACAACTCGGCTGGGTCCTGCAAGCAACACAGCTGCGATGCTGCACTTGGGCTAGGTGTAAGCCAGCTAACAAGTGCCAGTTGTAGCCTGGACACAGCACCAAGCTGATGGAGCCTTCCTGCTTTGAATTCAGGTTACCCAAATACCTCTCTATTGTATAATATACCAGCCCACTTCCAGAGTGCTGAAGACCCAGATACATTCTTTTTCTCTTTTGAGGCAGCTGCTCAACAATAAGCACTTCAGAAATAAGTGGCCTGAATTTTTAAGTGTTTGAGACATCTACAAAGGCTAATTTTAGCTTTGCATTTTTAAATATCTTGGGTGCTGTTTCTAGAGTCCTCCACAAAACTTCATCCAACCCACCATGCAGACTGTTTTTCCTACACTTGCCTTATTAATCTAGGAGTTCCCACTGAATTTCTTCACACCAGTTCAGCATTGGAGGATCAGGAGCCTTCCTGCCTGCTCAGCCTGCCATATGGAAGAGTTATTTCTCCCCCTCACTGACTTTCTATTTTCTGTTTCATTTCAGCCAAGCACACAACTTGTTCCCCATTGCCTTTTCTTTTCACTTGTTTTTTTCCTCCCTTACCTACTTTTCCCTCCACTTTTAAAAAGTGCAAGTGCCCTCATTAAGTTTGGGATGCATCAGCCTCATAGACATAACAGTTGGTGAGAAAAGATGAAGTGCAAAGTAAGCATCTTGTGCGAATGGCTGCAGGCTCTGGGCAGCCTGCTCCAGGGCTACAGCATCCTCACACCAAAGTTTCTTCTCATGCTGAGGTAGAACTTCCTGGGTTCCAGTTTGTATCCACTACCTCTTGTCCTATCACAGGACACCACTGAAAAGAGCCTGGCCCCTTCTTGACACCCACCCTTCAGGCATTTGTAAACATTAGTAAGATGCCCTCTCAGGCTTCTCTTCTCCAGGCTGAACAGTGCCTGGGCTCGCATCGCACAGCTGTTCCAGGCCCTTCACCATCCTCATGGCCTCCCTTGGACACTCTTCAGTAGTTCCCTGTCCCTCTTGAACTGGGGAACCCAGAGCTGGACACAGTACTCCAGGTGTGGTCTCACAAGGTCAGAGTAGAGGGGGGAGGAGAACCTGCCTTGACCTGCTGGCCACACTCTTCTGAATGGCCCCCCAGAGTGCATTTGCCTTCTTGGCCACAAGGGCTCGTTGCTGGCTCATGGATAAGATATTGTCCACCAGCACTCCCAGATCCTTCTCCATGGAGCTGCTTTACAGCAGGTCAACCCCTCACCTGTACTGACACATTAGTTTTCTAACACACTTTCTTAATCCATTTATCACAGCAATGATTAGTTCCTGCTGTTCAATCTTGGACATAGATCGCTTTTAGTAGAGAACAACATGAAACAAGGGCAAAGCAAGGTAAATCACTCTGTAATTGCATTAGGTCAGCAACAGGTATAATGTGCTTACTTAAGCTATTTAACAGCCAGCTGCACACAGCACATCACTAGAATCTGATCTTTTTCTGTTGCAGATCTCAGCCCATCAGAGGTGTGCCAAGGCAGTGGTACATTCCTCCTCAGAAAGTAACGGAGTATTTCATTAGACTTTGACTGCTGGAAATCATTCCTGAGACAAGTCACAGAAAGCGACTCTTAAATCACAGGGAAAGTATGGGTCATAACTTCAAGTATGCTGAAGCTGATGGGAGCTCTAAGAGGATATTTATTGTTTCTCTCAGGTTATCAAATACCCAGAGCCAATATCACAACAACTCAGCCAGCAGAATAAACACTCACTTTCTACCACTGCCGTGCTGTATTTCTGGGACTCACATAGACAAGGCTGTGTGCATAAGGAACACAGACCCAATGTATCTTCCATACTAAGTCACTCAGTACTCTGTACAAGATGACATGCAAGCTTGGTCACTTTCTCTGGTCTGTTCCCCTCATGCTTCTACAATTCTACAGGGTCTACAACTTCTGTCCACAGATGTGAGCTCCTGTTCGTGTGGCAGGTGCCCATGAATGCTGTCATCTATGGACGTACTGTCCATGTTCCAGCAAGATATGCAGAAAGGCTGTGGACTGTGCCCCCCTGAAGATAATCAAGACAAAGCTTTGGCTGTTCTGATCTAGTGTTGCTTAAAGTCCCACTTCAAACTGGACACTAGACTACACAACCTCCAGAAATATTTTCCAGTCAAGAAGCCTTGCAGATCAAGTGCTGCACAGTATTCAAGCAAAGTAATCACAGGTGTGAAACCCTTCTGTTACTCAGACTCTGAGGTGAGCAGCTAGAGCTAGGACAGTGTGGTCACTAAAAGCACAGCTAGGTTTCTGACACTGATGGAGCTCACATTGTAAGGGTTTTATAAAGGTTCCCAAAAGAAAATGCAGGGGAGTCGAATGTCACAAATAGATGAATGCAGACCAGAGCCTGTGTCTCCAGATGCAGATGGTATTTGGGGTGATCACAGAAGACATTCAGCTGGGCTCAATTCACCAACACCATTTTTCAATCCTGAGCTAGATTAAGAAGTAATTTTCATCAATTTCTAGATTCATCACTGCTTTTCTGCAAAACTCCCTCACCCCATGCCCTGCTTTAGATATGAATTAATCTTGGCTTATCTTGGATAGTATTTTAAAGTTACTTAGAGGAAGAAGGAGGAAAAAAAGCCACAGAGGAGTACTTCAATGCAAAGAGCCACTCAAGTGTGCTGATTTAATATCCTTTGTCAGCAAACACACCGGATGCTCGAGTAGAAAGCATTCATTTCAGGATGCTATCCTCACACGCGGCACAAAAGAAACTCCTCTACAGAAAGATTATGCAATTTGGAACGTTTCTAGGCCTGTTGTCAGAGATGCTAATGAAGCCACCAATGCCTTCACTTTGCCTCAGCTTTATTTCTTCTGGGCTAGAAAGCGATCACGGAAACCTCCACGAGTTTTCAGAAGGCAGTTGTGCCACCCCGGTTTGTAAGCACAGCCAAGCCCTCAGCACTTGGAATACAGCCCTGCTAGTAACATGTGCAGATTGCTAACCTAGTTTCCCTCTTTAAAAACAAAGGAACTTACGATGACAGCAAACTTCAAGGGAGCAGACACAATTCAGTAAAAGATGTTTAAGGCAGCACATTTTGCCTTGCCTTTCAGACAAGTTAAAGACACACAAATGGTTACCTTGGAACAGAGGAAATCACCACGTTACACTGCAACAGCTCAAGAGCACACAAACCCACAATTAAAATATTTCACTTCATTTTCTTGAATGTCCTGACAATTTGTCTCTTCAAAGCACAGCATTAGCATCCATTCCTCGTTTGCACCACTCCCGTTAGCACATTTGCCTCTCACAGGCGCTAATGAACCTGGCACAAACACTGCAAGGCCACTCTCCAGCAGCTTTAACCAGGTAAGAAACAAAGCCAGGGGAATCCAGTCAGGCTCAGTCCCAAAATGATTTATGGGGAAGCAAGTTAGGAAGCATCTTCTAAGGTGCCTAGGATCATTTTGTAAGAATGATGTAGGTTGTGAAAGATACCCAGAAATCTCCCTAATCAATCCTTCCCCGTCAGCAGGCCTCCTCCCTCTCCAAACTGCAAATTCTTTCTAACTCAAAGCCTCCTGAGCAATTCCTGTTAAATCTCTGATGCAATCCATTGTCAAAGGCAATTACATTCTTCCTACATCATTCCTGCCAATATTGCTTTTGTACTGTCTTCAGTACTTGCTTTTAAGGAAAAAACATAGGCAAGGAGGAAAGAATTTCTGTCAAGGGTGGAAGATAAATAAAGCAAGTTAATTCTTCAGGGTAACTCGACATCAGCGTTAACATACAACACCTTAATGCTCTCTCTGGGCATTTTTAACCTTGGCAGCCCACTGCAATTAACCAAAAGAAATAAGCCACAAGTACAGAGGAAGACCTTGCCTTCTCAGTGAGTGTATTTGCTTTTTGCTGTGACATAAAACTCACCAATGGTGTAGTATCTCTTCAACTCACTCCTGCGTGGATGGCGCCTCTGGGTGTTTGCCGTGTTGTTCTGCTCCTCCTCAGCAGTAGCTGTCTGAGTGGCAGGCAAAGACTTACTGGGCTGAGGTGTCTGAGCTTCAGCTGCCACTGGGTTGCATCCTGGCCCACTAATATCCACCGACTGGGACTTTTTCTTTAATCTAAAGGCAATTTAAGGCAGTCAGGTGTTACTAATCACATTCACCTGGGTCATTGCTAGAATAACAGCAATATATTCATCGTACAGCTACTCATGCACGTCACAGCAGCAACACAGAACAGCAGTGAGAAGCCAGCAATTCCCCTCTCAGCTCCTGCCAGATCAGTTACAGCACTTCTGTCTCACAAGTACCCACAAATGGTAAACTTTCCTCAGATCAGACCACTGAGCAGGAGGATCCATCCCTAATATAGCTCAGAGAAGATGAGCTGCCAACAATTAACCTATCGTTAAGCTGCCTGCCTTAAGTTGCCACAGATGAGGTGAGTACAAAGAAATCAAACAGTTTGCACACAGCTGCTGAAGGCCCTAAGAGAAGAGACCTCGCTGATGAACTTCTGCACTCAGATGTAGCTCTACAAATGCATTTCTCATTCTGTAATAGTTCCAATGTGCTGTTTCTCATCTAAATTCAAGGATCCTGACATCTCAGGTATCCTTTTGTGCACTGCAACAAACTCTTACACCCTACTTCAGCGCGGCGGTGAGTACGCTCCCGTCACTGAATTGCTGTAGTTCTGTCATCTGTATCTCTAGCAACATAAAATAGACATTGTTATGCTGCTAGAGTTATTACACAGAGACAAATGCTCTGCTGGGATCAAGCTCACCACACACACATTGGCTTTTATCAACACTCCTCTTAAATTAAGTCTATAAATACATATAGTTGACTACATGGTTTCATCCTGGAAATAAGAGAGGTTTATGGCATTGCAGTGAGACACTGTTTTGAGATGGAGGGATCATAATAATTCTGAAGCTGTGAAGCAAGTGAAGTAAAATGATAAAGTTCTGTAATGACAAAGGATAATTTTATTAGGCTACCAATGTAATGCTAAACAGCCTCCCTCTGACCCCTGTGCTTCCCTCATTTTAAACCATTTTCTCCTGTATTGGTTGTAATTAAGCAGCATGGATTCCTGCACTGAGAGTGGAATCTGATAGCTTAAGAGATTAACTGATTAAATATAAATATAATAATGACTGCTATTAGTAGACTGATAAATCTTTAGGCCATGATCAAGCTCTGGGAGCTATATTAAAGTATCAAAGTATATGCAGAGTTGTATGAATGATGCTGTGAAGGCAAAATCACTTACACCCATATGGGGCATTGCTAGTCCAGGGAAAGGACTAGCAGTTAGAAATGAACTTGTCTCTACTATTCAGTGGGAAAGAATACTTCCACTGTAGCCTGTTCCCTAGACTGGCCCAGAGCACCTTCTCTTTGAAGCAGCTCTCCTCAGTTCCAATGTCTCTGCACAAGCTCAGGATGAGAGGGACCTTCATCCCTGTAAGAAAGGCTGTACTGGGTCAAAGCAGATGTTCCTCTGGACAAATGCCTTGTCTCTAACCATCACTGGAAAGAGCACAGCCAGAGTGCTACCTCCTGCAGGATGTCCTTCCAGCCTCCAGCAGACTCTGGTTTACAGTCTGGTTTTTTTTCAGTTAGATGACAAAGCTTTTTTAGCTCTTGGAGTTACTTTTCTTGGTCTGTGCTCAACTACTCCTGAGCTCATGCCGCTCAAGGTGGCATCCTGCCTTGACAGGTTCTTGTTTAGCTATGTGCTGTGATCATTTTAGCATACAGCAGCCACAGCAGCTTACTTTACTGACATGCAAGAGTGCCGTATGAGAAACAGTGAACAACTAACTACTACTCCATAGACACCATCTGCTTACATTAGCTCTTGCTGTTCAAAGAGCCCCCATGGGAAGAACAACTTGTTACTGTGATAGTTAAAACTATCTTTACTTTGAGTACCTTATTCAATGCACCCATGCATAGCGTCAGTGAGGACATGCGCCTGAGTAGCTTGGGATCAGCTAATTTATCCTTCTAGGAACACTGATACGTATGAAATCAAGGCAAGCCTGAGCAGGACATCTTCTCACATTGTTTGAGAAGGGAAAAAAAAAAAGCTCTCTTGTTTGAAATGATGCTCCAGAAACAGAGATGATCTTTGGAGTAGTTCTAGCTTTAAGTCTACAGCTGATCAGCTTTATCTCCCTACAATGAAGGCTGGAATATTTCATTGGCTCATTAGCAATGAAGTGGTGCTCTCCACTAGGATGTTAAATTCTGCTCTGTTGCTGGTATGCCATATTTCGGGTGATATACAAAAACCTCTGTATTTCCTTACTACTTGAAACCTTTGAAGATTTAAAGGATGATTTAAAGGATGATTTAAAGGAAGAAAACCATTATTTCCCAAGAAGTGATGCTCTACTTTGGACCTAAACTTCCCCTGTGATTTCAGTGTCTTCTGTGTTGTGCAAAACAGCTGTGGGCAAAGAAGGCACAAAGTGAGGCCTGGGGATGGATAAGGGTACATATGCCCTGCCTTATGCATTTCCATGCTCTGCCCCAAAGGAAGACAGATGAGCAGATTGAAACCATTATGATTTATATTCTCCATTATGTTATGAACACATTCTTTGCCACCAAGGCTGTCTGAAGGAGAGTGCAATTAATAAAGCTGTGAATTACAGTGTGGAGGTAGCCAATAAATAAGCTTGCTGCACTGTGGGGAGTATCAGATGTTGTTACAAACACACTAACTGTATTGTGCCTGTGCTTCTAGAATCATGCAGGAATAAAAAGATAATACCTGTCCTATGAGCAGTAAAAAAGTCACTTGGCCTTTTTCAAGTGACTTGTGATTAATAACAGACTCAGTCAAAATGTCTGTATCAAATTAGCTTCTAAAAAGTTATCTACTCTTGAAATCCAGAACAATTTACATGCAAGAATTCCAGAGTCATAGGTGCTCAAGTACTAAAATTGAAGGACAGGAGAGTGAAAGGCAAGCAAGTGCACTTAATATTGTCAGACTGCTGTTGGGAGACCATGGTGACTGTGCTTCTGCTGCCAGGAAAGACTGAAAGATAGTCTAAACTGATCCAGACTGAGCTCACAGGGTCAGCTGAGGAGGACATGGATTCAAGTAGTGACACTATTTAGGAATGACTTGACAAAAAGAAGCATCTTCCTTCAGCCTGCCTCAGCTGTATATGGATATGGTCATGGCTGGCAAGGAGTTGGAAAGAACACTGCAGCCTTTGAACTGCATCTTCACTGCACCAGCATGTCTGGAAAGAAAACCTAAGTGCTGTGTATATCTTCAAACCAAGAGAATTAATTCATTCTAAGACTTCTCCAGCACCCTGCCTTATCACTAGGTTTGTGTTGCATGTAGTTTTGGGGGGTTATATTAAAGCTGCACAGTCAGGCTGAAACCAGGTTTATTCTTTGAGAGAAAGGAACCTGAACAAGAAATGCCTTGGGATCACCTTCCTCATTCTTGCTCTGTTTCAGGCTGTCTTCTTGTAGAAAAAACAAGTAAAACATATAAGAAATACTGTGGCAAATCTTTTTAATCTTTTACTCTGTGTATTCTGTAGCAGAATACTGACCTCTCAAGCAGCACAGGTCTTTCAGTATCACCTGGTGTGACCCAAAATGACATTGCTACAGACAGGTGGCAGGCAGCAACCCAGCAAGGACTTCAAACCCAGCACTGCATTAGTTTGGCTTGGAAATGCTAGCAAGGACAAACTCCTAACTTGCCTGAGAGCTGAAGTAGAAAAGGCAAGATTCTTTCTTTCTTCTGCAGTTACCCTCTCATCATAGGAGCTCCAGGGAAGGGAAATATATGCAACAAAGAAAGCAAAATCTGCAGCCTGTGCGAGGTGTAAACCCCGAGCTGGTCACTGCTGCTGTCTCCTGGCCTCTGTGAAACACAGTTTCACTCTCCCCTGGGCATTAAAGCAGACAAGTAAAGCACCGAGTTCAGAGGAGAGCCTAAGGCAGGAGGACTGTGAAGGCCCAGCTGTTGACAATTTAGAGATAACCCACCCTGGGCTGAAGTTCAAGCAGGGCCAGAGCAGGGTTCCTCAGGTGCTGCTGACCAGGGCTGGAAATGCTGTGTTTGCTCAGAACAGGGCTGAGCAGCACCTCGGGTTCAGACACCACTGTGCCAACACACATTTCACACACCCCTGTGTAATTCAGTTGCAGTATTGCTGATGTCCTTTAAAACCTCAATTGCTCCATTTACATCTTGCTGCATTTTCCCAGAACAGATGTTGCTCATCCCAGTATCTCTGCCCATCCAAGACCTTCTCATGAAGTCACTCCTTGGTGCCTCCAAGCTATGGACGGAGGCACAAAGCCCCTCAGCATCCTGCCAGCTACTGATCACCAAAGATTTGCTACTTAGCTAATCCAGGGGGAATGTGCATCTCTGAGCTGTGTGACATGGCAGACCTGGAGGCAGATACACTGACCAGCTTTAAATTCCCACTTCATTTCCCTTTCCATGCTCTGCATAAAGCTGCAAAGCTTTCTACTACATCCTAAAACAGCCTAACAGCTGGCTTCAGCTTTCACCTCCTCCTGACCAGCTAGCATCCTGTGCTCCCCAGCAGCACCTCCCAGGAAAGAGTCACTCTGAAGAGGTTCTTACCAGTTGTGTCAAAAATGGAATGTGTGCAGGTGGTTGAGGGTGAGGGCATCGACCACCAAGGCCTCTGACAGCCCACACATGTGGGAAGCTGTGTAATCCTGGGGCTAGTGAGTTCCCTGGGAAGTCTGCTGGAGTCTTTGAGAGCCTCAGGATTTCACCCCTGTCAAAATGTCATCACTGTCACAGCTCTATCCCATTCCTAACACAATCCATGCACTTTTTCATGTCAGAATTGCAAACCATTTTTTTGTAAAGCAACATGGAAGGAAAATGAGGCAAGAGTCTCCAAACAGATCTTGAAAGCACCTAAACCAAGCAAGGCTGGCAGTCCAGTCTGAAAATAAAAGGGGAAGGTGGGGGGCAGGGAGGAGGAGAGAGATGCATTTAAACCATTTATGGTATAAACAAAGAAGCATCCAAACCATCCCAAAGACTGGGACTCTTTACAAGGTGGTCTGTGTGGATTTCTACGTAAAAATCCCCTATTGCAACAAAGATTTTGAGGAGAGCCTAGCTCATTCTTACCTACTGAGCACAAAAACACCCTCCCAGCACCCCCTGTGACTGCCACAGAGATTTTACTCCACAGTTAATAGGAGAAGCAAAATCATTCATTTGGAGACTATTCTTCAGAGAAGCATTTAGTATCTTGGAATGCCCAGAAGAGCTAGCTATGAGTTTGATTTCCTTGTAGCTAGAAATGAGATTTAAATCGCTGTGGACAGCCAGGATTTGTCTGACTCTGGAACAAAGTAAACTTCTATTTTCAACACAGCACTGCAATTTAAACACAGGAGAAGGCCTAACCCTCCAGCACCTGCACTGAACAGACCCCAAATCAGTTCCTTTGGTCCCTTGTGGACACGCTGTCCTTCCCACACAAGTCTGCCTTTGCATGTGGCTGGCGTTTTTGGGCTGCTGTGGCAACTCAGAGGGACCGGGTGGAAGGCTTTGGTCTGCAGGCAGGTTCCATTTACTGCTTGATGCTCCTTCTGCATACTTGCAGCATGAGTTAATGCCATGGAGGGCCGAGGAAGAATCCTTTGTTTAATGGTCTCGCATGCCATCTGCAGCTCTGGCCATCTCATCCCGAAAAGAAGACAGCAGGATTAGACCCACAAAAAAGTCCCAGCACTGGTGATGACAAAGAGCTGGCTCCCACTGGTGCAGGACAAAACAGACCGTGGGAAGGACCTACCGACGGGGGACCAGCACAGGGACTTCTGCAGCCATCAGCCATGGGGATGGGGAGTGGCAAACGGCCTTGAGCACAGGAGAGTTAAGAAACACCACATGCAGGCAAGTAGCAAGTTTGAACAAAACATCAAGAAGCACTTTGAACAGCCTATAATTGCATGACAGAAAGAATTGTGCAGGCGAAGAAGTATCGCTCAGTACAGAAAAGAACGACACAAACCAGGCAGAAAACATCCCTCAGGGGCTGTGAAGCATGCAGGTACTTCAGCAAACAAAATCCTTGAGCCCAGGACTACTGGAAGTTGGAGGGGTTTCACGGGGAAAGCGCCACTCAACACATGCTCTGTCTCTGGTATCATCTAAACATCCACTGCTATGTAAGTGCTACACACAACCCAGCGCGACAGACTTCCAATTCAGATCTGAATTGGTCATGATGAATTGCAGAGGGAAACAAAACCAACCACCACAAAGCAGCTAGAAAACAGAACACCACTAAAATCAATGTCTGTCAGTAAACAAACAAAAACCCACCCACAGAAAAGCCCTTCAGTCTGTTACTTTGCATGTCGATCATGCAGCAGTCTTCTGATAGTGCAAGCAGCTCATGAGATCATTGGATGGCAGAAAACAAGAGCACGATGACCTTCACACAGGTGGTGTTACGAAAGGATTAGGAACAAATCCACACCTACACAGCTCAGAAAGCAATTCAAAGTGGCAGGTAGGTATCAATAATGTAACATCCAGCCCAGCTTCAGGAAACAAAACAGTGCAGGCGACGGAGCTATGTGCAAGAAGATTGCTATCAGCATCAGGCTCTGCTTTGTGCCCCCAGCAGCTGAGCTTGCAGAGCACACATACAAAACATGCTGCTTTGTTCCTCTGCACACACTAGTAAAAACTATCATGCAAATTAAACCCACCACAGTTGTTAAATGTCAGAGTACCACAAAGCAAACCAAACCCGCCCTCTCTCCACTTTCTGGTCACTCTTACGCATGGAGCTGGTCCCAGCACATGCAGGAAAACTGCTACCCTCCCTCATTCTGTAAGAAAAGGCAGTGCCAAACCAGAAGTGTCCACCAGATCCCAGGAGAAAAGATGAAGAGAAACTGAAATGACTGCAAAATTGGTGTTGTGATGTGTGGCACAGGCAACCCACACCCGCTGAACAAGGTCTGTTGGCACCTCGTGTGTCAAGGGAACATCGCTGAATAAAGACTGAGGAAAACGAGCACAAACCTTGTGATTATTCCTGGGAGCATGACAGCACTGCTACAGGTATACCCTTGGAGGACCATTTACAGAAGACACACAGACTGGTTGCTGCCAGGTTACATCCATGAACGCCAAGCAGGAGGGTCCAGAATCCACTTGCGGCTCAGGTGTGACAAGGCACTCTCACTGCCTGGGAAAGAAGTGTCGGTGAGTCCGCAGCAAGCAGCCAGCGCGCTCGGCGCACCGCAGGCGGGCCCCGGGGCGGACATGCACGGCGGGCTGAGGCAGCGCAGAAGTGTGCGGGGAGCTGATGACGATGAATGACAGAGAGGAAGATGGCAGTGGTCATGCTAAATACACAGCTCTGACAGTTACAGCACATACAATTCATGCTCTGGTTTTCTGGCTCTCTAAGCCGTAGGACCTTGAGCTCCTAATCCTTTGCCGTGGCTGCCTAGTATCTTACAGCTGCATCACACAGTGGAAGTAAACTGCTCTGCAACTAGGGTGTGTGCTTTGTCAGGGATGAGAATCCCCTGAGCTTTTCTTTCAGGACTTTGAGAGGGTGGGTTGCAATGATGCACTATTTGCTGACAGTTCTCTTCATCCTGCACGCATTTCAGAGGAGATGTGGAGAGTAAATTACTATTTTGAACTTGCTATTTTGTTAATAGCTGCTATACTGTTATTTAAATAACTCCCACTAGTTTCATTTTCACAAAGGCTCTTCCAATGCTTTATGCAAATCTACTTTAGCACAATTTGCATGGCTCCATGAAACTTCCAGCTCTGTTATATTTGGCACAGAGCAAAATCTGCATAATGGCTTTACGGGGATGATAATTTCAGTTTCATTCTGATTGGTGTCATTAATGCTGCAGCATTACAGCTAATGCAACTTTATTTATGAGGCTGGATGCAAACTGCCCAAACTCTTCCAAGGTTGCATCACTAAGGAAAGTCATTGCTTCACCTGGTCAGATGTTTCTGAGCTCTCTTTATTACAGGCTATGCAACCAGCACCCAGCTCCCATTCCCCTGAAAACTGCTATGAGATTTTCTCACATCCTGTGTCATGCAGGCCCACATTCTGGGTTACCATCTTTTCTCTCCCAGGCACTGAATTCAAACTTTTAAAGGCAGGTGTAGCTGGTGTTCTGAGAGCTGCTGACTTACACCCTGTGATATACAGAGTACTTCCCCTACAGCGAAGCCATATGAACTCACAGCATTTTGCCATGTAATTAACTATGCCACAGTATCAATTCTTTTCTGTGCTGACTGCAAGGAACAGATACATCAACAAAGCTGGTTTGTCTACAGCCTTTAACTTAAGCATTGCATGTGCATTTTTGATTCCAGTTTTAGGCTTGACTGAGTTGTTTACAAGTCAGCTGCAATATCCCATGGGACTTAATGCTCCTGAGATTGCTACTGCATACCGCACCATAACTTGTATGGATCTGTGTAGTCAAATTGGGATGCAAAAGGGACTTTTAACTTCTCAAGGAGGTGCCAGAGGAGGCTGGAAGCTACGATGCTCTTACAGTACCACAGATTTGTGTGTTCCACTTCTACCCTCTCAACAAATAAGCATCAGCACAGCAGGAAACCACAGCTCAGGTTTGCAGAACATGCTTGTCCTCAGTTACGGCAATGGAAATCTGCATGTTCCTCTGCCTTGCCCAGTAGCTCATACATCTTGAAACGCACACAGTGAAACAACTTAAAGACTCCTTCCAAAAATATTAAACCAATTCTTACATCATTATTATCGTTGTTCCACAAGGCCTACATATGGGATTAGACATTCTGATCTAGTCACTGAAAATTCAGTGAGTTGCAAAGATAATAAACAAATAGTGAGTGAGACCCAGCCAGGAGCAGATACAACAGGCCATTGTCTGCAAGTGACTCCAGCAAGTGGGGACCTTCCAGTCTGGCCTTCTTCCTGCAGCTGGACAACCTGCCCTGTCACACCACAACATGCCACTGCCATGTTACATAGTCCTGCTTGGCAGCCACAAATGGCAGTCTGGGACCTGAGATGCAGCAAGCAAGAGAGCTTCTGTCTTCAGTCTGAGCATCAGGACATGCTGCAGAGTGCAAAACCCATGACATGTGATCTGCCACCACACCACTGGGGCGGAGATGGGAGTCAGCTCAGGGCAGCAGAAGACACCAAACTATCCTCATGCTCCTTTCCAAAAGGAGCCCTTGCTTCTCACAAAACTCATTCGTACAGCGAGGCTCAAAGTGGCCTTTGGGCTAAGCTATTCACTTGCCACCAGGGATGGGGCTGTGGGGATCTTTTACTTTGCTAAAAAGCAGGCACAGCACATTACCCAGATGTTAGGGCTGCAGAAGTATCTAATGCCTGTAAGTCCTTGGAGGCACCCACCTGTCTCCACTAAAGACAGGTCAAGGACAAGGCTGGACACAAGCTAGTAACTTACACTGTAAGCCAAACAATACCCAAGGCACCTAAGTTATCCAGTGCACAAATACCACGCTGCACACTCGTGCAACAGAGGTTGAAATGAAGTTTAGATAGACTTGAAAGAAATTCTACACAGATTTGCAACATGTGCATAATATATTTACCTATAAACTCTCCCAGGATAAAAAGCAACTGTCATGAAGCAAAGCAATTAGCACCAACCCAGAAAGGGCAGCCTCATTACACTGAAGAGACAAAAGCTGTTCCTCCAGGAGACTAAAACACCTATCATTTCTCCCAGCTAAGAACATAAATTGATTCTCAGAGTGCTCTGCAGGATATAATAGTATCAGATAAATCTCTATGGAAGCACCTAGCTTGTCAAAGGCAGGTTAGAGCCTAGGCAAAATAGGAGCTCTTTCATGGTCAGAGCCAAAGCAGAACTGAGCTTTTGCCTTTCAACTTGTGCATAACTCAGGCATTTTGAGTAGCAAGTGTAAGTTTAGCCTTTGATTGAAATGTGCAGAAAACAGACAGACTTGGTAAAATAAATGCTGTATTGGGTGGCTTTCCTGACCATGATGGGACATGGAGACCACATCCTCCGCTGCACGCGTGGTCACCCACCTGACTGGCTCTTAAGGGAGACTGCAGGGACACTCGCTACACGGGTTTGGAAAAGTGCTTCTCTTGTTCTTTTGCATTTCTGACTCATAAAGCAGGTTAGCCAAGATTACACCAGATGGGAGACAAACACCCTCACAGATCCAGGAATATTTTGTTCTTAAACTAGACAAAATTATCCTCCTGCCCTTCTGGTAGGAGACCTTCCTGCTCCATATATTCACTCTGACTAGCCCAGGCCTGAGCTCAGTGACATGGCAATTCCCCTAGAGCTGCAAGATCAGCCTGGAGGGCTGACTGGGGATGCCAGTCCATACTCTATTTACTTGGATGCTGCAGTCACACTGCAGGCAGAGATCCAAAGCCTTGTTGAGTCCCATCAGATGCAATTAGAAAACAAGAAGTCTGCTCATTGCACCCATGAGGAATATGCCAGCTTGACCATGTATGTTTCCATGTATGTTTCCATGTCCTCTCATTCCAAAAAATAAGCAATGCCACTTGATAAGCTGATCAACACCAGGCTGTACTAAGAGAATCTCTATAGAACAGAAGCAGCACAGGGCTGAACAGATAGGTTGTAAAACAGCACCTACTTGTTTAAAAACAAATGCAGACCCCACGCAATTATTTCTGTTTCTCAGTTCTGTGGTTGTAGGAGGAACATTTTTAACAACTTTTTACTTTGTGCCCACCAGAGTGTAAAGGTTGGAAAGACATTTCTTACACCTTCATCATCCAAGTACAGCCTGCAAGCCTTGGTCACAGAAGGGACCAAACACGGAGGGAAACTTTGCTGGACAGAGCAGCAGGAGCCACAGGAGCTGCAGGAGCAGCAAGAGTGGGAACTGGGGACTGAGCAAACCCAAGAGAGAAAGAAGAGGCTCATGCAAGCACAGAGATTATGGTCAATCTGAATCCAAGCAAACGTATTCTGGGTGAGCCCTCAACACAGGAAGGACATGGACCTGATGGAGTGGGTCCAGAGGAGGGCTACAGGAGCTGGAATACCTCTCCTGTGAGGACAGGCTTAGGGAGCTGGGGTCGCCCAGCCTGGAGAATAGAAGGCTCTGGGAAGACTTAGTAGCAGCCTTCCGGTACCTGAAGGTGGCCTACAGGAAAGGCTGCAGAGAGAGTGTTTACAAAGGCCTGCAGCGATAGGACAAGGAGCAATGGCTTGAAATTAAAGAAGAATAGATTTAGATTGGATGTTAGGAACAAGTCCTTTACAGTGAGGGCAGTGGAACACTGGAACAGGCTGCCCAGAGAGGCAGCTGAGGCCCCATTCCTAGAGAAGATATTCAACAAAGTTCATTTTGTTAGGTACACACAGAAGGCTTCATCTTTAAGTCATGTTTAATAAAGCCAGGATGACATCAAGTCCTGCAGTTCTCAAGTTTGACAGCATTTTCTCAGAAGCTGAGCTTCCTTCTGACAAGTGTTGCCTGTCAATTACTTTAACACAGAGAGCAGCAGGATGAAGTGCATTAGTGTTCAGTCTTCATGGAACCAACTGTGTATTTCTGAGTCTTTCCCTGCATCAGCAGCATCCTTAGGTCCCCAACTGATGCTGAGACCACCAGCAAGGTGACTCAGTTGACTTCATCCTGGGAAGGAGGTGACCAATAATGCACAGCATGGCTTATCAACAGATAACACTTAAATACAGAAACTCTTAGTTTATGTTGCAGAGCATAGCAGCCTTGTAAGAAATGGCATTAAGTAGTTGATACCTGAGACAAAATGAGGATGGTACTAGCCTGTTCAGATCCTTGCTTAAGACTCAGCTCCTGGAAGCAAAACATTTCTGTACAACACCAAAGCAAGCCAATCCCTCTCAGCTTTGCCCCTCACTTTCTGTCAGGATGCACCTTGCATGTGTGCTCCTGTGCCTGAACCAGCTCTCTCGAGTCAGCACCACTTGAGCTCTCGTGTTCTCACAATGGCACTCTCTCACAGCCACGAGGACGACTTTGGACCATGGTTCCTGGCTCTGCACATTCAGTAAGCACAAGTGTTCTGGGTTTTCTTCTCAGAGGTTTACAGATGAACTGCTTGGCTTTCAGGGACAGTTGCCACTACAGCCTTGGTGGATTGAGCAAGCAGCAATGTGCTCCCAGCGTGCGGTTAAGAGAAGACACCAAGGCAGGCAGCTCTCACAAGCCCTTCAGTGACAGTACAATAGCATGAAAGAGATTATTACATTTTATTGTGGATTTTCTTAACCTTTCAGCTGCAGATGGAGAAGAGACACTGGAGGAGAGAAAAGAAAAACAGGAAGGCAAGAGAGGACTAAGAGCACTGCCAGGCAGCCACCTACGCTTCTGCGGTGGCAGGAACGGCTGTCAGCCTCTGCTGCTGGGGCTGCAGCTTGTGCCTGGGTACACTGTGGAGAGCCTCAGCACCACTTATTTCTCCTCCCTTCTGCAGGTGAGACTTGCTGGCAGCACATATTATATTGAGATTTAAGAAGACAGCCTAACACCATAATTCAGTTTCATGCTGAAGTAAAGACACGTCCTCACCAGCAGAGGAGGATGACCGTCCCTTGGATCACCATTTAGATTTATGCTTGTGACAAGCAACAACCTTTTCCTAGGGTTTTTTTTGCACTCACACTGACACGAAACAGAGTTGGACAGCCATAGAAACAAGAGATGGCAGAACACAGCTGCCCTGCAGGGGATTTTAATTATTATTTTTCAATCAATAAGCCCAGAGAGCAGAACTGCTGCAACTACAGCTGCTAGCAGACACAGGCAATCTCCAGGCACCACAGTAAACAGCATTATTTCAAGAAGAATCCAATCAAAAAGCACTACACTGTAGTTTCCAAAGCACAGTGAGACCTTTTCCCCCTAAGTCCAAAACAAAGAGCACCTCAAGACTGGTCAGGCATTGCCAAGTTAAGATACCAATGATCAGACAGAAGCCAGAGAGAGAACTAAACAGAGAATGTACAGGAGATGAGGAGCCGGTGTCTGACAGTATGAAAAAGAGAAGCCAAGAAGAGATTTAAACACAGTTGGAAGTGATCTAAACCAGAGCCCAGAAGACAAATGAGGCTACAGCATGTTAAATGAGGCAAGTGAGTTTGGAAACATTTATGTATTTAGCTTCCTAACTAGAGCTCAGCTCCAAGGCAGAGCTGTTAAACAACCACCTGATCAGAATTTGTAGGAAAACAGCATACAAGCTAAAAAAATGGAAGCTGCTTTTAGCCACATGCAGCAGAACTGTTGAGACTTTAGAAGTCCTACCACATAAATCAAAGGCTTTTCATCTACATGCAAAACAAGAGTCAGTAAATCACATTTTCTTTTCAGGAGGTACTGGCAGGATTTCAAGATGTATTTAACCAACCTCACAATGTGAGGGTTTCTTTGCCTTGGCTATTCTATGAAAAGTAACTATTAGGAAATCAAAACATTATGGCTAAGCTTTGCTAATTGTTCTTAGGAAGAGGAAGACAAACTTCTCACTCACATGTGAAAGATGTGAGGAGGAGGAAGAATTTAGGAACATAAATCAACAGGCAAAAAAGAAAGAAGAGAGAGAGACTGGATTCCACTCCCTCTGTGCATTTCAATAGCTCTTTGCCTTTATCCAGCCTTAGTCCAGATCCCAGTAAATTCAGGGCTAACTTTTTAACATTATCAGTAACTTGCAGAAAACACTTACTCAAACCTGTCTAAGTCTTTACAGCAAACACAAAAAGAACAGAAAAGGGGAAAGGCAGTAGAGCTCCTCACTCTCCTGCCCATCCCAATGGGACTCAAGCACTGCTTGGCACCTGCGTTCATTGAGCACAGGGAGGAAAGTGCCAGCTGCTCCCTGTGCTCCTGCCTGCTGCAGTGGTGTATGAATGGCTCTGCTCCAGCTCTGTGCCAGCCAGGATCCTCTCCTTGGAACCCTGGCAGTGTAAACACCCTAGCTCCTTCAGCATGGAGCTTGAAAGCTCTGGTGCTTCATACAGTCCAGATTTCCACTTTCAGAGTGGTTTAGGCTCAACAAACAAAATTTCCACCAAAGTCAAAACCCAGAAGGAGTCAAGTTTTGGATTAGGAAATTCTTGTGTCTTCCAGATTTTGTCTGAAAGAATATTTTCCTCTAGAAAAATGCATGGGTTTGGTCTATTAAATTCAGACTGAACCAACTTGGCTGTAAGACTGATGCTAGGCTTGTGTTTCTACAGAAATAGTTCAAAGCAACACAAAGGTTAATTTGGAGCTACCTAAAACCAGCCAGAATGCCTGTTCCTACTCTGCAGCAGCAATGGGAATTACAGCCACCAGTTCAGTGTCTGTCTTGGCACTGATCATTACCGTGACCTCCTGCTGATCCAGTCCTACAGTGTTCCCAAGACAACTGGGTGTCCAAACGACAAATACTTAGAACACTGCCAGACTCCTAATTTGTGTGAGCAAAATACAGAGCTCCTTGCCCTTACATTTCATTTATTCTGCAGCATATACTGAAGAAAAAAAATATTGGAGTTCAGTAACTCCTAAAAGTACACATATTCTGAGACCAGAAAACTTGTAATGGTGATAAGGTAGCAATGAGTCATCTGCTTCTACAAAAAAAGCCCAGGCCATGTAACATACCAGTGGAGAAAGCATTCTATTTTACAGTATTTTATGTATGAGAACTGACCTCTTCATCTGTGCTGCTGCTACTGCACTTCATCTTTACAGAGTGCTGAGAAACCAAGAAGTTATATAACTCAGTAGAAAGCTGATAGGGCCAGCGACATTTTCATCTCATTGTGTGAAAATCAGTTCTGAGATGTGAAAAGGAAAAAACATATTCTTCAGGAACCCAAGTTTGCATGTTATAATACATCTCTCTCTAGATGCATACTTTTAGATGAGAATGAGCAACAAAACTTGACAGAAAACAAGAGTGTGGAAGTGGAAGGACAGGCAGAGCAGAGAAGGGACAGAGCAATCACAAATTGTCTCAGGGTGCTGCTGTGATAAATTCAAAAGACAAAAAGACACTCTGGTAATTCTCCTTTGATTCATTTACAAGTGGAGTAAACTTAGAGAAGTAAAGCAAAAGAAGACATCTTCCATAGCATGGGTATAAAGGAAGAAGAAGGAGCCAATACAAAATATGGCCAAAGCACATGGAAAGAGAATTCACTGAACTAAAGCCAATTAGGAACTCAGAGTGGGTGACACATTTACCTGACCAATTCAGAGTAGGTGACAGTAACTGGATGAAATCATAGAATCAGAGAACAGCTTGTGTTAGAAGGGGCTGTTAAAGATCATCTAGCCCACTCTCCCTGCCATGGGCAGGGATGTCTGTACCTAGATCAAGTTGTTCAAAGCCCTGTCCAAACTGACCTTCAGCATGTCTAGGAATGGAGCATCCATGACTTCTCTTGACAACCAGGTCCAGTGTCTCACCACCCTCATTGTAAACAACGCCTTCCTTATGTCCAACCTAGACCCTCCCTCTTCCAGGTTAAAATCACTGCCCCCTGTCCTGGCACTGCAGGCCTCGGTATAAAGACTCTGCATATTTCTTATAAGCTCCCTGTATTGGAAGGCCTCCCCAGAGCCTTCTGTTCTCCAGGTAGAACAACCCCAATTGTCTCAGCCTCTCTTCATAGGAGAGGTTTTCCAGACATCTGATCATTTTTGGGGCACTCCAACAGGTCTATGTCTTGTACTGGGGACCCAAATTCCATCAGTTGCACATCTTCTATGGTCTAATCAAGCTTAAATTCCCCCCAAGACAAATAATTTCAACAGGACAGGGAAGTACCAGAGAAAAGCCTAAAACTTGTGAAGCTGTAAACTCCAGAGTTGATCTGCTCAGATCAGCCATCTGGATTAGAAGGATTTTCAAGGAGGCATTTCCAGACTTAGGTATCAAAAATCTGCCCGAGTACCTCTTCTGCTTCTATGGAAGATGACCAAAGTTAATTGCATTGCTCACATAAAATATTTATCTCTGGCTGCAGTGAATCACCAAACTGCTCTATAAATGGGGAAACTGTATCTCTCCCAGCAGCTTTTAAAAGAAAGTCCCAGACACTGGGTTTTTGTGAGCTGTTGCTGCCTATCTATTGAGCAGCTCCTGGAGATGCTCATCAGAACAAGGCTTCACATGCTTAGGACTCCATTCAAATCTAGTGGGTGGGAGCTGCACAACTGCATGGGGACACAAGTCACAGACCATACCCAGAGGAGGAAAGCTTGGCACTGAGGCCAAGAGTTGAAAGTTGTGCTTGGTAATCAGCATCAGCAAAACCTGGTCAGCTGGAAGGCTGAGACTGTCGAGCACAGCAGCCTGGAGAAACACATCCACAACACTGCCCTCCAGGAAATAAAGAGCAGTTTGATTTACCAAAACCCTTTGTGTGCTCAGGTCAGCTGCCAGCTGAAGCCTGAATCTGCTATGCATGCTTGCACAAAGGTGTTTTTCACTCCCAGCACTATATTTCTCCATTTTAGAAACACCGAGGCATGTTTGCTGCATTTGCTCAGCCATGTCAGGATTTCTCATCACTCAAACAGCAGCAGCAGCAGCAGAATTTTAATGGCTGGGAAACTGCAGCAGTGGCATAAGAGAAAACTGTAGTGCAGCAAACCACAATTTCTGTGGGGTTCCTTTGCTCTAATTCTGATCTTCTCAATCTGCCACAGTGCCAGTACAGATTCTTTAAAATATAGCTTCTGGCAGAGATGAATTCACAAAAAGCAAGCAAGAAGAAGAAGAACAAAAAAGGCAGCAAACCAAAACCCAAGCTGAGACAACAAGGCCTGAGAGTTTCTTTGTCAAGTTCTCCAGTTACAAAGCTAGGATAAAAGCAGAACTCCCGAGCAGCTCCCACCGCCATCTAATGAGATGATTTCTTTCCTTACTTCCTTCTTTTTAACTAAAATGCCTTTGCATTTCAAAATGGCCACATGTTCACTGTGCCCTCCTGTCAAAGATGCCTTCTGGGTAGCAATTAAATGCATAATTGAGATCTCCAAGACATTAGAAGGCAAATGCAGTGCCTTTGTGAATGGCTGCAGGGGATGAGATAACACAAATCAATTTGATGCCAAGGCACGCTTCTGCAGGGAAGCGTTCAAGATGCACTGCACCACCCCTTGTAAGCCTGAGGGGCTGCTTCTGCCAAAAAGAATGCTCCCAAGGTTTTCAAAGAAGAGGTTTTTAAAGCTTTAAGATGAAGCTCACATTTATACTACGTATGAGCTATCTGTCAAATGTTCAGATGTTCATTTTTTCACTGATGGTAGGCAGAGGCCAGATCCATAGACACTTACCTTTGCCTAAACAAGACTCGACCTTCTCCTCTCATTTTGGTCACTAGTCATTAGTGGAGCTGGACTGACTGTCCTTTGAGACTCCTTTCCCTGTTTACAACCTAAGACTTCTTGTAGGAGTCTGACAGGGAGCACTTCACCCATATTGCTACCTTCTCACAGTTGACTTTCTCATCGATGCTATAGTTCACCACTCACAGAGAGGAACAGATTTAGTCACTCACCACTGCTCAGAGAAGAGTCATTGATAAAACTGTACCTCACTGGGGATGACAAAGCTCAACATTCCAGGTGCTGCTTCCAGCTTTTGTTGGTTTTTGCAAGTCTGCAGTGCTCCAATCTTGCCTTTCATCACTTCTTCCTATCACTACATGCCTAAAACGTTTCCAAACAGAGACAATGTTAACTCACTACAGCTCTTTTCATCCCCCTGTCTCCACATCCATACCAAGGACCCATGAGCCAGGATCTGAAATCAAGCTCAGCAGAGAGTAAGTACAGTCTTTCATCTGGCTGGCTCAGTAAAACCACAGCAAGCCTCCTCCTGCTTCCCATGCTTAGCTGCCTTCTGGTTCCTCCTCCCATCGAGAGACGGCACTGATCCAGAGATCCCTCCCCAGCTTAATCTCCTCCTTTGTCTCTAATACTTCTCCACCTCCTCCACGATTGCAGGACTAGAGGAGCACATAAGAGAAGTTCAGGTATGACAATTCATGGATTTGAGCTAAGCCACTCCAACACTGTTTTTACAGGGCTCTCCTCTGTGGGAGTGTGCTGGTTTGGATGTTTTTTTCCCCAAAGAAGGAAGGAGGAATGGAGATATAATATAAGCAATCAGATATTGGAAAGCTTCCAGGAGCAGAAATGTCGAGAGAACTGCTGCAGATGTAGTAGCCTGTGCATTTCAATCAGGAATACAAATAATGGCTACAAAATCCATTGAAACTGGCTGCACATAACACTCCAGTAAGAAATTCCTGCCTTTTTGTTTCTTAGGCCTTTTTCCTGGCAGCAGTTTGAAACCATCACCCCTCAAGAGAGGCCTCAGCTCAGTAGGGCAGGGCTCCGTCACAAAAGATGAGCCCAACAAAGCTGGCACGTCCCTGCCTTGATATTTCAACTTCTCTCTCTTTTGCTGTAACAGACTCTTCTCCCACCTCAGAGGTCCATTGTGAGGAGTCCCATGCCTTCTGCATGCTCAGTTCCTCCCCTCTCATTCTTCTTTCCCCCATTCCTTTCTTATTCCTGCTCTTGGGAGGCAAGGAACATCAACCCATTTGGTCTCTCTTGAGATTTAGGCCTCCTTTTCTGCTCTAGGAGGGTTTTTCTGGTTGTACCCCTGAAAGTCCTGCATCTGCTCTGTCAGAACAATGAAAGTAAAAGAGAGACAGGGTGCCTGAAGGGCAAAGCCAGACAGGGTGAAGATGAACACTTTCTGGAGATTGAGGTGTTATACACACACAAAAAAAGAGATTGTTGATGCCTGTAAGCTTCAGCTTCTGGTGTAGGACCACCTTATTCAGGCTACCTGAAAGAGTAGGACAAAGGAAAGCAAATCTGTATGAGAGACACTTCCATTTCCCCTTTGAAAGATTTACAGTGATACAGGGAAATCTCAAAAGGGAACAATCACTGTGCAGCAACTGAGTATGAGAGACAAAATTAGTAAGGCAATACTCTGTCATTCCCCCCATTTGTCTCCCCAGGTTTCCTAAGCCAAAGAAACATCCTTATGATTTGTCTGGAAGATGCTATGCTTAATGCTGGTCCAATGCCCAGTGAAATATCAGTCCCACAAGCCCCTCCGCTACAGGTACCAGTCTTCAAGCAAAAGGCATGCTCCATTCAGGACCTGCTGGGTACTTCCTGACCCCATATAGCAATAGCTGCTTCTAACACACTTATGTACTGAGCAAAACAAGGCCTGCATTAAGAAATGAAAACAGCTTTCACCAATCATTCTCTCAGGGGTCAGTCTCGCAGCAGGAAGCCTCAGCAAAAGCAATCTATTTTCTAAGTGACTTTCTCAGGTTTAATCAGTGCTGTGATCTATCAATCCAGCTCTGAAATTAAGAAAAGAGAAGGCTGAACATTTCCTCCTCCGGGTGCAAGGCTCTTGACCTTCCTCTACACTGTGAGCCAAGGCTGTCAAAGAGGCCACTTTGCTACTGTCATTGCAAACTCCCTTCATCGAAGCTGTTAAGCTTGTCAAGAAACTACATCAAGGTGTCAGTTTTGTTGTCCCCCTAGATACTCTGTGGGAGTGGAATGCATTAAGTAACTGTTTTCCCCTACCTCTCATCCTGTCTTTTGTCCCCTCCTACCAAATAGGTCTCATGGGACAGGCGGGAATGACGATTCTTGGAGCCAGCTGCATTCCTTCACCACAAGCCATCTCACTTCTACTCCAGTGACTCATCCAGGGCAATCACATCAACAGGAATTCTCCAGCTCTTCTGCAAGTCACCCTTTATTTCTCATGCTCTTAGTTTTCACCAGCAGTTGCTCAGTGTGCTTGCTAGCTCTCAGGGCCAGCTTGACACCTGACATGGGAGAAGATAGCAAACCACAAAGCTCACCAGGACTAACAGGCTTGTGAACCTGCAGGTTGAAAGAAATCTTACAGAAGAGACTTAGAGACTCCACAAATCACAGCCTGCAGTTTTAGACAACAACAGGGTTTAAATCCTATGGGAAACTGGAGAACTGCAATGTCTCTTTTTCTGACCACAGCTAGGTTAGAAGCACTGCAGGTCAGTTCTGAAAGGAAGCACACATCCCTAACTTCCCAGAAGGAGACCAGTTGGAGAAATAAACAACTTCAACTTCCTCCATTGACATTAACTATAAGTAGCACAGGAAAGCAAAGCAATACTAGGGCTGCCAGTGAGCATCTCTAAAGTTCATAGGTGACAAAAAGTGACATGTGGAAACAGAAAAGCAATCTGTTCCTATTTAGCTTTTACAGGGAAAGGGACTATAAAAGTATGAATGAATTGGGTTAATAACCAACTTTCCCCTATATGATGATGTATCATTGACAACACCTGAACTTGTTATGTTTAAGAGTGATCCATCCTTGTGACAATTGTACTGGGAGAAGAGAAGGGAGAAGGGAGAAGGGAGAAGGGAGAAGGGAGAAGGGAGAAGGGAGAAGGGAGAAGGGAGAAGGGAGAAGGGAGAAGGGAGAAGGGAGAAGGGAGAAGGGAGAAGGGAGAAGGGAGAAGGGAGAAGGGAGAAGGGAGAAGGGAGAAGGGAGAAGGGAGAAGGGAGAAGGGAGAAGGGAGAAGGGAGAAGGGAGGTTTCTATTTGATTTGCAGCTCCTGCAATACGATTAATGTCCCAAAGGCCACAACAGGTAAGATCAGTGATTGCTTAGATCATTTTGGTCTCTGACCTGAATCTTGAAATAAAGGTTGCAGCTGGGAACAAGCTGACTCCTAGTCTAAGTTTTCCCTCTGGAAATGGCATCTAAGGGACATATATTGATTCCAATAGCCTCTTGAAAGGTGGAATGTAAACTGAGGAACCGATACTGCCGGATGACCTTAGGTTTCATCATTTTCCTTTACTAAAACAGCACTGATTGTTAAGTTCACCTTCAAAACAAACCAAAACACATCATGCAGCCATGGTGTTAACATCTATGCTATTATAAAATACTATTGGTGCAATTTTGGTCTTCTCTCATGGGCTCTGTCTTCCTGCCCTTGCAAGGAGAATACATGGACAGCCCGACAACTAACATGGACCCTGCCCATTGCTCTTCTTCACTCCCACCTCAAAATCCACCAAAACAAACATCTCCATCTTGCAACTTACTAAACAGAGGTGCATCATTAGCAAGACTCATGTACTAAAGTAAGCAGGTTACTAACACCATTAGAAAAAATATATTAGACCATTTTCAGCTGAGTAAGCTGAGATGCTTTTCTTAGCTGTTCAGGTAAGAAGCTGTATGTGCAGCACTGCCTGCAAACCCAACTCTAAATTGCTTGGTGTCCACTCCAGGAAAAGGCTCTCACAGCAGTTTCGCTTGTTCCCTCCTAATGTGACAGGTACAGAGGCACAGACATTAAACACGAGGTCCTAACTGAAAGAATACGCTCGAGCAGAAATTAGTGTCCAGAGAGCAGCTGAATTTCCCTTCTATGCAAACTTTCCTGAGGAATGCAGACACATCAGCAACCTGACACGGCAATCACCTCTCTCCAGTAATTTAGGCAGCTTACATGCAGCTTCCCACTAGGGAACATTTTGCATCACTGGTCAGAATCCTCCCAGCTGAAAAGCTACAGGTTCATTTCCCCGTGCTTGCCACTCCCCTACACACCCCAGCTGGGTGGAACACCTTTCTTTGGAGCATGCAGAGAGCCCTCTCTGCTCAGTTCCAGGTATTTCAGCTGCAGGAACCTGTGTGCTAGGCAATGACACGGCATTTTAGAAGTTGAGAGGCACAAATAAGAGAGAAAGGGGCCTGCTGGGATAGTCATGGCTTGAGCACTCCAACTGATTTTGTCTTAGCACTACTTTTAGCATCAGCTAATCAGGAAAATGAGTGACTGCTTTCAAAAGCAAAGCTTTATCAAGTATGGCATCCCAGAAGGGATTTTCCAGCTTCAGCAGATGAGAAGTGGTTGCACTGTCTCCTCTCTCATTATTCCCATCGGCACGTTTCCTGTGCATTCAGGAGAAACACTGAGAATCTCACCAATGAAAACGTACAAGTTGTCTCCCTGTTCCGCTCTCTGCAGCACAAATGTTTCCCTTCAGCAGATTTCTCTGCTTTGAAAGGCAATGCAATCAGATGGAATAAAATGGACTTATTATTTCAGGCTATGAATTGCACTGTGCAAATCAAACCACCATATCCCTATTTAGAGGAACATCCTGATACACAAAAGCCCTGAAGAGCCAGAAACACCTATTAAAATTAGAGCTGGTTTAGTGCTCAGAAGCAAGGCTGAGCTATATGTAATCCTGAATTTTTGCAATGAATAAGGAGTCCAATTTCAGCATCCAAGATGTTCAATTCAGTATTAACCTCTAAACTCTGGGATCCAAGTTAGGGTTGTTCGTAACAGAGAGCATGACTTCCTTCACCCCCAGCTTTCCAAGGCAGCTGCTCACACCCCCAGCTGTGTGGCACAGTGTGCTGTGCAGGCATCTAGGCTAACGTGGCAGGGCTCAGGAAATCAGACAGAAACCAGAGCTCAGAATGGCTCCTGTGCAAAACCTCCCTGCACTCTGCACCTATGGCATCTGCCAGTGCCATTCATCCTCCATGGTCATAATTCCTCTCAAAGATGTCAGGTTATGTGGAGCTAATCCTCTCAATCTCTCATCTGCTATGGGTTTTTCCATCACATTTTTCATTTTCTCCTTCAGTTTAAAGCTGCTCTGGATTTTCAGCACAAGTTTTAAGTTGGCACAATATTGTAGTGTCCTCAACAGACTAATATATTTTGGCTCCTATGCATTATCACTTTCTTTAGTCTCTCTCTTTCTTCTTCCTTCATATCTTTTCTCTTTGTCTTCCCATTCTTCCTTCTCATTTATTTTATTCCATTAGTTCTCCTTCCATTTTGATTCTTCAGCTGGCTGCAGAAAACGTTTGCAAGAACTTTGGTGTTACAAGGTACTAATGCTACCATAGGGAGGATTCAGAAAAAACTCTGAACTGATGAAGTGTTTTGTGAACCTCTGTTCTCTCTGCAGGAACATTTCTATGTCCTGTCATCATAATGTGACATAATCAGCAGTCAGAGAGCAGCACTGCACGGGCATGGAGGAACGCTGCCCGCAGCGGCAGGCTGTGTGGAGGTTCAGACCAGCACTACCACACTCACCACAGGTCTTTTCTCTCCGATAACCCACAAGAATTCTGCAGGGATTCACTTCAGCACAGAAGTAGGACGTGGCTGCCAGAACAGGAACATTTCTGAAAGAAAACTTTGGAGAAGGCTCAGGTAAAAGCAAGGGCAGCAATCTGTAACGCATCCAGACGGGGGTGGGTTACTCGCCTTCCGCTGCGTTTCTGTGGCTGAGCCTTCCTCCCCGTGGCACCCACTGACAGCTTGCCTCCCAATGTACTCCATTCCAAATGAGCCAGCAACACAAACCAGAACTGGACCTGGCAGCATGGAGCCCAAACAGAAGCTTAAAATGTAAGCTACGTTCAGCAGCGGAGTGAGCAGCAGAAACAACTCTGCTGGAAAAGATTTAAGACAATCTAACAGAAAATATCTTTGTCTGCAGCCTAATCAGCTTAATTAAACCACTGTAGGGATGCTTTATCCTGCTGACTTGCAGGTGAGCAGACAGGTGAGAATATGCCACAGTCTTCAATGCATCAGAGCATTAACTGTCCTCTCACTACTGACGGGGACAAGACCTGTAGCACAGACTGGGAAAAGTGGCACAATACACACTGCCCTACCTGCTGCTCCAACAGTCGCAGCCAGGGCTGTTTGCACTAGCAGCATACAGCCTCCACGAACCCCCAAGACACATCATTTCTCCTGCAACCCCAAAAATACGTCTCTTAAAAGCTCAAATTACTTTAGACAGAGACGCCTGCATTGCACAGAAAGGTCTGGAAGGTTCATCCTTCCTTCCTGAAACTGGAAATGTCAGCCTACAGACCTCACTGTTATGGAGAACAGAGACTATCTCCAGACTGCAATTCATGTGTTAGGAGAACTGAATCACTACCTGGAGATGACTTTTTCTCTCTCTGGGGACTGAAAAGCCTCCCAGGGCAACTCAGCACTGAGTTACATGGGATGGACTTCAGTGTGCCAGCCTTCAGTACAGCTGATACCAATACATATGCAGAGTTACAACTTGAAGACAAGTGCTTGTTTTGGAGAGGAAAACGGCACTGTGCAAGTGCCACAGTGGTGACCAACCTCAACTGCAGCAACACAGCTATAAGCACATGCAGTGGCTGTCCAGATTGCTCAGTGGCCAGCCAGGAGCAGGCAGATCTGCACAACTCCAGCCTCTTCCCACCAGGGACAGGAGGGCTTAAGGAATTGTCTCCAAGGTAGCTCTTCCTCCTTACCTTCTCTCTGCCAGGCAGTCAGCTCTACCAAAAGCTGGGAGTGCAGGAAGGTCATCAGCTCCTTCCTATGGGGCGCATGGAATGAGGAGCTGAGCCCAGCCCTGCTCAATGCAGGTGGAGGCACGGCTGTAAGGACAGCCGGCTCCCAGGCACGTGTGCCTGGAACATCAGAGCGCCTACAGCGCACCCAGAGCACGCACAGACGCGAGCCTGGCTGGGCTGAGGTAGAGGATGACAGCATAGAGCTAAAAGCATTTCCAGCTTCTCTTTAAAGAGAAACTGCCTGCCTGGGCTAGCACTGCTCACCCGGTGCAGAAGAGGCACTCAGCTTAAACGCAGGGTGACTCATCCTCCTTTAGAGGGCTATAAATTACCTGCAGTTAAGGATGATGCCGAGAAAAAATGTCAGGAAGGTTTAAATGGTCTTCTGTGAAGGTCTGGGGAAGTGATAGCCAAGGTATTCATTTCTGAGAGCAGCTGGTTGAGCATTAAGCCCAAAGTGACTTGGCTTTTCCCTTCATCATTTTATCAGCGTGCACTGCTTGCTAACAAATATCTTCGAAGTATAAGGCAGAGAGCTTTACAAAGAAGCCTGCACTGTTGAAACCAACAGAAAACCGGGTGGGGATTTTCCTGATGTTGCACCCTCACAAATGGAAGCCTCAGCACTGCTGTTTTACAGCAAAGACAGGCAGCTAGGGCTGATAGGCCTCTGCCATTGACTCAGTTATGTGCCAATTACTCAGAGGAAGCTTGTTTCTTAGTCCTGGTAGTATAATTAGAAGAGTTCAACTTACATACTTCACAAAGTGATACCTTCATTAATATCTTTGCTTCCTCTACTTGCTTGGGTACCAAGGGCAGAAGAAGAAAGTTGCATGCATTACCAGCTGCCTTGGTCTCTGCTAGCCTGTACTCAGCACAGTCCCAAGAGCTCACAGAAGGTCAGGCAGACAAATAATGTTTCATGCCATGTGGAAGCAGTTATTCTTTACTCACTGGGTGCTCTTGCTGTGGTCTACTCCAAACCACCTTTTCCTATCCCCTAGAAAAGCAGGCAAAGCAAAGCAAAGCAAAGCAAATGCATAGCATAGCCTGAGATAAATCTCCTCTTTCCCATCCTAAAAGCTGAATAAAGACAAATTAATCAGAGGATAATTAGTCACAATTTGCACAATTTTGTCCCTATAAGAACTTTTTTCTAAAGATTAAAGGGACTATCAAGCACTATGCAAAACCTTTCTTGACTTTGTATTCTCAGGGGAATTTTTTGCAAAGCTTTCTTAAAGTATTTCATGCAAGGATCTGATGATGTATTTGAATTTATTTTCTCTGCAATTACTCTCAAAAGCTAGGTCATATGAATATTTAAGATACTTTCATTTGAGCACATCTTCTACAGGGACACACAAGACACGATCTGGATTTGGGGCACTGAATTCAGTATGCCCACTGGTTCAAACTGGACTAAACAACCTTGGAGGATGGACAGCTGCAAACCAGATTGTGGTCACCTCCACCAAGGCAGCCTGGAATGCAGGGATTTGCTTGAACTGACAGAGGTCTAAGAGCATGTCTGCAGTGTAGCAATCTATGTCATGCATAAGGGTATGGTCAAATGCTCACCTAACAAGCAGCAGCAACAAGAATTTAAGGGAGGTGTTCCCCTGCTGCTGAGGTGTGATAATTCACTACAGATCTTTCATAATCCATTAAACTAATTCATTTCTGTAACACAGAAACAGACCTCACCTCATTCAGCAGAGGGGACAGCAATATCTTCAACTGCTTCATCTCATAAGGAAACAACTTCACAAGAGGGAGACTTCCCGGCTCTGCAGCAAGCTGGCTGGTAGTTGATAGCTGGTCATTATAGTGCCCAGCATACAAGGAGCCAGCCATCTCCTTCAGCTTCCACTTGAGCAGCCTGCAAGGCTGATTAGGCTTCCTAAACACCCTGCCAAGCTGCAGAGGTGGCAGGGACATGCACACCACACAGCTGATTTTATTTAGGCTCAAGAGACAGGGTTAAGAATTTTCTCTGATTCACCACCACAGAAATCGTTTTGCTTTGCTCTGAATTCCAGCAAGCAAGCTGAAGAGCTGCATGATAGCAGAACACCTAACTCTTAAAACAGAATTAGTTGTCACAGGAGTGTTTGCTGGGTGCACAGCTGAGTGAGGAGGAGGCAGGATTGCCTCAGGGATTTCAGATCTTTTTTTGTCCTTCTCAAGAGTGTCTCATTGCTACAGCAAGATGAGTGGTGCTAATACCAAAAACTTCACAATCATCTTCTACTGTGTTTGAGCCAGAGATGATTCTGTTACTGGCAGGATCAATGAATCTTTTCCTCTATGAAGACTGACACAAAATATTTGCCATGTGTTTTTCCTTGATCACCTTACAACGCCTTCGCTGTGGGCTAGTGGATTATGCTGGTTTACTCCACTTGTTCTCCTGCTTCAATAGAACACAGAAGCCTAACACTGCACTGATGTGCTACTTGGGTTGGTACTTTAGAAGTTTAATCTTTAAAAGATCATCAAAAACACTGCAAGCCTCGAAGCAGGCAGCAAGTCTTACTACCCCAAAAAGCTGACAGCAAGTCTTACTACCCCAACATTTCTCAGCCCAACATTCTTTTAGATGGAACTGCTTCTGACTCAAATCTACTGGCCTCTGAAACCAAGGGATTTCAGCTAGTGTCCTTCTAAAGGAATGGATACCAGTGTCAGCACTGCTGGAAACTGCCAAAAATACAGGCTCTGCAAATGCTTCAACAAGCTCAAGTCAGATAATGGCTGGCTGGAAAAGCAATGCTAGAAAGATAAAACCAGAACAAAACCAGAACAAAACTGGAGGAAGGATTTTGCACCTGTGACAGAAGGACAATGAATAGAATAGACCAGACCAGGTTGGAAAAGCCCTACACAATCATCGCGTCCAACCCATCAACCAATCCAACCCACCTAAACAACTAAGCCATGGCACCAAGCACCCCATCAAGTCATTAACTGCAACTTGGTACTGCTAACAGAAATGCAAATGAATCTGGAGAGCTGACAAAACCTGACCCAAAATGAAATCTGATCTAAAGTGAAAATCTAACCCAAAAATGAAAATAAAAGCCAGGGCTAGCAATATTTTACATTTACATAATCCCCCTGTCTTTGCATTTCACTTGCTATTCGCTGATCTCTTACCTGCAGCAGAAGTATGAACATGGTATTCATGCTGCTGCTATGGTCTTTGCTTCTATCTGCATTTCCCAGAAGCCTGCCTCAAGTAATACTGCAGAGAAGTATCTCTCCTTAATACCCATCCATAACCTGAGCCTTTCTAGCTTGGACAAGCTATTAATTTGCTGGAGCACACCTAATTATAGTCAGCCCTTCTCTAATTAGGTCAGCTGTCAGGTCCTCCATCCATGCTTACTGTAGGTTTCTTATAAATGATGACAGGTATTTTGCTTCCTACACAAGGAGCCCATTGGCTTGTTCCTCTGCAACACAGGGTGAAGACTGGTACCCTCCCAGGGATGTGCTGCGACCAACACGCACCTGCCTGCTCCCGAGCATTTTGCCAACACAGTGTCAGCACTGTCCTGCCTTTTAGAGAGCCTTATCATCAGGAGAGGTTTTTACCATCTTTTCTATAAGGCAAAGAAGAAATATCCCCATCTGACTCTTCAAAGCTGAGATTTAGGCCTAAAATACAACATGGGTAAAGCTTTTGCTTGAGCTTGCTCCTGCTTGGTGTCCAAACCACCTGGATCCAGCCAAGCTGGTGAACAGCCATGGGCTCTGTGTGAGTCTCAGAAGTGCAGCAGGAGCAGGTTTGAGCAGCAGACTCACACACAGCTGCAGACCACAGACTCAGAGAATCAGTTGGGTTGGAAAAGACCTTTACTGTCATCAAGTCCAACTGTTAACCTAGGAATGCTAAGTCCACCACTAAGTCATGTCCCTAAGCACATTAAGGGATGGTGAGTCAACCACTTCCCTGGGCACCCTGTTCCAATGCTTGGTAACCCATTCAGTGAAGACATTTTCCCTAGTATCAACTGGATACCTCTCCTGACACAACTGGGGCCATCTCCTCTATGTCCCATGTTACTTGGGAGAAGAAATTGACACCCACCTGACTACAACCTCCTTTCAGGTACAGGCAAGGAGGTTCCATCTCTACCTCCTTTTCTGCAGGCTAAACAACCCCAGCTCCCTCACTCTCCTCGTAGGACTTGTGAATGAGCAGAACCTGGCCAGGACCCTGTCTGCTCAGCCAGATTCTTAACATACAGGCAATATTCTGCTGTGGTGACAAAACTCCATAGACAGGACAGCAAGACTTTTTCCAGCATCACAGCATGAATGCTGTGTGAGTTCTGCATCCATTTCTCTTGAAGGCTGCATTCCCACAGCCTACAGAACCGTGAGCTTGCTGCTTTGCAGGCCCTTTCCACTGCCCATGGCACAGACAACTTAAACAAATAGAGCTCATGGGAAAAAAAATCTACAGATAAGCCAGAAGGTGAAGGAAGTCAAGCACTCCTCCCATTTTGCCTCAGTTTTGCCCTGATGAATCACAAGATGTGTTCTTTCCTCCCTCCTCCTTCCAACACTCAGGCAACTCTTAGTCAGCTTTTCCAGACAAGAAGTTTCCCACAGCCTTTCTTCACAGAGCTGGAAGTTTGTTTTCTTTGCAGACACTTCTTCAGTCTACGCAAAGCACAGAGAGAGATCTGTTTGTTTCTCTGTCTACAGTCAGCAGACTGTCTCACAACAGCATGCTACTCACCATCACAAGTCTATGGCTGGCTATAAAAAGCTCTGAGAAGCACTGATGGGAGGCAGCAGCCCTGCAGCACATTCTGGCAACCATGAAGCAGATATGGCTTCAGAAAATGTGCTCTCTCCATTAGGTCCTGAGCTGTGGGGAGCTTAATATCTCAGGGAGCACATGGAACAAGAATTAATTAATTTCTCATTAACATTTTTAAACTACAAAATAGATTGTGCTCACTCTCTTAATGCAGCTGGGAGCTAACTGCGGTCCCCAAGCTGCAGTTTCCCTTCTTGTTAACCTCCTGTGCTGATTTCACACAGCCATGCATTTAGCAAAGTCAGGTTTGTTCAGAAGGGTAACTCTACAACAATAAAATGGGTGTCCAGCTCCTAAATGTGCTTTCACCTGCTCTGTTTCACCTTCTGCACAGCTTAATCAGATTCCAGCTTTCCTTCCTTTCTTCTTGTAATTACATTCACTAACTAAATGTAGTTAAAATAAAGGAGAGCATGGGGGCCAGCCATGGATGTTTTCATAGCCTAGCACTGCAAAGCAGCTACAAATACAGCAGCAGTAGCAAAAACTGAGCATTAGAGGCAAAAAAGTGCTGAGATATCATTTTAGTGCAGTAATCTGAACGTGCATGAAGGAAAGTAATGCAAAAGCTATTGGAATACATGAACTTAGTGAAAGTTTACTACAGGGTCGTTACACAGATTGTAAGACACATTCTGTCCTTAAAGCAGCAAGAAAAAATCCTTAACAACTAAGTATTTCTGAGCTTCTATCTCCCCCCAGGGGTGTGATCCAAAAGCTGCTGACATTCAGCTCCCTTGATCACAGCTGGTTTAAACGATCTGACCCAGAGAGCTGCTTGGGCAAGATCCTCCCTGCCACAGGAAGAAAAACACCCCACTGGAAGCCAAAAGGGTGAGAGTCATCTCACTTTTCTCTTGGCCCACTTCTGCAGTTGTTCAATAGAAGTCAGGGGGGTGCTGTGTTTTAGAAACAGTGCTGCTTTTAAACAGCTCTTCAACCCTGGTGTCTTCTGCAACTTTGGAAAAGCTTTCATTAAGAACAGAAAGCAAAAAGCAGAGGAGATTCCAGTTCAGACTGGCAGCGTTTTCAGTGCCTCCAGAGGAAAGCAACACTATGCTTATTTTTACCCTTTCTCAAGAATAAGTTGCTTTACATCTTAATACAGTTTTAAGTACCAGCATTTTGCCTTCTCTTCAGATCAAATCAGAGGCTAACTGCCATTAGTGACTTTAGAAGCAGCAATTTCTTCAGCTCCCATGGTACCCAAACCCTCCCAAGAGCACATTACACGTGCTTTACTGCTGGATACTCCCTCTGGGGGATGTAACTTTCAAAGTAAGCACATTAAAATGTTTAGGAAAGAGGATACAGACCAAAAGTAACTTCCAGCATTATGAAACCACAGGAATACCCTATCAATCCTGATATAAAAGATATTGTAGACAGCTACTGTAAACCTCCTCCAAATGATCTCAAACCATTCCAGACCTGTGCCTGACTTGACTGCAAGCTAAACACAAAGTAACTCCACATAAAAGCTCTTGGACACTCCACCTATACCCACGCTCCCCTGAATACTAAAAATCCTGATTTTGGTGCAAGTTTCACAACAGCAGAGCTGTACACCTTGCTGCCATGAATTATGCAAACTCTGTGGTACTTGGCACACAGATTGCTGTGAGAGAGGGGGCCCTGTGCAGCTCAGACTGTCCACTTGTGAGATGTTTAAATAGGTTGACATCTTCAACAGCATTGGTATTCCCAAACATCCACACTGAGCAGCACTGGAGCAGGCAGCTTGCTATTCTACACACCCAACAGCATGCAAATAGCTATTTGCTATTAGCTTTATATTTGTAATCAAGCACTGCCCAAACTCCAACAGTGTTTGTAATGGCTACAAAAATGCCAGCCTCACCCTCCAGGAGCAAATCATGGTGCCAAAGACAAGCAGCAGCAATCTCGTGCTCCTCATCACAACCAGGGCACAGGCTTAGCTACATGACATGGACCTTCCTCAGAGAGAGCAGAGCCCAGCTAAGCAGACATGTCTGTAATGGCAGAGCATGTGGGGCCTTTTTCCCCTCCTTCTTTTTCATCTTCTTCTTTTTTCCCCTTCTTTTGAAATCTTAAATATTGATCCACCTGCAATTTACATACAGAGTTTGGAGGGGAGAAGACTAAAGGGTGACCTCACTAATGTTTAGAAAGCTGTGCAGGGTGAGTGCCCAGAGGCTGGAGCCAGGCTCTGCTGGGTGATGCCCAATGCCAGCACAAGGGGCAATGGTGGAAGCTGAGGCATAGGAAGTGCCAGGGAAACAGGAGGAAAAGTTTGTTCAGTGTGAGAGTGACAGAACACTGGAACAGGCTGCCATGGGGGGTTGTGGAGTCTCCTTCTCTGCAGATACTCAAAACCCATCTGGATGTGTTCCTGTGTGACCTGCTCTAGGTGGCCCTGCTCTGGCAGGGGGGTTGGACTGGATGAGCTTTCGAGGTCTCTTCCAGCCCCTGACTGCCACCTCAGCCAGAACAACTAATTTTCTCTTCCTCAGTCGTATTTCCAAGAGCAGCCAAACCCTAGAACTTACAGACAGAACATAAGAAAAAAGGCTAGCACACCCACCTGAAAGCTGGTAGCTTAAGAACTCGCTGAATAGATCAGAGATTATTTCCAGACCACCGTGTTTGATCCTGTTTGCCACCTAGTTATGCCTCTGGCCTCCATGGAAAACTCTGGCATTTACTTTGTTTTGAGTGAAAAATAATTTCCTCTGTGTCTGGTATCCCCTGTTCCTGACCCCAGTATTAAGGTTAGCAGAACCAACACCATTCCCTAAGGCAAACAGCTGTTGGTCACACATTGCCCCTTCTCCCTTCCCCTTTTCAACCTGCAGTTGTCACCAGGATGTGATGACCTTTATTAGAGAACAGAACCCCCCTGTCAGCATTGCAACAAGACCACTTGCCCACCAAGCAGTGCCACCAGGAAGTGGTTACACCCACTAGGGGAGAGAGGGAGGCGTACCACCATGAGATAGTGCCTACACAATGAAGCGCTTGCAAGTCCAAAGAGCAGGGCAGACAGGAACTGCTGCTGGATGGCAAAACTCAGGATTGCCTGGGGGGAATCTCTGGGATGCCCCCACCATCACCTGCTTCCTCCAAGGCTGAGGGATTCATGTTGATTTAGGTGAAGTCTGAGTCTAGGTATCAAACACTGATAATTAAGAATTTGTCCTGATATGCAGAGGGTCCAGCTGCTGAGAAACGGACTGAGTGAGACTACTGCAAGCTGCAATAGCAACACACTACTTTCTAAAGGGCAGGAGCTCTGAGGAGTGCACAGGATCTGTAAGGGACTTGCTACTGCAAGTGAGTTTGCATGAATCATACAGAGCTGCCAAGGAAAGAGCAACGGCACAGAGCTCCAACACACGTCAGAAGACCTTAGAAGCAGAGAGCACATCAGTTTTGCATCATTGTCAGCCTGTTGCTGTGTCTCCCCATGTGTCACCGAGACCAATTTCTGTCCTAACCAATGTCTAACTGCTCTGTTGCCTCCAAAAGCTCTAGAACACTCCAGAGAACTCAATAGGGCCTTTCATGCTGCTGCCACCAGGAGGCTGTAAGAACTGTGGCATCTCAGTACAAATCGTTGGGAGTGTGCAGAAGCTGAGCTTGCATGATCACACCCTGTTCCTTGGGGCTCCTACATTGCATGCTAGAAAAGAAGTCCCTGACACCAGCAGGGCACACTGCTCTCTCTTACACAGCACCACATCAGATCGAGTGTGACAGCTGCCTGCATCTGCTGGGAAGTGGGAAATTGTGACTCTGTCTGTTGATAGCATCCCCAAGAGAAGTGGGTATCATCCACAGCCCTTGGCAGCATCAGCCACTTCTGGGAAAGTGGGAGTCCTCTGATCAAAGCAGCCACCAGCAGGCTTGATCATGAAGTTCAACAGAAACAAGCTCAGGCTCCTTGAAGAAGGTCAAAGACAGCAAGCCCTGGTAGCAGAAGCATCTCTGTGGGGTCAGGGCTGCCTAGTACTGCTGACACTATGACAGTACCACAGCACATCTGCCTTCCCCCACTGCAGTGACTGCTCCCTCTCACCCTTCCCAAGTCACAGATTGTCAGGGGCCATCACAGGAGAGTGATCACAGAAAGGCACAAATGCTCAGAGGCTCTCCCACAGGACCTGAGCATGGCCTGAGCGACACACAGCTCCTCAAAATCTGGGTCAGGGCATGCAGAAGGGCCCCAGGGGGCACCTTCTAGGTTAGGAATCCTTTCAAGGATGCTGCTACAGCACAGAATCTTCTGACAAATTTCAAGGCAGCATTGAACAGCCTCCCATATATAAATACATCTAACACCACAGCAGATAGGTCCCTGCAACACATTTTCACACTGCTTGCGTGCGTCTATGCGACGGTATGTGAACACAGTCACTCTGCACTGGATTCACTCAGAAATGTGCCCCAGGATTGGTGGCAGTAAGATCACAGTAATAAGCCTTCAACAGTCACAAAAAACGTTTCTAAAGCAGTCTCTAGATGGACCATTAAACCAAACAGAGCAAGCAAGTGAAGAACACAGCCCCTTATACATACATAGAATAAACCAGGTTGGAAGAGACCTTCAAGATCATCTCATCCAACCCATCAACCGATCCAACACCACCCAAACAACTAACCCACGGCACCAAGCACCCCCAGGCCTTCAGAGAGGTCTTTGAAACAGAAAACAGTCAGGAGTTACAAACATGAGTCTGGCACACTCCAAAAGCACCTAAACTACACAGAGATTTGAGTGGAGAAGGGCCCTTGTAGCTTCTGTTGGTGCTAAAAGCTCCATTGTTTGAAGGAAAAGCCCTACAGGATGTCTGTGACACGAAGCAGGGGCTTGAGGAAGGAATGGGAAAACCCTCTCCTCAGAAGGGGAAAGTTGGAAGGGACCTTTAAAAGTCATTTAGTCCAACCCCTGCAACAAGCAAAGCCACTCAGCTAGATCAGGTTGCCTCATCTAGATCAGCCTCCTCCAACCTGACCTTGAATGTCTCCAAGGGCAAGGCATCTACACCCCCTCTGTGCACACATAATCATCTACTTCAACTCTAACGGGAAGTTATTCACCTTCTACATACAGAATAGTTTCAGGATGTATTAATACAGGAGAATGTGCAACATTTTCACACCATACAAATCTGATCCATTAACTACAACCCATGGGAATACCATTTCCTACCAACAGGCTTATGGCAATGAAACATTCCTCTGTGACACAGGTGCTACATAGCCACAAGCACAGCCCTTTCTTTTCCAGTTCCAGGGCAGACACTTTTGCCTCATGTCTTCCCAGAACTGAGGTAAGCTGCTGGCTTTGGGATGGATGCAAAAATGGTGGTGGTGGAGCAGGAGCTGCTTAGGCAGGGTGGAGGGATGGTGAGGGAGGCAGGGGGGGGTTAAAAGAGATGATCATTAGAGGCCACTTCCAACTCTGGTGAATCTATGATCTACTTCCAACCCCCTCGCCATGGGCAGGGACACCTTCCAGCAGCCCAGGTCAATGTGGCAGTTGGGTTTTCCCTGAGGGGAGAGATTAGCAGCTATTCTCTGTAATGGGAGCAAAACTGTTACCTTGCAGGTGAAGGAAAAGCAACAAACCTGTTGGAACCTACCTGTATCTCTTGCCATGAGCAGCTCAGATGGTGACTAACCATCTAGGGCATGATTTTGGTTGCTATGATTTTGCCAAACTAGGCTACTGCTGGCACAATCTGAGTGCTTTCCATGTAAACTCCTTCCTTCATGATGACTTCAGGTGACTTTTGAACTGAGTTTATGTAAGTAACTTTTGTCTGTGTGGAAAACAGAATCTTAATTTGAAGAGAAGTGAAGGACAGTTTTCTAGAATCACAGAACTGTCAGGGTTGGAAGAGATCTCAAAGATCATCTAGTTCCAACCCGCCCTGCCCCTGCCATGGGCAGGGACACCTCACACTACAGCAGGTTGCTCACAGCCACATCCAGCCTGGCCTCAAAAACCTCCAGGGATGAGGCTTCCACCACCTCCCTGGGCAACCTGTGCCAGGCTCTCACCATCCTCATGGGGAAGAACTTCTTCATGTCCCTGTAGAGCAGAGGAGACCGTGATGCTGTGCAGAGCTGGCTACCATGTGTCTCCTACAGGCCATACGTTCAAAGGCTCTCCCCAGGGGAAAATCCACCCGAGGCCTTCTCGCTGGTCCCAGCCTTCTGTCACAGCCTACAATGTGACAGTGCATAAACCCAGTTTAATTACAACGGGATACAAAGCTGTTAATCCAAATCTGAGATTCCATGTACAAAAACTGCACAAAGTGCCCTTGACCAACATACAGAACCACTGACAAGGTGAGGGGGAGGGAAATAAATCCAAGCCCAGCAGCAGAGGTTCAACATCTGGCTCCTACAGCAAAGGATGGCTCAGATAGCCTGTTTTCTGTGGCACAGAAATCCAGTCAGCCCAATGAAGTAGGAGATCTAGTTGTAAATGTTCTTTGAATGGATTCCCACCACACCACTCATTTCAACTTTACACATATTTTATTTTAGATACATTTTACTCCTGAGGGGAAAAAAGCAGCTTTTCCTGATGAGAAGTAGTCACAGCAGTAACAGCTTCAGAAATATCCACCCACAATTCAGTAATATTTTGCTAATAGTTTTGCTAGGAATTACAAGAGCTGTAATTTGTGCCTTCCACATTCCTCCCATGTAGTTACAGGTTTGAGATGCACAACAGATAGAAGGAGCATGAAATACCTGATGGAGATTCATTCCTCAGCACAGCAGGAAACTGCTCACAGCAGTCATGTTTGAAGGAGTTACTAACCCCAACAGGATGACCCCATCAGGGCTGATAACAATAGAATCATCATAGAATGAAAAGGTTCAGGCAAATTACAGAAGCAGTGCATGCAACAAAATTTCCCTAGGTTAGCTCCTTCTTGCTAAAATCCTCTCCAGCTCTGTTCCTGATGTACATTTTCTTCCTGCATGCACTCCTACTGCCCACACAAATACAGAAGCCTGCAGCTAGCAAGCTTCCATTCAGAGTAATGAGCAAATGGGAAAGTGCTGTAACATGGCTAAAAATAAGTGAATTTCCCATTCATGCTGCTGTTGCTGCAGTGTCACACCACTCACATGCAGAATGGAACCCCTTTGTCTCCAACTCTCTTCCCCCCCAACAGCTCTTCCTCTCTTTTTCCTGACAACCATTCAAACACCACAAGGATGGAAGATGCATGAGCCCCCTGAACACAGGGGTTTCACCATCATCTTGCTGTTGTTTCCCCAGCCATCACAGGCAGGAGAAACCATGACTAATACTTTTGAGTGTGAACATTGGGCAGACTGTGTCAGATGATCCAGTCTGCCATCACCCACTACCAGAGTACTGGCTGCTTCTGTTTAAAAGCAGCATCTATTAGTTTGTGAACTGTCAAGGGCTGTTTATTTCTTTCAGTCAGAAAATAGTGCCTTAATAATAACAACCCAGAGATTTTTAGAACAACAGAGAAAACAAACACAAAAACCCACCACATCAAAATAACATCAGCTGTGTTTCTGAGCTTTGGGTTTATCTACTAACTAGTTTACCCCTAAGAATAATGTGAAAACAACAGGAAATATAAATGTTCTGTTTGATTACTGTAGGGTTGAACCAGATGATCTTTCCAGGTCCCTTCCAACCCCTAACACCCTGTGGTTCTGTGACCATCTCTACCAGGGATCATGCACTGACTAAGGCAAAAGCAGACATCTGCCTATCGACTGAAGCAGACAGCTGAGATTCCCTGGTAGGAGCTACAGCAGTGCTGCACCTCCTACAAATTACCACTCTCTTAACCAAGGAAGCAGGAGTTGTTCTCACATCATCCACCTCCAGACAGAGCATCTAACCCTTCAGTGGACTCACACACTTAGCCTGAGTGCTGGGGAACCGTAAGAGCTAACGAGGTGTAGGAGAAAGAAGAGAGAAGGAGAAGCTGGGAAAAGGATCCCTGCTTTGCTCTGTGGCAGAATCCAGCAGGGCAGGAAAGGCCTAAATGCAGGAACAAGGATTGGATGCTGCTGCCACTGGAGTGTCTGACTTCTTAACGTACCAAATGCAGATCTGTGGAGTGGAAGTCTTCAAGTGGGATGAGGGACAAAGAGAACAGTGGAAACTTCCAGATATTTTCCAGGTTCTTTGTCACTTGCAAGATGACTGTGCCCAAAATACTCACTTTTGCTGCTTTTAATTCACTGATGAAGAGCCTGGCATGAGTACCCAGTCTATCAGATTGCACTGGGAGCCATCCTGACAGGAGGAACAAATGTTTGCCTGAACAGAGAGGAATTGCAGGCTGGATTCCAACCAAGTTTGAATGTTTTAACAAACAATCATTTATTCTTTAGTCTTCACTGTTGTGGTAGAAGGAGTATTTTGTTTTATACCCTCATAATGAGCTTATGGCTTTTAAATGATCTTTGAGGTCTCTTCCAACTTTGGTGATACTGTGATAACTTAAACAAATCTTTCATAAATAGGTAGCAGCATAAATAGTTACAGGAAATTAGTCTGAAGGGAGAAAGAAGCATCTTGAAAGTCAAACAAGACAACACATTACAGAAGGACAGGAAGGGACATGATTACACAAGGGAAAGACTGACTGCCAATATAATGATCAGCTCTGTCCTTCTGCAGAGCAGCAGCAGATGCCCCAGCGCCTGCATGTCTCTGGGAGAAGGCAGGAGAATCAGAAACTCCTAAGATGTTGCAATAGCTTTATTTGCATAAGCCAGAGCTACCCCACACCCACACATCTCACTGCCATCCCTGCAGAAAACAGCCAGCACCCAAGAGCCCAGAAGCAGCAACTGCAGCAGGAAGCCTCCCATCTCACAAGCTGAACTTCAAGCCCCATCATACTTTGCTCCAGTCAGCACTTTCATTTTTGGAGCGGGCATGGCTGCCGCACGGTGTGAATACAGCAGCAGGTTCAACTCAGCCCATGACTTCTGGCATTTGAAGGGAAAAACCCTTAATTAAAGAGTTAATAAAATATTATTTATGGTATTACTTTAATATTCAAACTTATTATAGGCATTTCACTTACTGTCAGAACATTCAGAGGCTTCAGATGCCCGTTTGCTGTTCAATTTGATGTGGCTTTAAAATTAAGCTCAAGCCATTTTTACTCTTTTTGCTGTATTTTCCAGTGCACCATGGCATCTGTGAGAGTCACTCAATGAGGCTTTCAGGACCTACTCTATTTCTGCAAATGCAAGGAGTATTCTTCTTCCATTTCAAGGATTAATTTGGCAAATGACACTTTAAGCACTCTAAGCACAATGGAAGACCTCAAAAATAAACCCCACAAGTGCAAGAGGCCAGTGCAGATGTGCATGACTCTCAAATGCATTTTAATCCTCATGCTGAGAGTCTGAGGTGTCCAATGAAAAAAGGCCATCAAGACCACCACCATGGTAATATTAAGCTTCATCCTCTTCTCCAGCTGGAAAGGCATTCCGGTTTACGTATTGCAGCTATTTTAATTTCATGACTCTTCACTTGCATGGCTGGAAGATCTGGGTGGGAGGCAGAAATGGTTGGCCACCCACATCTCCAAGCAGCTCAGCCCTCTAGCAGGGGCACTGGGGGTTGCAATAAAACTCTCTTGAAACTGCAAACTTCAACTTGAAACACTCTCCCAACTTAAGGTTTACCTCACATCACTCCTTGTGCCAGCATTTTAGCTCTTCCTCTCAGTCTTCAACCTTTGAGACTACAGAAACCAGGCTCTGATATAAAAAGATCAGCTGCCTCAGCTCGCAGAGGCTGTGACCTCTGCTTGGGACACAGAGTGAGCAGGATGCCTGCTTCAGCTCAGCGCCACGCACAGGGGAGAACAAGTGCTGCTGAGACAAGTGAGCCTGTGCACAACCAGGCAGGGCTCCTCAGCGTTTCATAGCTCTGTGTGATTTCGTAGCTAGCACGCTCCTGCACTCACGACAGGGAGCCAGACAGGTGCCCACAGCAAAGGAAGTGCCCCAGCAAAGGGAGCACCACCCCGAGTCTGCAGCAGTCGCTGGGCAGCTGGGATGGCCTCACTCTTAAGAAATACCTGAATGGAGTTTTCACTTGTTTCTGAATCCTTACTCACTGGGTATAAAAAGGTTGATTCACATGTCTATCATTTTCTAACTAGTTTTATAATACTCAGAAGAAAGACCTTTTAAAGTTTCTAAGGGGTTGGACTCTTTGGGGCTCACTGTGTGAGCTGGAGTGAGGAAAAGGGACTGCAGGCAAAGAGCTTAGGGCCAGGACTCAGTACTATGGAAGACTCTCCAGCAGCCACAGGCAAAAGCACCCCGAAAGTCAGTGACATTCCCCTCTCTATTTCCTGAAAGCAGATGGTGGAAGAGCTTAGAATTAATGGCCCTGCAGCGCCCGGCTGGGCACAGCTCCCTGCAGCGACCATCAGCCCTTGCTGCTGGCAGCCTGCACCACAGCTCTCCATCCACGTGGCCCTGTGCGTGCCCAGGGACCACCCTGCAAACAACACTGTGGAAGATGGATCACTGAATGGCATGGAGGGCATGAAGAGAAGCTGCTGGCTTGTTTATAGCAGATCTTATTATGTAAGTCTGTCAAAGCCACCAACACATCTTTTGTTTGTACAGGAATTCTGATAACGAGCACATTAAATCCAGTGTTTTTCTGCAGTGATCAGTGGACAACAGAAAGCACTGATTCAGAGACACAGGGTAAAAGGCCTCCCTCTCCTCTCCCACACACACTTGCAAACTGTCTATTTAGATTCAAAAGAGAGTTCAAAATCTTTTCTCCTCACATAAGTGTGGTATCTGAAGATATCCTTACCAGAAAGATTCAAGGTCTCTAAGCTTTTTCTTCACTGTTGCCATCATAGTGACTTATCAGTAAACAGATGCAAGAAAGCTAATTCATGCCAGTCAGCATGGGAGGCTTTGAAAGAGGTCTGTCACTTCAGTGCTCTTGCTTTGTTCTCCACGAGAATGTATTTCCAAGTAAGGATGAAACATCTTGACTTGGAAAAAAAACCAGCTCAAAGACAGACTTGGTTAGCTAAAGCCATGCCTGCCCTCTCATAAAGGTCTAGGTCCAAGGCTGGGGTAAAAAAAAGTGAAATCTTTCTCTTCTTACATAAATGAAACTATTACCAGATTAGAATGACATTTCTGATGATAAACTTTATCATTGCCACTCCCTGGAAACTTTGAAGGAAAACAGAAGTAACCCTGCAGCTGAAAAATAAGCCTTGCTATCCTGAATTAAAGAAGTCCAATCTACTCAGCTCATAAGGGAAGGATGAAAGGTGAATTGTCACTGAATTTACATGATTACATATGGAAAACACCTAGAGGAAAATTACTTTCCAGTCTTGCAAACAAAGGCAGAGGATTCAGTAGCTGTAAACAAAGCTCAGATGAACAAAACCTTAAAGAGGTCAAATTTCCTGACAGCAAGAGAAATTAAACTTTGCAGTAATTTATCAGAGGGAAACGCTGCATGGGTGAGCAATGATGTAGTGGAACTGCTGAAACGCCCTTGGCTGCCCTTGCATCCACTGACCCAGACCCTGACCTGTGTGCTAACCTCTCAGCCTGCCCCGGGGTGACACCGGCTGCCATCACCAGCCCTGGCCACGCTGTTCACATGGAGATGGCTACAGGCTCACAGGATGTTAGGGACCTCTGGAGATCTTTGAGTCCAACCTCTCTGCCAGAGCAGGACTATATGCTGCTCTGGCCTTCCATGGCCAGTCTGTCCTGTCTTCCCTTCAGCAAAGTGCCTCCCTGGTGATGCTGAATTTGTGCTTGGTTGTTGCCACTGGATGGTAAGTACCATCATTTCGCAAGGCAAAGCATTGCTGTGTGTCATTGGTATCTGCCTATACTAGAGACAGGGAAGACAAGCAGGTGTTGCCAAGCCTGGTGACTCTTACTATTCACAGTGTGGATTGAAACTGGCCTTTAAGTAAAAATGATGGCAAACCCCAGTCTGAATGAAGGGCACTTACTTTGAGGAGACTCTTTGCTTCATAGACCATGTATGCATGTTGCTGTCACACAGCCCACAGGAGTGCTCCTCCATAATAGCCTCCTCTTACCTCCCATGTTCTGGGAACAATCAATCTCTGGTAACAGGCTGTGTGTATTATCTGAGCAGCTTCCCATATTTTGCCCAGCACATTCACCTGACATTTAAAGTGCCTCTATCCTCCTGCATGAAAGAGCCTGGTTTGCTCACCTGGTGGTACTCGTTCTGCGTTCATCCAGAGAAAGATGCATCGACCACAGCAGGGCTGAGGAAAGTCCAAAGCAAGGTCACTGCACTCTCCATGCTGGGAAGTATTTTTAGTTAGAGGACAGCAAAGAGCACTGTGAAAAAATCAGGATCTACCTGGGACCTAGCTCAAGGCCTCCCAACTTCTTCTGCAGTCTGCCCCCAGAGTGCCAGATTTCCTACTGCTGTGGGTACTTTGTACCCCACACCTGCCTTCCAACATGGCACTCTTTGTAAAGGTAAGCCATGAGATGCAGTAGGCACTGAAAAAAATCAATGAAAATCTCTCAAACTCAAAAACTAGTAGAAGAGCAAAGTCAGTCCTGAGAAACTCTTGGAACAGGCTGCCAAGAGAGGTTGTGGAATCTCCTCTCAAGACATTCAAAACCCTTCTGGACATGTTCCTGTGTGGGCTACTCTAAGTGACCCTGCTCTGGCAGGGCAGCTGAACTGATCTTTCAAGGTCCCTTTCAACCCCTTTCATTCTGTGATTCATTTCCCCCTCAGAAATAAATTAATGCAACTCTTCCTGGAATCACCTCAGAGGAAAAGGACAGAAGATTGCAGCTGCTTTTCTCCTTTCATTTTTCTTCAGATCCTCTAGCTAGAAACTATTTCACATTCAGGAGATGGGAAGAGGAAGGGAGACAGCATCATACTTGTTCCCTGCCCTTTGTTTTGGAGTGGAACACCATCTCTTACAACATTCCTCAGGTGAAGCTCTGCTAGGCTGTGACAAACTACTGTGCTGACAGAGCCACAGGCTGGCTGTGCTAGTGATGCCTCCATCTGCAGCACCACCTTCTTGCACTCTTCTTACGTGAGCCGGCTCACCAAGTGTCCTGGGTTAACGCTGTCTGCTCCCACAAGCCCCCTCCTCACACACAGACAGGAGGGGAAGTAACATCAAAAAACCCCTCTGGGGGTTTATGAGATGATGTGACATACAATTACCTTAGCAGAAGCAGCAGCAGAAGCCAGCAATAAAACAGTTCCCCCCACCCTAGAAAGCAGCGGCCAGCCCAGCAGAACAGCCCAGAGCCTGGAAGCAGCAACCGAACAGGAAACCTCTTATGCCACAATCTGAACTCCCAGCCCTATGAAACTGCTCAGCCAGCACAAGATTAAACTCAACCCATGACACCAAGACAGGATATAAACACATTTTTCCTCCTGCAGAGGCAAAAGCAGCAACTGCTTGCCCGGGTGCCAAGCCCCTGTGGCAAGGGGCACATGCCTCCATCAACATGGACAGTGAAGCTCCCAGCACAGCCCTCTCTCACCACAGCTCCCAGGAAGAGCAAGCAAGCAAGCACTGAAGCTGCACAAGAGGAATTTTCCTATGTGAACCATCATACATTTGGGCTAATCAATCTTAGAAATAGAAATACATAGAATAAACCAGGTTGGAAGAGACCTTCAAGATCATCGTGTCCAACCCATCAACCAATCCAACACCACCTAAACAACTAACCCATGGCACCAAGCACCCCATCAAGCCTCCTCCTGAACACCTGCAGTGATGGTGATTCCACCATCTCCCCATTCCAATGGGCAATGGCTCTCACTGTATAGAACTTCTTCCTAACATACGCATTTCCGTGAGTAAGGGATTCTGAATCCAGAGACCAGCGCTAAAGGCTTTGCTTCAGCTGCAGCAGAAATATTCCTCAAGAGGCTGTGACACAGCCTGAGACTGTGGCATGAAAAGGAAGGATGGAATGGTTGCTTTCCTTTGCACTCCACCAGTAAGCTGCAATCTAATTGGAAGCGACACTCTCACAGTTCTTGCAGAGAGATGAAAATGAGAGGGTCAGCTTGATTAATCAGGTATGACAGAGGTTCTTCCTAGGCCATTTTTCTTTTTTATATTCTTATTAGAAATAATTAGAAATGTAATTAACAGCTGATGACCAGGATGAATGCCTCTGATGAAGCCATTACTACCCGTGAATAAAGCAAGCCTTTCCATCACTGCCCTAAAAGCAACTTTAAATGAAGGAAAAAACCCTCCAGACAAGCTTCTCAGTGAGCTTAAAGAAGAGCTGTGCCTCTTTGTAACAAGCTGGTGTTGACTTACAGGAGCACTCCTGGCCTCACACCTGCCGAGTACAACGCTCTGTGTTGAGGCCTTCTGCAGTCTAACCTGCATTCTACCTTATGGCTACAAAGGAACTTCTGATGTTAAAAAAACTTCAAAGTATCTGATTTCATTCTGAAGTTCTGTCTTCACCTAGGAGTGAAAGCTGTCTGTCATTTATTGCAAGTATAAACCAAGATCTAAATGTGAAAAGCTCCTTATCCTAGAGATGAGAACGACAGCAGCAGGATAATTGGTGTTCTATACAACAATCAATTGCTTTGGGGATGTCATAAAAATGAATAGGATGACAAGAGCTCCAGCAACAATTGCATGAAATACCATTCATTTCTGATTTGGTTACCAGTCTGCAGTAGTCCAGGGTGGCTATTAAGGCCAAATGAAATCCTCCTAGCCAGGACAACGAAGTCAACACAAACTGATAGCAAATAGCTTTTTCCAGGCTAGAGCTGCCCCTAGGCTTTCAATTCCTAAAAGAAGTATCACTCAAACAGCAAATCTACTTTGAGAAGACAAAAGAAAGGGGATTGTTTGATATCCACAATGAGAGAGAAGTTCCAACAGACATGGGAGCAATTAATTGATGGTTGTGTACTTTGAAAAACACAGCTCATGCTTTGATCGCAAGAGCTACACGACTCACTCATCCAGCCCTGCCCGCAGCTACACACACAGAGCGCAGTTTTTAACAACTGAAGTGCACACAAGCCAGCTTGAGACTCTCGAGGCAAAAGGAGAATGAATTAGCAAGGATATCAAGAGCACATCCCTCACATGGCTGAGGGCAGAGGGTTTCACACAGGGATGGCCATGATCACGTGTGCAACACGCCGTGACCTCGACCGGGACAGCTTCCCCACCCACCCGCAGCATAGCCTGGGCACCATAAGCATAGGTGATACTGATGGAGAGCAGAGAGAGCTCTGCTTCCACAGCAGGGAAACATCTGAGTGCTGCTGTGGACCTCATCCATCTCAACGAGATTACTTCATCTCCTGATTTATCATCACTGTAGCAGGAATACATCAGAAGGTAGAACAGGCAAATCGTAGTGCTCCTTCAACTCCTATGGGATATCTCCAGGCAAACTGGCTTCAGAGCCTGCAGATGTACGTACCATAAGAGATTACACTCTGGATTATAGCCCATTTTAGCTTTTTGTCCTTTTAAACTTCTACAGAGATGAGGAACAGCGACAAATTCTGGTTCAGTCTGTAAGCCAGCAACTTGTCATGGGCAACGACTGAAGCGTTGGGACTGTGCACAGCTGCCCTGCTCGTTTTGCTGAGTCAGCAGTCACATGGCCTCGAGTGCAGGAGCAGCAGCACAGTGAAAGGCATCAGGTGCCAATTTCTTCAGAACAAATTGTCATTTAAGGTCCAGGCCTTGCATTTGCCCAGCTGCTACCCTGCAACAAGCTGCACAAAGCCACAGCATCACATTCACGGGACAGAGATGTCTACTGACATCCCAAAGGTGATGGCAATATTGACACACGTTATTACTAAGTCATCGTGCTTCAGAAACTAGAGAACTCCAACACACAGCCTCCAAGGAAACATTTTACTGATTAATATGTTAGGATAAGTTGCCAGTTTGGGTTTTTTCCTTTTGCTTTGCTTTAGGCCTATAAAAATCCCAGTTTACCACAGGCAAGGAAGATGGCCATGATTGCCTCCCTTCCATGTGTGTGTGTTAACCTGGCAAAGACACTCGGTGGGCACTGACCCTATGAAATTACTTCTGCATAGCACAACAACGATTTTCATGCCAGCCTGCTTTGGCAGGAAACATTTGCTGTGTTTCCATGAAGATAACCACGAATGATGGCTGCTTATAGAACAATTTCAAATACCAATCTGCTCACAGAACCAAACTAGCGACACTTGTTTAATGTCAGATTATGGACACTGCCACCCGGATTTCCCAATGCGTGATCTGCCCAGCAGAAGTTCACTTTGCTTTTTGTGGCTTGGCTTTAGACATCTAAGTCTGCACTGCACTGTTCCCAATGCCTTCTCAGGAAAAACAGTGTGCCTATAACATTCATTTCCCCTCCTCCAGTGATGAAAAAAAATTGGTCTGTCCCTTCACAGGCTGAGTGATGATACTAAGTAGTTACCAGACCATTTCTTGCAATGCCACCATTATTTGAGTTCATCACTTCCCACTGCAAATACAAACTGCATAATTTTGTGAAGCAGGTTGGAGCTGAGGACACTAACCATATTGATTTTTGCTCTGTTTATCTGTCTCTCTAGATCTCTGCAAATCCCTAGAGACTCTGATATCATTTTCTAACAGTACATTTTTCCTGCTTTCCACCGAATTAAATGTCAGCAGATGACAACTTATGCTTTGTTGGTGCCATTTGGTAATTTAACAGCACTAAACAGGGAACAACATCTGACTGCACAATCTTTGTGCACCAGCTCCGTGGTATTTCAGCATCTCTTTCTGCATTCCTACTAGTCTGAAGATCAAAAGCCTAAATGGTAAAGCTGTTAACAGCCTCCACTTCAGTGTTAACCATTTAAACTGTGATTCAGCAACTCTGGAGAGCTGACAGGTATAAATTAATTAAGAATTCAAATTTGGCACACAGGGTTAATTGCTCAGATTTAAGGGGTTTTGATCAGATTATCACAGAGAAACAGAACAAATTGTCCAGCCCATTTCCCACCACTGCAAACACATCTCTGACTGTATTCTCATAGAGTATCAGGGGTTTTATCCTGGGCACCTACCTTTTCTGTTTAATTTGGTCTATACCTTTGATATACAGCTGCAGAATTTGTTCAGCACCCATAGTCCCTTCAGGCTTAAATTTCAGCCCCTAAATCCACTTCTACGTTATTTCCATGAACCTTTTACATTCATAAAGATGAGGAGAGCCACAGCACCTTAAAAGAGAAGTTATGTTGCCTCTAGTGCAATGCAGAACTATCTCCTCACCTTGTTCATGGAAGATGCAAACTGTTTCTGGAGGACCCTCCTGGGTCCCCAGACCAGTGGATGTGCTGGTATGGAGGAGATCAGCCCCAAGGGCAGGAAACAGCCCACAAGCTGTGGAAAGCTTGTAAGTCAGGAGGTGACTGTGTGATTTAAACTGGTCTCAAATTGTGCTGGGCTCAAAATCCCAGAATACTTTCATCCACACTAGAAAACACAAAGTAGATTAAGGCCAGCAGTTTCAAGGTACTCAAATTTTAATCTGGGCAAAAGAAGAGAGGGAAGGATTGGATAATCCTATCCCACACTTCAATAGAGAGCTGCATGGTAAATTCCTGATTATTCAGCATCACTACCAGTTTCCACCCAGAGCAGTGCAAAAGCAGGAACACTGCAGAATGTTAACCAGTGTATCTCACAGTAATGCTACAGGAGAGTTTGTTTGAACATGGATCTAACTCCAGCAACCCAATAGACTCTTGCCTTGCAAATGTACCAAAGCCACCTAGAGAAAGGCCAAATTCAGGGGTATTTATTAAACACAAGAGTTTAACAAAAATTGATAGAGAAGATTAACGGCCTAACAAAATCAGAAATCAAGACAGAGTCATGTGCTCTTTGTTTTCAACTTCAGGGAATGAATGGGCCTGCAACAGGGCTTGCCATAAGAAGCTCAAGACAACTTTCTTGTCATCAAGTGACTGAAGGCTCACAACCATGCAAGCTCCTCTATCAATTCATCTTCAGAAGAAATCAATACAAATAAGCATAAACTGGCAGGGGAAAATGCATTTCAGTTTATAGAGGTTGTCCTAGTTTGTGAGTAGCTCTGAAAATGAGGTCCCAGAAAGTAAGCAGAAGAAATGTTTAATGCTTATATAAAAGCACAAGCCCCAAAGGTTAATGTCTGCAAGTGAAAGGGGCGTTTCAGTGGCTAAAAATGTAACTGGCTGCTAGTAAGCCACATGCCTTCAGACCGTATCAAGCCACTGTCACATCAGGGAAAATCAAATCTGCACCAAGTTGTCACCCATCACCTTGGATATTCATTTGTATTTACTGGAGCTTCATCTCCCGCACGGCGAGAGACTCGGCTGCTCGAGGACCCGGCATCTTCCACAGGAACGGGTTCACTGTAGCTGTGCCACTGCTCTGGGCTTCTGCTCAGCAGCTGGCCTAAGGGCACAAACTGTACTCTTCATTGAGCCTCGTTAAGACTGCTGTCATGTGGCATCAGCTTAGCTTGGCTTTAAGAAAATATTAAGAATTGCCTAAATCCGCAGCTCCTTTTGAAACCAGAACGCTTAGTCTGCAACACATTCCAGGGACTCTAATCATGATTTTAATTGTAGTGTTTAAGTGTATGCAGTGTTGAATGTGTTTGCTGGTTTAAAACTTGCCTCCAACACGGGTGATAATTATACCAAAATAATTTGAAGTCAACTTGCAATTAATGTAGCAACACAATCATTTGTCTAAGGAGCAAAACCCAGCCCTGATTATGCAGGAGTCACAAACACACAGTATGTGTCCAATACCTTTGGCAAGACACCAAAGAAGTATTTTAAATGTCATATTCAATGTTCAATTTGTCTAGGCAGGCCCAGAATATTTATTGAACTGTTATCTCACACACTATAAAGCAGCGACAAAGTAGGTTCTGCATGAATGCTGTTAAATCTCCTCACGGTGCCATTACAACTGGTAGCCTTATAGTACAACAGGACCTTAGCAGCTTGTGATATATTGTACAGTAATTAATGTAACAAGCCTGTGATATATTAGCAGAGTGTTTCTGCTCCAGAAGTGGGGCTGGCTTCTGGGAGATATGGAGGAGGACAGAAAAAGCTTCCCCTAATATGTTTGTACATTCCCTTAGAACCATATTATATGTCCATATAAAAAGAAAGTCTCCCAAAGCGAGGAGGGCAGAGAGAGGTATTTAAGCAAATATTATCAAGATGGAACTTGGGCAACAATTTTAAATGGTAGAGGGACAGACTTAATAATCCTTTCCAAGCCTTTTTGCTATCATAAATTATGATACAGAGCACAAGAGAAAGAACCAAGTCAAGCTAAAATAAGGAGATAATTCCTAACACTAATATCAATTAATAAAGTAATCATCCAACCTGCTTCTGCTGACATCAGCAGCAAAACTCTCAGCAATGACATCCAATGCAGAAAAAATAAAAGCTTCTTTATCAAACTAGGTGCCCAGTAATTTCCTCTGGGATTTAAGGTTTTTAGTTTCCTTTTTCCCCAGTCATTCCTATTTTAAACAATATTCAAATGACCATTCACCTACAAAGAGAGGAGAGTTTCCTCTCAAGTATTACAGAGATGGGACTTAGCATTAAGCTCATGCAACTTATAAATGAGAGTCTAATCTCATGACTTGAAAGGCCACTGTTAACTTGAGTGATGCATGTGAAGGGAAGGCGGGAATGAGAAACGGGAATATTTGGTGTCTTCAGGGTATAACCTCTGAGAAGCCTCTCCTGAGCCAAAACCACCTCCACAACATCTTCTTCCCATTCTTTATTTGAATTCTCTCCAGTTTATCAGTCTTCCCATTCTTTCCTTACTCTACACTACTGAAGGTCTATAGAAAGAGGAATGTCCACCAGAACAAATCAGACACATGAATTCCATCTTGCACATGGAATATCTGATGACTTCTACATCTTGCATGGGTAGGACTACAGCAAGGCTGTAGAACTTCTCTGGAGCTGGCTCAGAAGAGAAAGTGTAGTAATTCCTTCCTCCTTTTATCCTGTTACTTGTTTTCTGTTACACAGGGAATAGAAGACTCAACAGCGCACCGGAATTGAACTCTTCCAAAGTGACATCACCTTTACACTTGATCCTGAATATTCTGACTATCTAAATCCAGTTTCCATTTGATTCAGTTTTCAGTATGATTCTTAGCTGCAAGGTATACTCTCAATCACTGTTTGCAACTATCAAATAATCAGATCATTTAAAGCATTCTTTCTCCACCTGAAAAGTTTTATGCTTAAAAGCTCAACATGAGAAACTAAAATCAAAACCTAGAGGAAGAATTGAGTCCAGCACAACAACTTATCCTCCACTAACCCAGCAGGCCAAAAAGAACTGTAAGAATACAAATGCAAGACCCTTCAGCATAATATTTAATGCAATGATATCAATCTTGTATTTTTTTTCCCTGTTTGAAAAGTTAGGCAAATTTTCTTTTTACCCCTAGCACTATGATCATGTCAAACAAACAGTGATCTGATAGTCTGTCTCACAGCCTCTGTGGAACAGCCTTACGGGTCTAGGCTGGCTCTTGTTCTGCTACACCAAAAGTGGCTATCATTTAACTCTGAAACAGAGTTTAAAGGTCAGTAACTTTTCTGCAAGACCTCAGGAAGGCTGGGGTAATTCCACTCAGCTCCATGATACTGCGGATCCTTCAGACACGTACAAGCACCGGCAAGTTTAGGAACAAACAGAGGATTGAGATGGATATGCAGCAGACAGCAATAAAGCAGCACTGAAAGCCTGAGCTCACACCTTCCTTTGGCAAAATGGAGCAAACATTTAACTAATGTATAAAGGGAAAATGAAAATAATCAGAAAAATAAAAATGAAACAAAATCATTCTATCAGATCAAGTAGTTCTATGCTGAAATTCAAAGGCACAGCCTCTTTAGGGTCTAAGAGAAGCTAAATCAAAACCAAAGGGGCAGTCATCACAATACACATCTGAATTTTGTGAGTAAAGTTTTGTTCAGTGGTAAATAAGCACCACACAGAACTTTGAGTTGCTGTGTTTTGAATGCTGTCCATCTGAGTGGTAGATAAATTGCCAGCTGATGTGACTCAAGAGACCTCTATCTAAGAAGGTCTGCTGTTGGTTTGGTTATTTTACTTCCTCCAGGATTAAAATTATATCTGTCTGCTCTTTACACAAAGACAGAGGGAATCAAACTGCCGGACTGAGTCCAGAGAAGGGTATGAAGATGATCAGAGGCCTGGAGCACCTCTCCTGTGGGGACAGGCTGAGGGAGCAGGGGCTGCTCAGCCTTGAGAAAACAAGGCTCCAGGGAGAACTTAGAACAGCCTTCAGTACCTGAAGGGACTTTTGACAAGGGCTTGTAGTGACAGGATAAGAGGGAATGTCTTTAAGATTGAGGAGAGTAGATTTGGGATGGAGATTAGGAAGAAATTAATCACAGCAAGGGTGGTGAGACACTGGAACAGGCTCCCTGGGGAGGTCATGGATGTCCCTTCCCCGGAGGTTTTCATGGCCAGGCTGGATGAGGCCTTGAGCCACCTGGGGGTGGCACTAGGCGATCTTTAACATCTCTTCCAACCTAAACCATTCTATGGATCTCAAACTGGCACTGAAAACCACTCCCTGGCAACAAAAGACTCATTAACTAGATGCAGGATTTCATGTGTTCACAGAGCTGCTCAAGCAGATAGATCTGATCAAGAAAATTAGACAGGTAGGCTGTTTTGGAAACCAAAACTCTACGTCAGGAAGCTCCAAAGGCAAGGATTATTGTGCCAGGAATGGCCACACAGCAATGGATCTACCCAAACAGGCACCTGTTCCCATACCCCACAGCAGACAGTGTCACACTGATATCTTCTATTCTTAGCAGTACTGGTGGGAATTATACAGCCCCTAGGAAAAGGAAAGCATGCTTCTACTGGAGTAACTGGGGGGTTCTTTGGGCACGTAAGCAAAGCGGCTCATTTCCACTGGTGTTTTGTTCTATTCCAGCCACACCACTTACTTTGAACCATAAAACACTGTAAAGTTGGCAGTAATGAGAAAATAGCTACAGAGAAGAGATAAATGTAAGAGGAGGAGAAACCTTACAGGAAGATTAATCTCACACTCATAGAAAAACCAGTGTTTTGAGAATACACATTTAAAGTTCCACTCTAGGAAGGCCATTCTCACTGAATCAAGGACAAGCTTTATCCAGCTACCATGTTAGAAAATTATTCAAAATGTCAGTGGAAATGGATTCAGAAGCTGTGGTAGGAAAAGAAAATTTTAAAGACCTTTATTCTGTCAGGCACTAAGCAACTCTGGATGCTCCTAAACTCCTGCTTTTACTGGATAATGTGGCATGATAATACGGTATCCAGCAGGATGATTTCTTAAGCATCATCCCAGACACAGGCTTTGCAATTCTAACCCTTGGAAGAACTGCATGCACTTCTTATTGCCTGTAACAAAACAAAGTGCAAATGTCAAGCAAGAAACTTTGCAAGGCTAATTACAGAAACATTTCCTCCAGAATCTGCAGTGGTGCCCTGAGCTGGGGTACCTTCCCACTCAAACACCTGATGCTCAGGTACATTTATTAGCTGAAATGACAAACATGATACACAAAGACACTGAAAGATGTTTTCTTTCCATTTCTCTATCATCTTCTTGACATGCAGCAACATTAGATGTAAAACTGAAACCCAGAACATTGATTAGAAAAATAAAGCCTGAGAGAATCACAGGCAGAGTGTTACTCTGGCTCCACAGGACTTCCTTTGCAGGTTTTGCTTGTGTTCCTCTATCAACAGGTTTTGTGTTGCAGTAACATCACATGACACCAAGATCATAGTGGTATTTCTGGTACAATCTTCACTGAAGAGATACTAAGGGAGAAGTTCGAAGAAGAGATCAATCAACTGTCAATAGAACTGGTAAATCCTTATAAATGAGTAAGCTAATCAACAGAGGAAACTTTTTGATGCTTAAGAGGTCAGTTTCCCTGGGCTACAAAGAACATCGGCTCACAGGATCACAGAAGGTTTGGTTAGAAAGGATCTTTAAAGATCATCCAGTCCAACCCCCCTGTCATGGGCAGAGACACCTTTCCTGTAGACCAGGTTGCTAAAAACCCAGTTCAGCCTGGCCCTGACAACTTCCAGGGAGGGGGAATCCACAACTTCTCTGGGCAACCTTTTCCAGTGTCTTACTACCCTCACAGTGAAGTGAGGCCAATATTAGAACACACAGAATTTAATAGAGAAGATCCTAAATATGCAACAGTAGGAATGGTTTTTCTACATATTCCCATGCTGCCACTCTCACTAAAAAGCAATGTTTTAAAATCAGAAAGAGCTCAGCTCACCCTCTCCCCCAGAAGACATAAGCAGAGATCCCACTGGGGAGGGAACAGCAGTGCCTGAAACCAAGTGATAAGAGACCTGGTTCTGATCTCCTTTTGGCTGGGATGCAGCACTGTGCTCGAGGGTTTAACAGCTCACATACAATGGCATGAGGCCACAGAGATCTCTCATACTACTGCAAATACACACTGGAGACTCATGAGGCTGTAATCTGGCAGCAAGTCACAGGCCATCTTCCTTTACATACACACATCTGAGGTTTTCATAAAGAAGCCACAGCATGCAGTGAAAGCCTTCTGCAGGCATTACAAGGAGAGGTGGTTGATTTGTCACTGCACTAATGCCTCAAGACATGACTTCATTTGGTGAATTCAGGCTAACCTTACAGCTAATCCTACAAGCAGTGAGGACCATCTGAGAAATCCTTAATCAGAACACCCATTGAAATTGTGCTCTATCTACTGGCCAAGGCCACTTTTTTTTCCTTAGGAAAAACACACAAGACAGTCAAAAAGGACAATTTAGTTAAGCCAGTAAGCAGTAATGTCTGTAATGATGTACTGCAATAGCATAACAACATGCACATTTGAGAGAAGAGTATCTTCTCATCTAGGTTACACCACTTTCAAATAGAGATAGAAGAGCATTCAGTTCCCTTTGGTAGCAGTGAATAGTTGGAAGGTTGAAATTACATTCTCTGTCGATCACTGGAAGACAGGCAAAGGGACAGACTATTGAACAATTTCACAGGGTCCTTTTGGCTGCCTTCCAGTCCCATCTCCAAGTGGCTGCTATTCTATTAGATGTAACTGGAGTCTACCCTTAGGATGAGTATCTTTCTTCCTGGCAGTTTTTGTCCTTTTTCAAGGCAGGGAAACAGCCACAGACTTAACAAAGACTGCCTCTCCCCAAGCCTCTGCTGAAGGGCTTGGAACTGGAATCAACAACATGGCCACAATGCTGCTGCATGGCTGTCTTGCAAATTATTTTCCTTACAGTCACACTGAAAATGCAGAGATGGAACAGCTGAGGTTAGGATAATCCCAGAAACAGCTATGCTTTGCAATAGAAAAGATTTTAAAGTAGCAGTATGTTTTGAGAGACCTTTGTTCCATAGCTGCAGAGAAAGATCCTGCATTGCTGAAAGGCTGTAAGCTACAGCTGATTCTTGTAAATAACAACAGGAGTGTTTTAACTCAGACCACAGGCTAAACTGGCTGGCTGGTTGCATGTAAAAGCTTCATGCTTTTAATCAGGGATTCCAGGACAAAGCTGAACCTACTTGAAGTGTCTTCAAAACCTGCACACTAAAAAGATTACATAAAAGCTCTAGTCCTGGCTTAAATTCCTAGCATAATTATCCACTGTTTGGACTGACCAGATATTAAAGATGTGGCAGTGCACAGGTTCAAAAGTATGGCTTAAAACAGCAAACTCATAATAGCATCAATCTGTGTCTAACCTTGAGTGCCCTTGGGGTCACACAGATAAAGGCAAGTTCTGCTGTGTGACAGTTTTTCATGGCTACTGGCAAAATTGGCCAAGCCTCTAGTTAATTGACCAGCTTCTGCTGGTTGAGTTACAAGCTCTCCTGGCCACTAGGCTTAGCCAATTACTAATGCTCCTCATGGACTTTCTTCCTGCTCTGCACTGCAGATATTAGTGCAGCACAGAGGCTCAGATGCATACAATAAACTGGCACCTTCTGCACGTTGCATCTCCAAGAAGCAAGCCACTAAGAAGTTTATCAGGCACTTATGCTCCCTGTAATAGCCAGGACTGATTCATATTTACCCTGACTCATGTAAGCTATCATAATCACATTACTTTCAGCAAAAAGCATCAGTTAGGAGGAATTTGTGTCAGGGCCACAAGCAAAGAACTCCACTGCAGCATGTCTGTACTACAGCAGTTCCCTCAGGAAATGCCAGCAGCAGCACCAGGACAAGCAAACGTACCAGTCTGTCTAAATATTAAGAAGACCCCAAATCAGTTTCTAAAATGTCATCAGGCAAACCACACTCAAAAGCAGCATGATTTCTTTTGGTTGCAAACATAAATAGTTTTCATGTTAGCTTGGAGAGTGAAGATGGGGAGTCAACACGACATCAGAGTGGAGCAGAGTCCCTCTTCACAGTAGGCAAGGAACACATTAATCATGCAAACAAAGTCTTTTGAGGGAAAGAAAAGGAGATACTATCTCTCTTTGGGATCAGAGAAGCAAACATGTAAAACTCTTGATTTTAGATAAAGGGGACTCTAAGGGGATAGCTAATATTTGCCAGTTGCTGGGTTATTGGCTTCTGTGCACAGTGAAAGGCTAAGGATCTTGCACTTAAGATACTGCTTATTTCTTTTACGTGCTGCGTAACACAGCCACAGCAGTGGAGTACTGACAATGGCACTAATTAACCCCACTTCCCAAACATGCAGCACTCCTGTCAAATCTTCCACAATTTATAATACAGTCACCATTATTAGATGATTATTTATCATTGTCACCACTGAGATAATTAGCAGTGCTATACTTGTTGCACTCTTCTTGTATGGGAAAGAAGCCCACCTAAAATGAACTGGAAGCTCATTACCTCTGTTCTCCACACCAAAAAAGCAGCTTGTGTATCAGAGAGCACATGGCTGCAGAGCCCATTCTTTCCATCTGGAGAAAGGCTGGAATGTGCAAAAGCAGGTACCAAGAACAACTAATATCCACTACCACCAGACCTGGGATTGACAGTTCTCACAGGATTTTACTAAGAAGGGAGTTTATCACATTGAAACAGGAGCCAAGCTGCAGGGTCAGTTTACCCTCCTTTCTTGGAAGCTTGATTATTACCCTGCAAAACTTTGGAAGAACTGATCACCTGCAACACTCCAGGTAATCCCACACAGTTCTCCTTCCTCTAGCTAGCAGAAGGCAAGCCCTCCTTGAGCTCCCCCTTCGCCAAGTCTCTTTCTGTTACATCCAGCTCTCCACACCCAGGTCTAACAGCCAAACTCAGTTTAGCTCTGTTTAGGCTCTACCTCTCTACCATGTCTCAGCCTTCCTGGAAAGCACCAAGAGAGGATAGAGAGAGTACAGCACAGGTTAGGTGATAACCCCATTTTGTTCCTGATTCTTCCACTTGAGAGTCTGGGAAGCAGAACATCATCAGAGTCTTTCAACATCAACTGATTACCACATGGCTGCAAGAGTTTGCTCTCCAGGTTCAACAGTTTCTTTGCCACTGCCTGAATGAGTAAGGACAGAATTCAACAGAGTATAAATGTGCAGCTGTACCTGAAACGTTCGTCGGAATCTGTCACCTAAAACTAAACCAGTCACTGAGAATGATAACATGTATTCTGTCATTACAAGTTTCTATGCTCACCACCTCTCCAATGATTTACACAGTGTCTTTGTTTTCACTTCCAGACAAGCCCAAGGATAGAACACTTGAGCTGGAAACTGGAAGTCAGGTTAGGTGCTTATTCATCAATTAGTAAAGAGGATTTTGCAGGTCAGGTTCTGCCCTAGTGTCAGCTGTCAGGTTGCCTTCCACAGTAACTATTTAAATACACACCTACAGCCACACCCTGCTTTCACAGTCATAAATATAACTGCTTTCATCCATGGGAGTCGCAGGGTTACCGGGCAGGACAAGGACCCAGCTCAGCTCTGCGTTTGCCTCTGCTCCAATGAAAGCAGACAAGAGATCCATTCTCTATTCTGACTGCTTTTAACACCTTACCCTAACCAGCAAGGCTAGCCCAGACCCTTGTGAATGGCACATGTGAGCCGTAAAGAAAGGCAGTTCTAGCTTTTGGGTTTGGAGAACTCCCCAGTTCACAGTTTGGGATTAAAAGCATTACCAAAAAAAGTTGTTCCAACTCAACAGGCAGGGATCACAGAGCAAAGAGCTCTCCAGCTGGTGCTCAAGCTCATGATGAAGCAGTAATTTGGGAGGGAAAAAGAAGTTCTGATATTTCAGTATCAGTTTCAGGGGACAGAAAGCATTCTCCCATCCCTGCCACAGCCACACAGATGCTGTACTTCTGGATCCTGCTGATAAGATACAGCCCAGAGGTTTTCTGTTATCCTCACAGCCAGTGCAGACATGCTGTGCCAGCCTTGGCCAACATCCCCCATTTCCTATCAACACCACGGGGGTCCACATGCTTGATCTGCCACCTATCTTCCAACATAGTTCACCCACTTTGGAAATCTAAGGGAACAGACTAAATTCAGAGGAGGGTTATGAGCATTCTTACTGAGGATGAGTTATTTCATTGGAGAAAGGAAAAGATCTCACATCTCCAGGTCCCACGACAATGGATGGAATATGCCCAGGACAAAGCCTCTGTTGCTGTTGGAGCCCATTCCTACCTCTAACCACAAGACTGAAGTTCTGCTGCAAAGACAGGTGGCAGCTGAGACAGCACAGTCCTGATGCACAGCAGGCTTGTTTCTAGCTCACAATCTGTTTCTGCTACTGATGTAAATGAATTTTCAATACAATAAAGTGAGTCTGGCCCCTAAAGATTACAGGGAGCAAGAAGAGAGCTCCCCAGGTTCCTGCCAATATTTTGAGCCCACAGATTGCTGTTTGCACAACTAAGAAGATCTGACAACAGGACTGGGGCTACCTGTGACGTTAAGCGCATTTGTATCTACAGAACTGGGGGCAAAATGTGAAGTTCTGCAAATACTGAAGAGGCATCCTGGTTTTAAAGCAAGTCTACACTTAACCCCATTTAACCTCATTATGATCCACATGCCATACTCCAGTTTCTCTTTGGATGGAGATGCATTGGTTCCACAGGATATAGCCATTCTTCTTGAGCTAGTAAGTATTTCTTTCAGGTCCCAGAGGGAGAGACCTGAAACATAACAAAGAAAACAACTCTTCCATTCAGAGAAAGAACAGCACAAAAGATGTTCTCACTATGCAAGTGACTTTCATTAAAGCAGGACAGAAATCCAGAATGGCAAAGGAAGGGCTGTTGAGTGACAGGGAAGGGACAGAAAAGGTGGGAGAGAGGCCTTTGATATGTGATTGCTTTTGTCTCCAGTGCTGGAGATGGTAGAATGTGGTGGGTTTAGAGGCAGACCCCCTCCCCACAACAACCATCCTCTGCTACCAAGAATGTGCTGGGTTGAGGCAGCCCCCTCTCTCCCCACCACGGGCAGGAATAAAACACTCAGACAAACGGATTGCAAAAGTGATGAAAGTTTAAATAGAAAGCAGTGAATGTTACAGAGAACCCAAAGCGCAGTGACAAAGAGAGATCCCAAAACAAACCCAGAGGCATCCCATCCCCACCTGAGGGTACACCCGAGACCCCCAGGGCTCCTTCTTCCCCCTCCCTCTGCTGGGCTAGTCTCAGCTGGCCAGGCCTGAGACTGCCCATCCCCCCATGGCCTTGGGCCTAGCCAGGCCCAAAGCCAGGAGACATCTCCCCCAGTTACCGGCTGGCGGAGGAGGAAGAAAAGAGAGAGTGCTAGACCCCACGCTGGATCTTAGAGTGGTGCAAAGAATTATGGTAGGAAATACACACAATTTCCTGTGTCCATCCCTCTGGGCTGGACTTCTGGACATAGGAAGTGAACACATCAGGGGGCACCCAGCTCAAACTGCAACAGTGGACTCAGCATTTAAATAGATTGGCTGCCACTGTACACTGACATCACTGTAAATCACTACAGCACAGTAAGATTTACCATTACAGTGCTGGTGGGTAAGGGAAGAGCAACTGATGTCATCTATCTGTACTTGTGCAAAGCATTTGACACTGTCCTGCACAACATCCTGATCTCTAAATCAGAGTGGACCACTCAGGGGATAAGGAATTGGCTGGATGGTTGCACTCAAAGAGTTGCATTCAGGAGCCTGCTGTCAAGTGGAGACCAGTGATGAGTGGGGTTCCACAGGGGTTACTGCTGGGAAAGGCTCCAGGGCGACTTCTATCTTTAGAGCTTCCTGTATGCAGCTTTCAAGTACATGAATTCCTTTTATAAAAACACAGTATGGGGACATACAAAATGCTTCAGTGTCACAGCTCTCTCTCAGATGTCACGGAGAACGCTCCCCATGACTAAGAGGTACCTGTCTCAACAGAATTTTCACGGGCTGCAGGAAATCAGCCTGAAGCAATGCCCTAGTGCAACACATCACTTCTGGATTCCTTTTATACACCTTCAGACTGCTGCTTACGTCATGGCTTACATCAGTCATGTGAACTATTCCCTGCTTCCTGCGCAGGCCTCTCGCACTCCGGTACCCAGGGGATGACAATCTGCACTTAGGAACCAGCCTCCGTGTCTGCAATTCCGATAGGTTCAAGACAACCTCCGTCTCATTCCGTTAGATTCAATGCAGTAAACATTTCTGTTTGGAGCGTTTTGTAGGCATCGCAGTAGAGCAGCAGCACCCCACACGTCAGGATGGCCGAGCGGTCTAAGGCGCTGCGTTCAGGTCGCAGTCTCCCCTGGAGGCGTGGGTTCGAATCCCACTTCTGACACATGCATTTTGCATGCCCACACACCCCCACACAACCATCACCTGCCAGTGCTCCTCGCCCTGCCCCTCCACACACGTTTACCACCCACAGGGCTGCTCTACACTCTCCTGGGGGGCAGGCAGCCTCGCACAGCTCTATGCCCAGAAGTACCAACTGGCACAGCGCTGCCTGCACACCAGCCCTGCACAGATGCCTGCTGCTGAAGGACCACACCAGCCTCACCCAACAGCACAAGCCCAGCCTCACATGCATCACATGTACCTCAACCACAGGGGCAAAATACATGCTTAGCCTCAGCCTCAGTATTTTGTGTGCACCTCTGGCACCCACAGTTTCAGAAGGATGTGAAGCTCCTTCCATGTGTACAGAGGCTGGCAACAAAGCTGCTGAAAGGCCTGCAGCACCTCCCAGGAGGAGCAGCAAAGGACACTGTGCTTGCCTAGGCTGGGGAAAAGGTGGCTGTGGACTGACCACATCATCCTCTATAGCTTCCTGAGGAGGTGATGTAGAGAGGCAGGTGCTGAGCTCTTCTCCCTGATACCCAGTGATAGGACATTACAAAGTCTCAGCTCCTCCTACTCCCAATTCTGCTCCTTCTCTTCCTTCTCCTCTCCATCCCAGAGGCACTTGCTTACCATTCTGCTCCTGAGGACTGCCCTATTGTTCACTGTGGCTGCAGAGCATTTGCTGGGCTGAGGGTAGCTTGAATACTTTCTATTGGTATCAGTTGTCTGCTGCACCTTTCACGTGTCAGAAAGCTAACCTGTTGGTCAGAAGGACATTTTCTCTTGAGGGTTGCTTGCCAGATATACCCCTGAAACCTTCCAAAGCAGAACTGGTATCACAAAACGTTGTGTCCTACAGACATGTTCAAAGGCTTGTGGCCATTACGTGATTGCTCAGATGTCTCACCTTTTTTGGATGCCTTTTTAAAGCCCTGCCCACAACCCTAACACTGTATCACAGCAGAAGGCTTTTCTCCCTGTACCTTTATTTCCTAACAAAAAATCCCAATATCCTGATAAGCCCCAAACCTCATTCCACAGAGTGATCTATCTGCATCCTGCTTGTATGCACAAAGCCCTGAGGTTAAATTTTCAACATGATGAACAGTGGATATCTGCACAAATCCCACGGTCTGCTGATGGGATTTGTTCATGCTGCTCCCTGACACCTCTTTAAACACTCCTAGTGGTGATTTATTTCATTACAGTGCTATAGAAGACACTTAGGAAAGCATCTTCCAACTCCGCATTCAGCACCAGGGACCGGTCCAAGGGACAGGACCAACTGAACAACCGTGTGCTGTATCGCTGCAGGTAGTGGTCACAGGTTGTTGGCTCCATATTTACCTGGTCATAAGCTGCCATTTTTGCTGACACTTCAAAGGTCACAGTATCACAGTACCGCCAAAGTTGGAAGAGACCTCGAGGATCATCGAGTCCAACCTGTCACCACAGACCTCATGACCAGACCATGGCACCAAGCGCCACGAAAGAGAGTGAAGGAAAGCATCAGCACTGCTGGCTTGCTGGCAGGAAGCCTGGGAGCAACTTGGTGTGCCTCGTGTGCAGAGCTAACGGCACTCGGAGGGGAAGTGTTCATTAAGTGAGTATCTGTGCGTGAGAAGGAAGCAAAGGTACTCAGGAGAAAGGAAGTGCAATGCTCCTGCCTCGCCGAGGAGTAATTCGGTGAGAGCACTAAACGGCTTCCAATTAATTACAAAACACTTGCTTCGGTTTTGCCGGAAAGTACAGGGAAACCAGCCTGAAAGGAAGACGCTGCAAGGAAGGCTCCGCCCTTGTTGGGAGCTGTCACGGCAGTGCGCAGTCAGAGGGGCAGGGATATGCTGGATTCCATTAAGCTCCCTAATTGTATTTATCAGAGGAGCACTGGAAGCGGTTCGCCTGCAGCTAGTATTTTTGAGCTGTTATTTCTGTAACAGTTTCAATGCTTATATAAACATCCAAAAAACCCCAAAGCCATAACTTTTATAGCAAATCTTCTGTAACTTGGTAGCCATATTAAAATTGTTGCTGTTGAAATGGAACTTACTGCATGCCAGTTTTAGCTCCATTGCCTGGTTCTGTGGTTACAGAGATTTGGTTTGTCTTCACACCATCTAGAGGGATGGCTCTTGATGACAGGAGCAGTTCTGAGGAGCAGGGATAATTCACGTACCACTAGATATGGTGCATGATTTATTTTGGAGAGTTCTGTGTATGATTCATTGTTCTATCAGTATTATAGCAAAGCCAAAAGGGGCAACCCAGGTTTGGACAGGGCTTATGTCCTACTGCATTCACCTTAATCCCTGTAATCATTTTACAGCCTCAACACAGTGCGACTTCCACCCTTTTATCCACCTTTCCACCAAGGAGGGAAACTTCCTTAATCATTCAACTAAGTTTTCTTCCAGCAGAAATGGACCTTTGTGAAGACCCAGTCCAAGACTCCAAAGAACTCCATGAGGAGCTGGGGATGACCACAGAGTTTTAACTTCTGTCTCTGTGTGGTGGTGAGAGTGTTCCAACTACTGTCCCTTTAAAGGCACAGCCTAAAACAGTCACACTCTGATCTTCCATCTTTAATACAACTCTAAGATACTCTTTGCATTAAACAAGCCCAGTGGAAGCACACCACCAGTGGCTTAACCCTTGCCTGGTGAACCCTTTTTTCCTCTGTGTGGCAAGTGATTGGTCAGCTTCTTCTATTCATCTTATTTTAGATGCATATTCTCCTGTGAACTGCACTGTCATATGAAACCTTCCCTGGTCCTCAGAGCTCTACTGTTCATTTCCTAACATGCACAAGGTGACTCTCTGACCACAGAATTCTAGGTCTGCTTTTGTAATATCTTTCTCTATTTCTGTTGATATTTATCTCAAGACTGGAATAGATGTGGCAGCTTTCTTAGCATGAAATATCAGATGTGTACAGCAGGTGAGAACTCTTATGGGAAGGAAAGAAGTGAATGCAACAGATGCATCATAGGAGCAACAAAGCTATTCAGGAGAATATTGCCAAAAATGGAAGATGCCATCAAAAGGTTATTGACCTTTTAGCAAAGCATTGCCTTTTGCCTGACTTTTCCTAATCTGAGAGAAAAGTACTACTTTGGCATTGATTATCAGAAAGTAGTTGTGAACAGAATTCTGTTGCTTCTCTGGGCATTGTGGAGGGATCTAGATGCTTCCACTTCTCATGACAAAGAGGAGCATCTTTAGGGACAGCATGGGAAGAGTCCAGAACCCAGGAAAATGAAGGACTTCAGAGTATTCCAATAGAAGTAGTGAATTCTATGGTGTTAAGACCATTTCTGTGGTCTTAGCACCTTTGGAAGTTCACCACTTCACATCAAGTGAGAAGAGTGGTGTTGTGCAGAGTGTAGGGAGACAAGAGAAACATTGCCCTTGCTATAACCACAGCTCATACACCAGACCTGCCTGCAGCTCCTCAGGCAGTGCGCAGGCAGGCTCTGGAATGTGCTGCAGCAGCAACGCTGGAAAAAACGTTTTGTGCTGTGAGGGTGGTCAAACACTGCAACAGTATGAGCAATCCACTGCAGCTGGGCTGGGTCTGAGAAGCTGGCTCTGGTCCTCTGGACTGGAGGACCTCCAGAGGTCCTCACCAGTGCCCCTGTAGTCTGTTGCTATGAAACACAAAGAATACCTCCACGTTGTGAAGCCTCTGAACCCCAAACTTCTGGGAGCAGGGAAGATATGTCCTACTGTTTGTCCCACTGTTTGCCACTGTATTGATTTCTTCCTTAGGCTGGTCTTGGCTACCTTCCCAGAGGATGCTAGGCAGCCCATTGGTCTGATCCAGCATGGATGTTCTTGCTTGTGTTAAGAGGATACTGGGCTAAACTGCAGATAAGGAGTAACTCTAATTATGGAGAAGAGGTTATTTAGGAGAGAGGAGTAGAGCAATGCAGCTATGCCTGTAATCCATGCAGGGCAGCCCAGGGAGGATCCTGACAGTGAGCTCTGTTTCTCCTACAAGCATTGCACCTCAGGGTGAAGATGGAGGAAATCTGGGCAGTGACAATGCCCAGTCTGACCCAGCTGGATGCTGCTGGGGCTCAGCAGCTAAAGTACAAGGCAGACTGGTAAGGCTCACCTCTATGAAAACCCATCACAGCTTCCTCTTAGTCCAATTGTTGGGGCCCTAACATTGTCTAAAGAGCTAAACACATTGATGTCTGTTACTTGACCACTGGGCAGCTGCGAGGCTTTGACTTGTGTCACAAGACTTACTCAGCTTTACCTGTTTAATACACTGGACTATTGCATTAACAACTGGCATCTCGTAAGGTGTCTGAGAGGTTTGCCACAAACTCCAAAGGCCACAGTAAGAGAAGCCAAAAAAAGAGAAAGATTTGAAATGTGGTACTGCTGGAGATGAAGTAAATTAACTTGCAGAATCAAAACCTCCAGAGACTGCTGCTTCTTCAGCTGTGAGCCCCTCTTGCCTTTCTGTAGAAAAGTCAGTTGCTTTATAAATAAACAATTTGCTCCTTTAAAATAATTGCTGATGACTCAATGGCTTATATTTGTTACTGTGTAGTTTAAACACCTAGACTGCAACAGGCCTAAGTCTGTGATCTTTGGGGAAAAAATAAGGCTTTGATCATATTCAGAGCTGGCCTGCCTTTCATCTGGTGGTTTGCCTGCCTTGGCAGGTGAGTGTACCTCACTGAATCTCTGGCTTGTTTCGAAACCCACTCCCTTGCTTATGTAACCTTCCCTACCTAGAGACTGGCATTTCTGTTCTCCCTCAGCTGACATCAGTCAGATAAAGAGGCAGGCTCACACACCTCTGCAGTTTGTTTCTTATGTTCCATTTGGTGTTTATAAATTACCTCCTTAAAAACAAAAAGGTTTCTCATATGAAATGGGAGGTAAGAAAAAACTGCACATGACAATGCAGAGGTATTTTTGGTTGTTGTTATGCAGTAAACCCCTTCTTGCCTGGCAAAGACCTTCATGCTTTCCTGTGCAAGGGGAAATGACTGAAGCAGAGCATGAGCACCTTCAACTGACTTCATCATCCAGCAAGACTGACCTCCAGCTTACACCTTGCTCTATCTTTCTTCCAAATATGTTTTCTGAAAAGCAGAACCAAAGATTTTCCTCATCCTGCATGCTCTTGGTAAAGAAAATGTAGGAGAAATGCTGACTTCCAGAATAAGAGAAAAATCATTGTACTGATTTCAGAAACGTCAGAGCTTTGCCTTCTGGATGAGCTTGGACAGCAGTCCTGGGCTGAGTTAGAAAAGAACTGATTCTGTTCAGTGATTTCATTTTTCAGCTCAGTCTCTTCTAAGTGACTGAGCTTCCTGGAGTTAATGTTGTCTCAGGTAGGGTCTGCCTCTAGCAGTGGTAATGCTTGGTGTTTACAGTACCGAGGATTGGTGTGCAGACCAAGGTCACTGCTAAACCTTGTCTACTACCTTAAGGCTGTAGAAAGTAAAAGGCCTTGCCTGTGGGGAGGACAGTTCAGGTATTCTGCTCCATACATATCATGTTCAGTATAAAGCTGAAGGATCAAAAAGGTCAAGCTCTCTTCTTCAGGAGCCAGCCTCCAAGAAGGATTCCATCTGCTCTGCTTTTGATCCCAGCCCATGAGCTCCTGAGCAGTTCCAGCATACAGCTCTTGAACCTGGCTCCTGTCTGCTGCTGTGTCCAGTCTGGGACTTGCTCAGTGCCTGCCCACAGCATCAGTGGTGATGGTGCTGTAACTGCCACCAGTGGGAGTGGGTTCAATATTTGTATACACTTCACATTACTACTTCTATGAAAGCTGGGTTTGTTTTCTTGTCAGTCTGTAAGTCTCTCACCCTTATTCCCTTTGTCTTCTCTTTTGGGAAAGGAGAGGAGTTAATAAAGGGCATCTGTCTTTCATCTAGTGGCTGACCCAGCCCTAGCTGTTGACAACAGGGTTTGTCTGGACACTGAAGAGCCCAGCCATATGCATGACTTATCTTAAGGGTCTCAAGGCTCTTGCTCAGAAACCCTGTGTCTCCTGAATCTTCTAAAGCATCAAGGAACTGCAAACATGACAAGAAAGATGTCTGCAGTTTTACTCACACATTAATTGCCTGACATCAACTGGAGCAGTAAATAAACACAGTAGCATTCCAATGCAAACAGAAAGAACCAAAAGAAATCCAGTCCCTCAGGTGTTAGGTTACTCTTGGTAATTTCTGATGCCAGTTACTTTCAGAGAAGGAGCTTAAAGGCTATAACTGACATGCAAGTAGAATCCTGCAATTAAGGAATCTGCAGGCAGTAATGAGACACTCACAAAACCTCCAAGAAACAGCTAAGAAACACAAGAGGAGAATTAAATAATTACAGTTGGTGTAGACATGTGATGACTTTCTGTAACAAAAATACAGGGGCCAGGTTGGCAGGAGAGCTCACACAGACACCTCTGAAAGGCTCTACACAAGGTGGAGCAGAGCCTTACTGACTCCTGTAAAAACTACCCACTTCAGCTAAAGTTCAACAGGCTTAAATTGCTTTTGTATTTTCACTTGTAGAAACATAGATTGTGACAGCTTGCCCAGGGGGGTGGTGGAAGCCTCAGCCCTGGAGGGTTTTAAGGCCAGGCTAAACGGGGCTGTGAGCAACCTGCTCTAGTGTAAGGTGTCCCTGCCCACAGCAGGAGGGTTGGAACTGGATGATCCTTGAGGTCCTTTCCAAGCCTATATCCAAATATTCATGTTTTATAATTAATGATGCAGTTACTTGAAGCAAAATTCAAAAGCTCTTTGCCACAGCTCAAAATTGTTGTGATTTTATTTGTAAGAAGCTAAACTGCTATTAGATGGAGTGGTAAACTAAAATATGGACTTTCCAGATGTGCAACCATTTGCTAGCTGTGCAACCATCTTACTGGAGCTTAAGCTCCAGTACAGGAAGACTGATTGGGCTACATTGTACTGAGTCTGGCAAGGATGTAGTTAATTTTCTTGTCTCTCAGGAGTCTTTTGAAGCCTCCAATCTAGGCTAGAAAAGGAGAGGAGAACTGAGCATGCCATCCAGGAGAAATACTCTCCAGCTGCACAGACATAGTTTAAACAAGTTAAAGGTTTCCAAACTGAAGAATATAGATGGCCACAGATTAGAGCACCCACGGACATCATGATGCCAGTGGTAGGCAGACAATCAGAGCTGGCTGCAGATCCTGAGGATGTGCTAATTTGGAGCCTATCATTGCAGAGCAACTTCCACACATGAAGCTGGTTCCCACAAAACAAAAATCTCTTCTCTAAAGCCATTTGCATACTTTTCCCTTCCACAGAAGGACAGCGGTACTGGCAACTGCTCTTGCAAGGCTGGAATAATTACACTACATGAATAATACAACAGAAGCTCATTGGTGTACATGCTGACCTCTGCTACTTCAGTGTTGGTGTCCATTGTAGAGTTCAGTAAGTGGAGAAAAATTAACATGGTAGAGAACAAGGTGAGAGCAGAATACAGGACAGCATGGAGAAACCACAACAGTTCAGTGTTTCAGTGTTTGAGTCTCCTCTGGGGACTTTCACAGCCTGCCTGGATGCACTCCTGTGTGGCCTGCCCTAGGTGATCCTGCTTCGGCAGGGGGGTTGGACTGGATGATCTCTGGAGGTCCCTTCCAACCTCTAATGTCCTGAGATTCTGATTCTGTTTCAGAACACAGCATCAGCTCTCAAGCCAAACTGAAATCAAGAGCAATTCACCTCTGTTAGCAACTTCACATTAACAACACAGCTTCTTATGCATCAGTTGAGAAGTCTCTTCCTTGTGTATGGTCAAAGCTGCTCTGATAGGAAAATCACTTTCACTGGCTTGATTATCCAGTCTGTGCAGCAGGTATTATCCACGGGAAATAAACTTTGTATGCAAAATTAACCAAGGTACAAATTCAAAATGGAGCTGAGATACTGTTCCTGATAACCTCCCAAGATCAGGAGATAATGCAGGGTTTGAGTCAGAGTTTTGTCATTTTAATAGTGTTTTGTGGAGATCATAACTAGCAATTTATTATCAGAACTAACCAGAAACTAGTTGTGCAAGGAAGTAAACCTCAAATCTTGCTATCCTATAGAAAAATTGCTTTGTTCCTCAGAGTATTTCCCAGTAAATGTGAAAAATGCAATTCAAAACCCACTGCAAATGGCAGAACAAAACACCTGACAAGTACTTAATCACTGCCTAACTAAAATGCAGTACCAGTCTCAGGGATGCTTGATGCAATTACTCAGTTTACTCAAAGGCAGCTACAAATATGGAAGCCCACTCTGCCTCTTTCCCTCCTCTTTTCTTTATTCTAAGTGGCTCAAAACAGTTTGTAGGAAGTCAGAAGTAGCAGAGCACTGTACAGTGGAAAGGCAAAGAACTTCTGTTCCCTAGATGTGCCTTTTTGTCATGAAAACCTTGTTGGCAGGCATGAAAGAGCATTTCCTGTTGTCTGCAATATTCCTTATGAGGAATTTTCATTTGCATAGTAATCAAGATTTAATCTGGGAGGAAAAGAGAAAAAAAGATACAGACTGACATTGCAAGGCTGCCAATCAAAGAAAATTCTTCATTTTGCCATTGGTTTGTAATGCTAAGAAAAGATAAAGAGCTTGCCCTGAGAGTGAGAAACGAAACAGTGTTTAGATTAGCCAAGAAGGAGGAAAACTAAAAAGTGAGTTGGCAAAACCAACTAACCCACCTGAGCACAATGAAACCATTTATTTCACTTAACAAAATGTCTGTGGTTAACTTGAGTATTAATGTTCTGCAGAGGCAATCCATTAAACCCACAAGTCCTCCTATGGGAAGTCTGCAGTCCCACTACTGCACCCTCAGCAACGGTTACCTTCAGCTCACCACACTGCCCAAACCTCAGCTTCGGTACATACCTGGAAATAAGGCCACAATTCCCTTCTCCTGAAAAGCTACCCTAACCATGGACTGCATTTGCATCTCCCAGGCAAGGTACCAAAGCCCAGAGTCAGGCGGCAGCAGCACTTCAGGGAGGCACAGGCTATCTTACTGGACTTGTTGCTGTGTGAGGCAGCAGTGCCCACACTTGCAGCAGCACAAGGACTGGGCAGCCCCTGGTAGCACCTGACCCATACAAGGCTGCAGCTCCCTTGCCTCAGAAACCCAAGCTGCTTCCTCCTATTATGTGCCACTCTAGATTCCCATAGGCATGGAAGATGCTGATTCATATATGCTTAAGGGCAAGCCAGCCTTCCCCCTCCCCAACAAGTCAGAAGGGGTGAGCTGTTTCTCCAGGTACCAGACCAAAGGTGCTCTGCCACTGCACGGGGCTCAAGTTTCACTGGGCTGCCATATAGCTGGGGCACAGAGGCTGAAGTCCTCGACTGACTTGTACTAAAAACCTGAAAGTCTGCCAGCAAGCAATAATAAAACATCAGTGAGTTCATATGAAGGAGGAATGGTCTATAGTACCTTTGATCCATGGAGAAATCACACTTGCAGAAGCCCTACAGGTGCACTAGCTGGTACCTGGCAAGGTGCCTCAAGTGCCACAACAGCCTGAGCAGCTGCAGGAACTGAAAGGGAAGCAAGGCTATGCTGTCTGCTGACAGAGAGAGGACTCCTGATGCTTAAGAAGAGCACTCAAAGATGCAGGCAGTGGACAGCACAGATTCAAAAGCACTGATTTTTTTGGGAGAGATTTGGGGTCTGACATTGAATCATGCAGAAGGTGTAATGAGGTCACCTTGTGTTCAGTATGGATCCCCTAATATGGCAGAACAGAGCCTCTCTTACATGGGTGCTTTGTTGTCCTGCTGTTACTTTCTGAACCCAGAAAGCAGAAGGGATGCCCTCCACCATTAGTACAGTGTCTCCTTTGTCACTCCTGCTGTGACCCAGAATGCCTTGGGGACACTGCCTGCCTGGGTGCTACATGGCCTGCATGCCACCCATCTGCCAACTAATGCAGCTCAGAGCCATACAGCAAACAAAGCCCAGGCAGCCAGAGGAGCCATGTGTCCAGCTCATGTATTTTGTTACACAGCACATTCAGAGGATGCAACACGTTCAGATTAGAGCCATACCAGCTGTACTGCTGTCTGGAGATGAAAAGCATGCCCACAAAGGTGAAAACTGACCTCTTGGTGCCAAACATGATGGTGCAGGCTCCTTCTGCCTTTAGGAATGCACAGTGCTGCAAAAGGCTGTTCCTGTTGACCTAGGGGAGAAGAGAAAGAGCTGGTTTCAGAGAAGCAACTCAGGGCCTTGATTTTAATATCCCAAACACTAAGGACATCAGTTCCAGTGCAACTCCAGAGAACACCTGGCAATCCTAGGGAAAGACAAAGGTTAGAAAAATGATGTAAAGGTTAACAAACAAAAAGATAAAAGACTAAACCTACCGGTAGGGCTTAAACCTGAGATTGCTAGAGTAGATACCCAAGAGAAGAGTTAGGTATAGTGCTGGCTGCTAGTGCAGTGTCTAAAAGCCTCTGCCTCTGAAAGGAGAATTCATGTACCCAATTCAGAGTCACAGAATGGCTTGGGTTGGAAGGGACCTTAAAGATCATCCAGTTCCACCCCCACGGGCAGGAACACATTTCACTAGCCCAGGCTGTTCACAGCCTCATCCGACCTGGCCTTGAACACCTCCAGGGAGGGGACATCCACAGCTTCCCTGGGCAACCTGTTCCTGTGTCTCACCATCCTCATTGCAAAGAATTTCTACCTAATCTCCAGTCTAAAGCTACCCTCTTCCAGTTTCAATCCATTGCCCTCTTTGACAGTGAGCATGGTGAAACACTGGAACGGGTTGCCCAGAGGTGGCAGATCTTCCATCCCAGGAAACATTCCAGGTCAGGCTGGACAGGGCTCCAAGCAACCTGATCTAGTAAAAAATGTCCCTGCTTACTGCAGGGCAAGGTTGTACCAGGTGACCTTCAAAGGTCCCTTTCAACCTGAAGCATTCTGGATGCCAAGGTGCCAGAAGCAGCTCTCAGCAGAGCTGGAAGCTGAGATTCAAACTACTGCACAGCCTGGGAGGAACAATCACAAAGAGCAGCCCGAGCAGCACTCTGGGTGCCCTGCACGCTCCCTTCTGCGGGCTCTGCTCACAGCCAGTCCTTCCCTGCCTGAGGAGCAGTCAAATGGCAATGCAGGCAGGCACTCGCCCCTCCAGCTCGAGCTGTGCCCCGCAGAGTGCCTTCCCACCAGACCGCAACGGCTCACAACCGTCCCTGGCTTCCCCTGCGAATGCCACCACACGTGCCCACTGCCCTCACAGCATGCCAATGGGTGGCAACCTTTCTGTGCTACACCCAAACCTCCAATTTAAAGCAAAGGTACAGCTTGCAAAATAGTAACTGCTGTCCTAGTTTAGTCCATTTTCTACACATAAATGTGCACCCTGAATACCAATGCTGTGCTCACCAGGACGGAGCTGTGATGTTGACTGATAAGAGGATTTCTGTCTACAAACTCCCTCTTAAATTCCTAAGATGCTCAAGGGGACTTCCTATCTCCATGTCACAGCAGATGAAAATGACACCAGGTACAATGTCTCGGTACCTCCAGGTGAGGAATTGGTCTTTTCACAGCCCTGTACTTCATCAGAGGTTTGACAGTGACATTTTCCCCTCTATTTCCCATTTGCTCTTAAAGCATTTCATTTTCTTGTTTTGTGTAGGGTTGGGGTTTGTTTTCATGTGGCATCTTCACCTGGACAGCTGCAATCAAATGCAACCTCCTCCTTCCTTTCCATGCCCTCTCTTTCCAGAATCCCAGCCTTGCAGCTGGGCAAGCAGCAGAAATATCATCAGCTTGAAGTACATGTCCCTTCCCAGGCAATTATTCTCCCTGTCACTCATTAACAACAGCCACTCTATGCTGAGAGCTTAACAAATGTGTGCTTTAAGATTGCTGTCTTGGCTGGGAATTTCCAAAGCCTCTAAGTAAGCCAAGTGTCCACTCCAATTGAAAATCACTGGATTTGGGGCATGCATATTCCCTGCATGTCTTGGGAAATCATACTCCAGTTCCTGTTTATGATTGTCAAGCTAACTGGCAGCCTCAGCCATGCCTACGCTCTCAGATACGCAGCTCAAAGACAGAACATGGATGAGATTAAGGACTGCAACTCAGCCTCGTCCCCACTGCACACACTAAGCACCTCAAGCCATTTAGACAGCTGATTATACAATGTGGAGCCTAAATCTGTAGAGGCACTACAGGAACCTGAGGCAAGCATTCCTTTTCTCATGGAAGTAGCAAAGGTCAAGCTCAATTTAATTTTCAGAAGTATGGAAGCCCAGATCCCAAATCTGAAGATGACAGCCATGACCCCAGAAGCATCAGTGGAACCTTGTCACTGAAGACTTTAGCTCCAGCCTGTTCAGTCATTTGATGATCTGTTTCCATTAAGGAGCACCATTTACAAGCACCATTTGTTATATTGTAAAGCATCTTATGTTAGTAGGTCAGGCTGCCTTTGCATGCACAGCAACTTAAACTGAAGGGCTCTGATGCCTTCTGTCTCCTGTTGCACACCCAAACCAATGTCAGTGATGTCACAAGCTACTGTGGTTTCCCAGAAAACAGGACAAGCTATTTGAGGGAAACCAGTAGGTATAAAACTGCTGAGCAGCTGAAGATCCTCCCTTGAAGGTGACTGGTACACAAGTCAGAAGAGCAACCTGCTGGCTATGTTGCCACCTATCAAAGCAGAAACTTTACTGGCAGCAGCATCCTCCTTTTACTGGAGGCACAGCTATATCCTTTTTGGAAAAGAGGGCTGAGACAGTCACCAAACATGTTGAATGAAACATGCATTTGGACTTTGGATACCTTATCCCTTGCACAGAAATGTTTCCCACCGCATGTGGCTGGTTTAGTGAGCTGCTGCTGCACTGCATGCCTCTCCAGTGCAAGGTGGTGTCCTCAGGGCAAAGTGGCAGACCAGCCCGGGAGGAACTGTCCCTGTCCCCTTCCATGCAGCCACATCAAGCTGCTAATGAAGGCTGTTTAAAGTCAGCAGGAATGTGGAGAGAGCAGGTGATGCTTGCCACAGTTGCAGTGGGATGAAGTGACGACGCAGCTAATGCAGGTGAAACAAGTTCTGCGCTTGAGGAAGGCTTTGATACGCTGCCACATTAAATACAGTATGGGATGGCTCCTGAAACAAGCATTGTGCTTGTAGTAAAACAGCAAGGAAAACCCAAAGAAAGACTTGGCAGATGCTAAACTCGGCTGTCTCTGGGAAAAGACTGCTGAGAAGCCAATCAGCAGACAAGCAAAGCATGATGCTAACTAGAAATAGCCCTAATGCTATCCTTGCTGCAAAGCAATCACTCAACGGAAACCAAGAGAGGCCTGGTAAGCCCAGGCAGGGAACTGATTTCCATTTGTGTATGTATTGCCTTTGTATCTTTTGTGGGTTTGGTTATTTTTTGTAACTAGCATTTGTCACTTGGCCTCCAGTTCTGTGGGGGTGCTTTTGTTTAGCCCCTTGGGGTAAAATGCTTTCTGTCCTGTAGCCCTGGGCAGCTCATGGCTCACAGGAAGACAGTGAGCCAATACAATGAAGTCCTATTCAAACACAGAAAACCAAAGCAGAGCTACTAAAGACAAGACTGACTTATCCGAAATGTAAAGGAAATCTACCACAGCAATTGCTGTGCTGTGAAATAAACCCAGCTGCCACCTGTTGTTGATCAGAGGTCAGTTCAGTATCCAGAGTGTAATAACTAACTCCTTTTTCTCACTGTAAATCATGAGGGCAGCAACCTTATGACCGTTCAGGAGTATAACTCTGCATTTTTTCACAAATGAGTTCCTTCTGATGTCTGAAGGGAAAGTACTTTAGAAATGGTAAAATTAACCTCATATATTTGACTGTGGTGATTATCTCATCTGACAGCAGTCTTTCACAGCAGCCACAGAGCTGCCCAAGATCTAATGCCATTGTCTGTTATCATTACGTCTGTAATCCCCTTAATCTTCTTATACTTATGTGGTGTTTTTTCCCTTGACAAACTAATTACACTACAACTGCTGTATGCTTTTCATTTGAATCATGCAGGTTCCATGATGGGTGTGTTCTTCTTCCAAAAGGAAGTTATATATTTGAGGCTTTAAGACAGCAACAACAGGAAAGAATGACCAGTTTGGTGCCTCGCCCCAGTGGCAGCTTGGGGAACCTCATCTGATAATTGTTCTTTCATCTGTTGGTTTTAAACCTTCATCTTTCATTCTTTAAAATATGTTCACCAGGGCCTCACAATATCCTTCATTTCCATGTGCTTGCCTGTGCTTCCCATTCCTACACTGGGGAATACCATGTATGTGTCTTTCTTGGGAGACAGCTCAGCGTAGCTTCTGCCACAAAATCTGCACAGCCTGTCACTCGCTCCCTATTAGATTCACAGAATGGTTTAGGTTGGAGGGGACTTTAAAGATTATCCAGTTCCAACCCCCTGCCATGGGCAGGGGCACCTCACACCAGCCCAGGTTGCTCAGGGCCTCATCCAACCTGCCCTTGAACACCTCCAGGGAGGGGACCCACAGCCTCCCTAGGCAGCCTGTACCAGTGTCTCACCACCTTCACTGGAAAGAATTTCTTCCTAATAACCAGTCTAAAGCTACCCTCCTCCAGCCTAAAGCCAGGCTAATGTTGCAGACAAAATATTACACAGTTACCTAATTTACAGCAGCAGCAGGACTGTAGGAATCCTAAGTACCTCCATGGAAATAGAGAGGTAGATACAAAACAATTCCTGGGACCAAAGCAGGTGAACTGCTCTCTCCTGTACTCTTTTGCAGTGCTCTTAAAGGTAGTGCTGCTGTAAGCTCAATTAACTATTGCACAAACAGATAAAAAGCTTTCTCTCCTCAAAATAAAGTAACCTCACTAAATGTGATCAATAGCAGGGAGCAGAACTCTACAGAACTCAGTCTCCAGTTACCAAAAACAAAGACAGAAAGCCTGGGAGGATGGAGAAATGGAGAGGAGCTTTGGCTGTAGTTACCTGGGCTAATTCACAAGGGAGCAGAGAGAGTACAACTCAGACAGACACAGCAGAATGTCAAGCATAGGAGTTTGTTAGCTGCCCTCCTCTGTGCCTGATTACAGACAGCAGTAGATTCAGGAGTATTGGTTTTCACATACTGATGTCTAAACTACAGCTATGGTAGTGATTTTAACTGCAGTCCCAGTGATAATTACTTGTATCTGAAATTAAACAAAATGTCACTTAACTGTACAGAGGATATAAAAGTCATTTCAATATATCACTTTCTTATTAAATAGGCACTCAAGCACTTTCACTTAATCTAGTCTGTGATATTCAAAAGAAGGAAAATAAAGAGTGACATTTACTCAATACATGTGAAGGGTATTGATGCTTTAGTCATTAGCTGCTTGAAGAGTATGCCCAAGATAGGATAATGAAGATTTTCCTGGCTGTATTCTCAGACAGTTCACTTACTGAAAGCCTCCCCTAGTCAGCTGGCATATTTACCTGTTAATTCCTTTATTATCAACACCAAAATATCCTCTTCATTCATAATCATCGTGGCTGTCTCACTGCCATTCGTCTAGTGACACTGGTGGTTTCTATCCTGTACTTTGAAAGCCACAATGACAATGTAAAGCATTTACAATACCTTCTCTTCTTTTCACAGTTTATATATACCCAGTTTTCCTGTCTCTTGTTTCTTCAAGAAGGAAGCTGACCATAAAGTAAAGCTCCCAGCTGGAGTCCCATCCAAAAGTGCTGCAGACTATAGACTGCCACTGTCAAATCTTTGGGGCCAGATCTGTGAAGGGGTTTTATAGCTCAAAGGTGACCTTTTCAACTTGGGAAGTAGCTAAAGCAGTGTCACTTTTTGGCACTGCAGCATTCATCCCGCCAAGCACATGTGAATTTATTGTAACAGAAAAGGCTTGCACAAGACTGTGGTCCCTTAAAGGGATACTTGGCTGATTTCCCTCCCCTGGTCCCATCCTGAAGAACACTGGCTGCAAGTGGAAGGTGTGACTTTCCACAGCTAAAGACCAACAGACCAACTCCTACTGTTTTCCTCTCACAAAACAAACAATTTCTACAAGACACATTACATCATTTTACAAAGTCAGTAAACAAAAAAAAGGTTTGAGGACTGCCCCAAAGAATCAGTGGATCACAGGGGTGTCAGAAATTTAGTGAGCACAGAAGAGGACTCTAAGGCTAAAAGTGATTGGGAGATGACTTATTTTATGCTCTTTGCCCAAAGCAAGATCTACTTAAACCATGTGATATATATTGGCCTGACTATAACCTGTGCTTAAAACCCTCAAAGGATGGAGGTTGTAAAGTCTGAAATATGGCTTTGCTATTCTGAACACCACAAGTTGGTTCCTGAAAATGATATTCTTTGCCATAACTCAAGCTCTCCACTCTTTGCTTTCCCAGCAGAAACAGAGAACAATTCTTTACCCTCTTTCTCACAAAAGCATTTCACACACTGGAGCACGGTTCCCATGTCTCCCCAGTGTGTCTCTTTTGTAGGTCAGACATCCCCTTCAAATTCAATTCTTCCTAGGGGACATGTTTTCTAGACTGCTGATCATCTTTCTCCGTGTTTGAAAATGTGGATGCTCAAAACTGGAGACAGTATTCCAAGCAGAACTGAGTAAAATAGGAATTATACATGGTGACCCTGCTACTATATTCCAGTTTGATATCTCCTTCTCTTCCTCAGTAGCTAACATTCAGCTTGCTTTTCTTCTTTCATGTTCTGCTTTCCCTGCTCCCCCCCCCAGCACTGCTACACTGCGAAGCATTCGCTGCCTTGGGTTTTGTAAATGCTGGAAACACAGTAATACGTCACACTCCTCATAAAGAATTCATCACTGTGTTCTGTGAGTGCTTCTGCCAGCTTCCTATACATCTTAGTCTGTTAAGTTCAGAGGAATTAAGGTTTGACTAATCATAGTGAAATGTCTAGTCCACCCATCATCTGCTGGCTCTAAGGGTCTTTGACATCGAAGCCAGAACAGCGACTCTGTAGCACATTTCACCACCATCGCTGTTCCACAGTTCTCACTGTCATGTGGAAGTTGAGGAAATACTGCAACACTGCCATAGCTTTGTTGCCCTCTGGCTAAGAGACAGTAAGAAGAAATCAAATAAGAGATTGAAATGATTTCCCCATCTCCTGAAGTTTCAGGTAAGCTCTGAAAAGTACCTAGAACACAAGACATTCCTGTTAGCTTCTTGACCCGTTTCCTTTCTCAGTTCTTTGAGCCTTCAGTTTACTTCCCTTGTACCCTACCAAAAGAGGAAAAAAAGGCAAAAGAGGGAAAAAAGGAACAGGGAAAAAAGTAAAAAGAAAAAAGAAAGCAGGAAAAACAGTCAGACCCAGACTTCCAGAAGCTCATACTAAGCATCCACAATGTAGCCTTGACCGGAAAGGCATCTACAAGGCAGATCTTACATAGTCCTGAGCTGACAGAGGTTTGTCAAGTCTCTGAAAAGCTACCTGTCATACTTCTCTTTCTCCAGCAGCTCTGAGTATCAGTATGAGAACACATGATGCATTCCATTTCTCACTGGTTTTATGCATTCATTTGTTGCTTACCAGACAGGCCTCAACTCACACAGAAGCAAGAACAGCAGTGATAATTTAGCTACCTGAGTAATTTGGGCGGAACTGTGCTTTTAAAGGCATTGTCCAAATGCCTTCTGAACACTGACATACTTGTGCAATCAACCAGCTCTCTAGGAAGACACTTCCAGTGTCTGACCACCCTTCTTGCTAAAGAAATGCTTCCTAATGTCCAGTCTACACCTCCCGTGGTGCAGCTTTGAACCATTCCCACCAGAGCTCAGCACCTGCCTCTCTACATCACCTCCTCAGGAAGCTGTAGAGGACGATGTTTCCCCAGCCTAGGCAAGCACAGCATCCTTTGCTGCTCCTCCTGGGAGGTGTTGCAGGCCTTTCAGCAGCTTTGCTGCTGAAGGAAGCCTCACATCCTTCTGAAATTGTGGGTGCCAGAGTGGCACACAAAACACTGAGGCCAAGCACGTGTTTTGCCCCTGTGGTTGAGGTGTGTGCGATGCATGTGAGGTCCGTCAGAGGCAGGCGCGCTGGTGACTGTGGAGGGGTGTGTAGGCACGCCAAAAGCGTGTGTCAGAAGTGGGATTCGAACCCACGCCTCCAGGGGAGACTGCGACCTGAACGCAGCGCCTTAGACCGCTCGGCCATCCTGACTCGCGAGCGCTTCCCCCTGCTGTGCCTGTATAATCGGTGCATTTGCAGGTACTGTCAGTGCTGCACCACTGCTCTGACTCCCTCCCTCAGCGCTGGTTATGCAATACTCCAAACTAAAATGGATAATGCGTTGTGTTGCTCATCATTGCATACTTGTGCCCAGCGTTACTCTGTCCCTGGTGCAGAATCCAGAATCTGTTCTTGCTGCATTTGTCATCAGTGAGAATCACAGAACGTTAGAGGTTGGAAGAGACCTCCAGAGATCCGAGCCCAAGCCCCCTGCCAAAACCAGGATCACCCAGGGTAGTCTGCACGGGAATGCATCCAGGTGGGTTTTGAATGACTCCAGAGAAGGAGACTCCACAACCTCTGGGCAGTCTCTTCCAGTGGACTGTAAAGAAGTTTCTCCTCTTGTTGAGGAGAAACTTTGTATTCATTATTCCTTGGCTTATTACTGTGCACCACTGAAAAGAGCTTGGCCCCCTCCACTTGACACCCACCCCTCAGATATTGATAGACATTTATCAGATCCCCTCTCAGCCTTCTCGACTAAACAGCCCCAGGGCTCTCAGTCTCTCTTCACAGGGGAGATGCTCAAGTCTCTTAATCAACCTCATGGCTCTCTGCAGCAGAAATTTAGACACCAGCAGTTAAATCTGAGTATTAATGTGATCCTTTTGGTTAAACACCTCTCAGACCCTGTACACTCTTGGAATGACCAACCCATAATGTTATCTGTATCCAATATTTTGTAAAAGAAGTTAAAAAAATTTGATATTTGAAATTATGATCCAAGAAAATGATGCAGAGAATCCCTGCTCCCAGCAGAAAGCTAAGTATGGGAACTGCAGATCTTATAATAAACACTTAAGCCTGTCTAAATGAAGGTCCCATCAAAAAAAGAGCAGGGAAGGAGCTCTGCATATGGTTCTTTCACTTGCCAAAATCTGACATGGAAATTGGTCCCCTTCTGAGACACAGTACAAGAGTTGGAGAGATGTCTTTTGGCAGCTATTGGTATAATCAAAACAAAGGGTACAACACACTTGGTCTGAATTGAAGGGGAAAAACACACCAGAAAAACCAAAATAAAACAAACCCCCCCAAAAAAACAAACCAACCAACCAAAACCCAAACCCAACCCCACCAAAAAACCAAACCAAACAATCAAACAAAAAACTTCACACAAAAAAATCCGCCTCATTTTAACCAGGTGGGGATTCTTGGTAGCATCTCTTGGATGGCTTGGGGGGGGGAAATGAAGGGTAAGTCATGGGATACATAGCTTATTACTACACACATGCATAGACCTCTCTGCAGTGCATGCCACTGTCTTGATGCCTGGTAGAAACAACCAAGGTATCTCCAGAATCAAAGACTCCCCTTGGAGATGCAAACAACCACACCCGAAGTTCAAAGCTGTATCACCAACATCTTGCCCGTAGCGTAGCTCTGTGGTAGCAAAAACCTAACACATCAACGCCAGACATCAGGAAATTACTGCTGCAGGACAATCAAATGAACCCTAGCACTTTACCATCCTCAATTTGCATCCTCCTTTTATTGAGGGAGGTAAAATTATAGTGGTGTTATTTGTCAGAAGGAAAAAAGTAGTAATTTAGAAACAGCAAGTGAAAAATCAGAGAATTCAAACAAGAGCAAACGAACCCTGCAACATCCTTGTGGCCAGGACTCGTGTCACAGGAAACACAGCAGCCAGCACAAACACGCCAAGTGAACAGCAAGCATCCGACAACCAACACAAATTTACTTTTGGAAGTATTGTGCAACTTCAAATCCCTCAGGAATAAAAGCACATGATAGAACTACTGCCTCAGTTAACCTACAAACATGAAAAGAATCTTCCAAGTAGAAGCTAAATTGGATTAATTTCTCCTCAGAGAAGCCCGATCAGTGCAAAGCCTTGATCAGAGCTTGAATTTATGAGCAGCCTGGAGCAGCCACACGCAACTCAGATGCTGCAGTACATTTTTTAAAGCCATGGGGGGGAGGGAAATAAATAAATAAATACCCAAGCCATGGTGGGAAATTAACAAATAAGCAAGCAAGTTGTGTAGAGAAGAATAAACAAGCATTTCTTCCTCCACTTGTCCTGACTTGCAAACAGTTTCTCCTTACCTGTTAGCAAAACGAATTGTGTTAGTTGGTTACTCTGTACACAACACTAAAGTCAGTGCTTCCCCCTTTTCTCTCCTTTTTGTAGGGACTGTTTTGATTCACTTCACCAGCTATGAATAAGTAACAAAACCAAGAATCCATTTATTTTTAAGATCTTTCATGTAGGTCTCCTGGGAGGCATAGTCAGCATCTCAGAGGCAAAGTCAGGAAGGATGTCATTGCCCTTGGGTAGCCAACATTCATCACAGTGGGCAGCCTTTATTGTCCACCATGCTGTAATAGTTGCTCAGTAGGGAAGGCAGCATGTAGCAGCACGATGACGTGCAAGATAATGCCTAAAACCAGAGAACTGTTTCACAAAGAGCTGGCTAGAAATGAGTGTTTACAGAGGCAGTGGAAGGGAAGAAAGGCAGAATGACTCCGTTCTCTTTTTAGTCCTGAACCTTTTTCATTCTCTGTCATGTTCAAGGAACCAAAAGAAGTTTCTTCCCATGCTGTGTTTTTCATTGGTCATTACTTGGTTATTTCTGTGTTTCTCTCCTAAACTCTGCCTGTCATCATCATTTAGCACCTTATTTACTCAGAAGAGGAACTGCATGTATCCAGGGCATACCTAGGTAGGGACTGCTGCCCTTAAATGACAGGCATCACATCCTCACTGCCGCTGAATTTCTATTCCGTGCATTTAAAATGGCTGGAGAAGCTGAACTAGAGTCACTCACAGCCATCAGCATTCTCTTGAGGTAGAAAAGGTAACTAAAAGGTTTACAGCCAACAATCTCATACAGAAAAATTGGTCACTCAGGTTCAGAGCTTTCCAATGAATACTGGGCAGGAGTGCAGTATGTGATGTCAAGTTGGAAGTGATTATTTCCCCATTACTTCCCCATTTAGGTGTGCATGTGTGGAAAAAGCAGTGGTTTGCAAGGTGCTTGTTCTCCTATTTCTCATTAAACCTCCTTGATTCAGATTTTACAAGTCAATTCACCAATCTTCTCCTAACTTTTTACACAGATCCACTTACTTCAGTGGACTCAGTTGTGAATGAATACAGCAGCAGTTGGCATTCTCCCCCATTGAGTAAGGACAGATTCAGTGAAGGGCTAAAACACCTGAAGGCAAAACCCAAAATACCTTCTCTGATGGTTTCACATCCAGAAGTCCCAGTCAGCTCTTGTCATGAAGCACGGCTAGAGTGCTGTCAGGAACGTGAGAGGCATGAAGCCAAGACAGCAAGTAGGTGTGAGACAGATGCTTCAGCTTCCTATAGAGCTGCTCATTGTGCTTTAGAGTATCTGTCCACTCATTGCAGGAAGCAATATGCCATGACAAGATGTGCTGCATGCCAGCTTCACAGCAGTGAAATGCTCCCCAAGATCAGGGCCTAATCTTTTTCTTTGGGAAGATGCAGGAGTCCATAAAATGTGAAGAAATACAGCTGCTACTGCTAGCCTTTGGGAGGCTTCACAAGCCAATGCATTAAAAAAATCAACTAAAATCTGATCAGAGGAAGAGGTCACCTGTCATCTGTTCTTTGGTCAGCTTCAGGCATACCTTTACCTACAAAAAAGCAAGTGTAAACAAATGGCTTCTCTATTAGTACAGGAACTGGCTGCAGCCAACGCTTCTGAATAAAGCACACTGACCAGACACTTGGGCTTGGATTTGATATTTTTAAGCCATATGGTGAAACAGTCATGTAAGAGGAAAATGAGCTGCTGCAGAGCACTAGTTCCATCCACATTTGCTATCACACTCTCAATCTTCAGCTACAATAGAAGGATCACAGACCAACACCCTAAATGGGCATCGAATATGAAAAGCCCCCCCCAGGCACCCCACTCCCCTTACACCGACAGGGCATGAAACAAGGCCTTGGAAAATGCAACAAGGCTTGGTCTGTGAAATCTGGGCCTATTTTCTTGAAAAATAAAGAAAGAAAAGGATATTACTGTGCAAGTGAACTTCCAGGGATGAGAAGTCTCAGCTATTGCCACTAAGCAAGTTCTGTTTGGAGCTTTTTGTGTAAGTAATGATGGAGACATAACACTAAATTGAAAAATATTACTACTGTGACATGGAAAATAGGAGTAACTTGAATTCAAGCACTGCAATAGAAAACAGATCTACTTGACATTGCTGCAGGTATGCAGATGGTTTGCTTTCAAGTAATTACACTACAGTTAGGCTGGTTCTCAAGGCCTTCTCTAATAAGAAATCCAATTAACATTCAGCACTTTAAATAGGTGAATTTGAGAGTTTGGTGTTCATCCTTTCTGATCCAGATAAAAGATGAACACAATGTAGTTTGCATAACAACAACAGGAATAGAAACTGACAGCAATAGAAAGTAACAGAAAAAGACAACAGGTCCATCAGGGGAACCCTTAAATACAGCTTGCTATTCATGAATTGATTTCACAGGGTGGTTTCTAAGCACAACGAGTGTGTGCATGCTACATGCCCAGAAAAATAACAGGAGTGGGAAAATGGATCCTCTAATTCTTCAAGCATGTTGATCACCCAGGATTAAAAGCATTGCATAAGAACATGAAAACAGCACTGGGTCTTCAGCAATGGGATAATGCAGTCATCTGAGAAATACATGTCAGAAAGATCTGCCTTCCATTTTTATTTGTGCAATTTAGGTAATGGGGAAGATGTATTATGGTCTTCTAAAGCTACAGTGATGATGCACATGCACAAGGAACAAGGTCAGCAACTGGAGCTGTTTATAAACAGTCAGATTAGGAATCTGCTACCTTGCTATCCCAAAAGCTCCTCACTAAGTCTGATTACCGTGGAGTTTGTTTATCATCCTGACATAGCTGAAGAACTACAAGCTCAAAGAATAGCAAGGGCTCCTTGCTTTCAACACTGCAGACTGCAGTAAGAGCTGAATAGCTGCTTCTTTCTCCAACAGACTGTCCAACAGTGCCAAACTATACAGAATTCACGTGTCATCTACCTGGGTGTATCAACTGCAATCTTACCTGCTGGCAAACTGGATTGCAAAAAGGTTGAAAAGGTAATTCCCACATTCTATCAGCACCTGCAGCACATGCATGCATGCAAACCAGAATTGAAGACCTTTAGTCCAGCAATGACTAATGACCTGAACACCTGAACAGAAGCCTCGTGTAGAAATGCTGGGGCACACATCCCACTCAGGAGGTTTTACAACCTAAGTGGCTCAGGACTAAGTATGTGTAGCAAGTTGCAGTGACAGAAGCAGATGGCCTGATTGCCCCGTCTGGCACTCTACTGCAGGGTACTGCAATCAGCTTGCTCTTTTGGGAAGCAGTAACTACTATTTGGAAGCACATTTGCTTCTGTCAGGAACCCCACTTTGCAGAGAATGCTCATCTTCACAGCTCTGAATGTGCCTGATAGAACTGACACTCTTCCTTACACTGAGATTCAAATTAAGGGAAGTAGCTATACATGAACAGAATGTGAGGAAGATGTTAGTTTACATCATTTGCTTTCTAACAAACTAAGTATTAATTATTCATTCTAAGCCCTTAGGCCACACCTGGGTTAGAGAATGTCAGTCAGCACTGTTCAAGTCGTGTTGGTTTCTGAACACATTCTGTAGGGGAAAGAAAAAAGAAGTAACAAAATTCAGTGTGTAAGGACCTTGGCTTTGGGTATCTTTAGAAAGATGAGCTACAAGAATGCAAAACTGCCCAGCTACCCAAACTGCCCAGCACCTGTGTGTAACCTGCAACCAGAGAGGCAGAAGTAGCATGCTTTGGGTCCACATCCTCTCCCAGAGGCCCCTGCTAGTAGGCATCCCTGCCATAACCTCCTAGAAGGGAGCAGGGGTAAAGTGCACAAACTCAGCAAAGAGAAAGATGGCACAGTAGGAGCACACTCAATCATCTCCCCAGAGACTGGGAGGGAGGAGGGCAAGTCACTCACAGAGTCCACTCGATCAGATTTTGCCTCCAAATAGACCTAACTTTATAACCACTGTATTTTCACTCCTAGATGCCTAGGACCTCACTTTTGCGGCAGCCAAATGCAGGAAAAGACTAGGGTAGGAAGAGATTACTCTGCAAAAAGAGTCTTACCCTATCTTTTCCTCTTTCTAAACAGTTTACAAAGGAAAATAGTATCTAAAATGAAGAACTGCAACTCATGAAGCTGTTTCGAAGACACTGCTGAGAACTTCTCCTTTTGCCTTATCTCAGCCGCACATTTTTTCCCTACTTTTCTTTCCCACACAAAATTATGCTGCTGGGCTTCTTTTGTTAATTAGGAACAAGGTCTCAAGTCTAATCTAGCAAGAGCAGAAGAAACTATTCCCTCCAAGAATACTTCACACTGATCCTCTGCTTTATGACAGGAATTTTAAATATCAGGGAAAAAACCTTCTCACAAAAGGCTGCCTCTAAATTAGCTGCTTTCAAACTCTGCATGTGGAAGAGTGACACAATGCTTCACCTGGCAGTTACACTGCAATTAAAATAACATAAGTGAAACCTTCCCATTCCTGTGATGCAAGCAGTGTGTGCAATGCCAGCTGAAGAATCAGCACAAAATCTAGGTGAGGCAATTGTTTCAGTAGACCTTGTGAAGGAACAGAATACTCAGAAACCAGATTACTCCATTGAAATGAACGTGTTTGAGAGAGCACCAGGGTCACAGGCACGCTCAAAACAGCATCTATCAAATAGGACATGAAGAACTCTGGAATGACATGCTCCTCTCTAAATGAACTCAAAAACCCTTCCAAAGAAGTCACTCTGTATTTAACACCCCACTGGTCACAGCTCTCCCACTCCAAAACAAGTAACTTTAAAAGCTGCACCAGCAAAAGATTTTGGATTAATACCTCCTCCAGATGGAATTTTCAACTTAATGAATAGCAACCAGCATGGAATCTTGCAGTCAAGATTACAGACACTCGAATCTGAGCAGAAGCAGAGATTAACATAACACTTCAGGATGCACTAACCACCCTCAATACTTGCTGCTCCAAAAAAATCGACATCCTAAGCACTTGGAAGGATGTGTAGTGACAAACGAGGCAAGATGCTAGCGTCAGCCCATTCACTGGAAAACATCCTGTGGGATTTTACATAACTCCCTATTTTTCACTCTTGCATTCAAGTCTATATATAATGATACCATTAATAACAATGCTGCTTGCTCAAATGGTACTGAAGTGACACTGGACATTCAGTCTGCTAGTTTTAACTCTGATTTTTAGGATTAGAAGACTGGAATGTAAATCAGGATTGACCAAAGAGATCACTGATTTCCTACTTGTCCATTTCCACTTAAAAAGCAGCTTTAAGATGCCTTATTATTTATCCCAAACCAGGAGAAATCCTCTTTCTTTCACAGACAGATCACTGGATGAATGTCAGAAACCTGCCTGCTTTACAGGGCTGTTCTCAGCAGGCTGAAACAGATGACCAGTATGGGAATCCCCTAGATCTCATCAGCTAAGGAGGAAAAGAGTATTTACATACTCTCACAGTTCCAGGTGGAAGTCAAGTGCAGAGCCTACATGTGCTTCATCCTCATGCTTAGCATCACTGCTCTTTTTTTAGCCAGAAGGAGCTTATCTTATTACCCTTCTTAGCTGTGATCTCCACGTACGACCAGAGCACATCATCATCCCAAAAGGTGCAGGCAGCACACAAAGCGGCAACTCAGACACTTCCTTGTGCCTCTCAAATGCCTAAGAGGACTCCATTGTTAGTTTGGCTTTGTGCAGCCCGGTAATGTAAAATCATACTGATTCCTGTCTCCCACTTCAGCCCAAGCTGGTGAGGGTAATGATTAAACCCAGGCCAACTCCTACTGCTTTGCTGAAGTACAGATCACCTGGTTTTCTGCCTGGCAGGAGACACACACCAGTTTTTCACCATCATCTGACAAATATTGCAACTTCCTATATTCATGCATAAAGTCTTCTCTATTCTTTTTCAGGTATTACATCTTGGCCATTGTGAGCAGCTTCTGCCTGTCTCAGGCTGCCTGCCTAGGGCATTTTCTCTAGCAACATTCAAGTGTGGCACCTGCACAGCAACTCACAGTGTAAGAGGAGAGTGACAGGAGGACATCCTTATTAAAATGACAGTTTCACCACTATGCCACCAGAACACAGAAGGGCACAAATTACCTTTAGCACATATGGGGAAGCTTGAGAACAGCAAAGCCCTCTGACAGAAATGGATTGAAATTAAATGCCAAACACTAATCAGATGCTATTTCTGGAATGTTGGGGCAGGCTTACAAATTCCCCATTCATACAGAAAACTCACTGCCACTACTACAGCCTCAGAAGCAAGAGACAGTTGTCTGCACCAATAGAATTACAACAGCTTCTGAGTCACAGAGGAAAAATCTGGCCCATGCTGACACATGATGCAGAGCATCTATAAAAATGCCTGTGCTGATAGCAGTAAGCAAGAACTATGACCATGGAATGGGAAATGTTGTCATTGTCTCCATAACACAGAATCTCTTTTGTATAGCAAATATAGGGAAGTGAAAAAATGAACACCTGAAAAAGCTAATGAGTGATTCAACAGCAAAAGATTCTACTGTCCACCTGCTATTTTTATTCAGGTCTCTCAGTGCATTAGCCAATATCAACCAAAATATTTGAACTATGAACTGCACTGTTTCAAGGTCATTGCTTTTCAAACAAACAGGATTAATTGGAAGAGAATGAAGGGTTTTTTGCTCTGTCCCTGTAATCTGTTTATTTGTACTGGCAAGCACAGTAAAGCCACTTGAAATTTGCAAAACAAAGGAGCAATACAAAATGCTGCTGTGTAAACCTTAGCTTATGCAAGTCATTCTCGCCCCACAGCTGGCTTGACACCCTGCAAAGAACATGAGACATTTGTTCCTGTCTATCCTGGAATTAAAGCAGCCACAGAATCATAGAATTGGTCTCAGAGGTCTTTTCCAACCAAAACAAAGTCCAACCCCAGTCAAGGATTTATTTCACAGAGGCACTCCTCTGATGCACCAGAAAAAGCTTCATTTTAGAACTGCTTAAGAAAAAAATCAAGTAAGTACAAATTCATACCCTCAGTAGTACCAATGCCCACTCCATGGCAGCTTAGTCCCATACCCTCAGTAGTACCAATGCCCACTCCATGGCAGCTTAGTCCCATACCCTCAGTAGTACCAATGTCCACTCCATGGCAGCTTAGTCCCATACCCTCAGTAGTACCAATGCCCACTCCATGGCAGCTTAGTCCCATACCCTCAGTAGTACCAATGCCCACTCCATGGCAGCTTAGTCCCATACCCTCAGTAGTACCAATGTCCACTCCATGGCAGCTTAGTCCCACATTATGAATTAGCCAAAAGGCAGAGCAGAAAAAATACATATGGGCTTAATTTTATTGAATATAAACATGTAATGTTTGCTTCCCTATTGATGAACAGAAGGTAGGAATACTCTTCCCACATGGCTTAAAGCTATTAGCAATACAGTACCCGACCCTTCACTAACACATGGGAACAACCTATCTTTCATCACCTGTTGATTTGTGGAAGAAATCAAAGGAAAATTATCCACCATATTCCATATATTAAAGTCAAATCAACCTGTCTTTCTCCTGTGGCTCCATTCTAGTGCTGAAGCAGCTCTGTAAGGGAAGGACTACATTCATTTCAACGAGTAAGTACTGATGCTCTGTACAGGTTAATTTGGTTTAGGTCATAAATTCATAGTAAAGAACATCAGGATGTGTTAACAGGAAAGGACCAGACACAGGTAACTTGGGCAAGGCAATGCTGTAGTACTTTGCAACATACTGAGCCACAGTCTCTGTAGCCTCCTGCCCCAGGCTCTGCTAGTTAATACCTTAAACTTGAAATCAAACGTAGCACTTCTAGCTCCGCTGTACCCAAGTCATGCTTCATATGCCTGCTCTCAAAGATTACTACTGATTTTAAACTGTTCTCCTAATGCTTTCAATTAACCTACCTTTTTGCATCAGCACTTTTTACCAAAGAAAGTATAAAAATTAGTGTGACCTATTAGCAATACTAAAACTCAAAACATACCCATAAAGGCTAAAAATTCAGTAAAAGCAAAGCATGAGGAGGCCTACTAGGTGATTTAGTTGGTGGGGCAGTAGAGCCAAGAAGTTTTGAGCCACATTTCCACCTCAGATTCTTCGCCGGATTTGATAATTACGAGTCATGCACTCTTATAAACACATTAACTGATGATTCCATTGTCCATGTGCAAAGGCACATCTGCAGAGTCATTCTGTTCATGCACAGTGATGCAGGTATCTCACAGATCTATAAAAGCATCTTCAACATCAAAAGCCTGGTTGGGACAGTATCAAAACAAAGTAACACAAAAGATTACAGTTCAACAAAACCAGGAACCTTATCTAAATGACCAAGGTATATGATAAAGGAATGATCAATACAGTATGACAGTAGTCTTAGCTATGATGATCTATCAGTCCAGTAAAGACCTTCATGTGTTCCTCCTAAGTGCTCTGCAGAGTTCATTCACTGTGGAGAAAGCACCTCAGAGGGTTATAGTTTTAAGGCCTTCAGGACTAATGTTGCATTTCTCAGCCAAGATTGAGAAGTAGATGATTAGTTTGGTTCTTGGAGAAAATACCATCATTTTCTCTTTATCTGTTAGAGAGGTACAGTTAACAATGCACCAGTGACAGACTGGATTGTCATTCAAGTTCATCAGTTACATGTTCCTGCACCCTCAATTCACAGGCTTCAGATGTGCTGCAGCTCAGAGATGGTCATGATCATTAATTTATCACTATTCAATTTTTATTAACTGGAACAGGAATCTGCCTCAACAAGGAGACATGACAAAACACTAGTTGTTTAAAATTGCAACAGTCCAGAACTCCATACAAACTTGAGTAATTTAATCCTGGCATGGAAACTGAATGCTTGATGCACTGAAATTTGTGTGGTGCCACTGCAGTATAAAATGTCAGGCAAGCATCTGGAAAACTACAAGCTGCTTACACCAGCTGCACTTCTTCACACCATCTCAGAATGGGTTTCTGTGGACTGGCACAATCTGATGTAAATTTACCCATCCAAAAGCCATCCTCTTCACTTTTATCCAGACCACTCTTTAAAATCCTTCTAATAATCATGCACAAAGTGACTTAACTCATATGCATTAAAGCACACTGGCAACTGCTTGTGCCCTCACACAGGTATAGATCTGGCATATGTGAAGATATTGGCAGACCTTTAGGAAAAACAAAGGGATAATGCTTGTCATAGGAGAAGTTGGCTTTAAATAACTTCCTATTACCTAAAAATCTACTGGTTTACAGAGTGGTGTGCATGTGGAAAACTAAAAAACAACACTCACCTACAACATGATTGGGTAGTACAAGGAAAAAGAAAAAAGTCATTAAAAAAAATAACCTTTTAATTGTTCTTCCTCTTCTCAGATTCACTCAGCAAGAGAGACAGGTACTTTTGCCACAGAGAGTTGTAATTAATGCAACTGGAAAGAAGAGTAAGAATAACAGGGCTTCTTTACATGTTCTATGAAAAATTATTTCCTCCCTATCAACATCAGCTTTCAGATTTACTCCTTGGTTTCTGCTGAAGGTCCATGGGTTCCAAAAAGTGGTCTCTTGTGTTCCCCACAGGAGGTCACACGGGAGGACACGTGGCTCTTCCTTTAGGCAATTAATTTCCACTGCCCGTTGCCACATCATCTTACATCTCTGCCTTTGGGTACACCCCAGAAACAAAAGTGGTTAGAAGTAACTGAGGGCACAAAAAGGGAGCAGAAAGGACAGTAACAAGTTTGCATGCTGCCCATGCTATGGTTTCAGGACATGTTTCTCAGAGGACCCTGAAAACTTAAGGAAAACAAAAGGAAGAGGTGTTTGGGGCAAACACCTATGGTTAGGTAAGAGCAGCTTTCCTGGGTTTCTCCAGATACAGCTGTGTTACAGCTTCAGTGAGGTCAAGCCGTATCTCTGGGTACGATCTAAGCCTCACTCAAACCTAACAGCAACATTAGGAGATGGTGGCAGAACTGCAGTGAGACAGTGTTCACTGTGCCACATTCCTGTGCCAAAATAAACATGCAGATAGTCTCTGATTCCACTTCACCATCACATCGCTCTCCTTCCAAACACCTGCGAGTTCCACGCAGCTTCTCCATCTGCTTAACCCCAGCCACTGCCACCACCAGCTTCCCCTCTGGCAGCAGACCTTTGCTCCTGTATGTTTGTATCAGTCTTCCAGCAGATGAGTAACATAACAACCAGCACCAGAGGACACAGTCTCAAGCTGTGCCAGGGCAAGTTTAGGCTGGAGGTGAGGAGGAAGATCTTCACAGAGAGAGTTGTTAGCTGTTGGAATGCACTGCCCAGGGAGGTGGTGGAGTCACCATCCCTAGAGGTGTTTAAGACGGGACTGGACATGGCACTTGGTGCCATGGTCTAGTAGGCATGAGGTCTTGGGTGACAGGTTGGACTTGATGACCTTTGAGGTCTTTTCTAACCTTGTTGAGTCTATGATTCTGTAATTCTGGTGAACAAAGCTGAATCTCCTTTGCAGAGAGGAAGGAAAACTGTGACATGACTATCAAGACCACTAGTGTCTGGCTAAGCAACATTCACAGCAAGAATGCATCAAAAGCTCTGTACAGTTTTCAGCTCTATATTCATGCAGTGTTTCTTTCCCCCAAGAGTGCTTCACCACTCAGAGAACAGGAAGGACACTGCACAAGCAAGCAGTTAAGGTATCCTGTGTCTCATCTGATCAGAGTTGTTCAGTCCATAGCTTTAAGGTACTCTACTTAAGTTCTATTAGGGTGCCAGAAGTATTAATTTCCTCATGAGCCTCTCCAAGGTGATTATCACTGCAGTGTTAGAACATTTCACTAACCTTACTGAACTGATCTTTTCATACAATGTTATGTTGTACAGCTACTACTCTCTTCATTTTCCACATGCAGATGTTAAATATAGAGACTGAAGGTAAATGAAACCTTCCTCCTTTACTTGAGGTATCCAGGCAGCTTCAGCTCCAATATTTTAAGTCCCACAAAAAAAAAGAAACAAAAGTAGTTTACAATAATAAGAGGAAGAGGTAAGGGATTGTGAAGAGGTAGGATAATGAGGTGAAATACCCTTAACAGGCTTGCCTGCATTACAACAGATCACAGAGAACTGGAAATTCAGGATTCCTTCTGGACACTGTAGTGCCCTCACAGTCACCAAGACTCCACTACTTGCATGTCTTCCCAGCTGCCTAATACCATTCTCACCTTCCCTCAGACCCATCCCATCACCACTGCCTCAACAACCTTATCCAAACAATACTAAGATTCTGTCCAGGCAGCTCATTCAAATCAAAGACCCTCTCTCTGACAGTACCCAGATCCAAGAACAGTTTTTTGCTTCAGCATTTTCAGTCAGGATGTTTGCTCATCAGGTTATCTGGAATCCAGGCACACCCCAGTGCCTTATGGGCCTTATGAATACAACCAACATTCAAAATTCCACTTTTCTCAATCACCACTGCCACAGACAAGGACTGAATTAAGCCCTGCTTGGCACTGTTTTCTTAGATGCAAGTACACACACCTGACAGCTGTGCCCTCTGGGACCCCTGAGCACAGGGATGCTTTAAATGGAAAGCCATGCCTGGGGGTAGACTCCGAGGTGCAATGCAGCACAGTTAATTTTGTGTAGGTCTTTAAAACAAGTAATACCCACATGCTCTTCTGTAGAATGCTTATGTAGGGGTACACAGCACACAGGAAGACTCTAGGAGGTAATAAACAAACCCAATCAAGTGAGCAGTGATGTTGCAGCAAATGTTGGCTCCACTTCAAACCTTTCCTTAGAATTTCTTACACACAGCTATTCCACTGTTTCCATTCTAGAGGTGTCCAAGTCACTTGCTGCTTCAGGTTAAAACTTCTCAGTGCACCATAAATACAGGCTGTAAGATTTCAGGTGAGATAGGCCTTAGTGAAGGGAAAAAAAAGAGAGGTATGAGAGTCTGCATAAGAAAAAGAGGTTTCACAATCAAGTGTTCCACACAGACCAGCAAATTCCTGCTGCTATCATCATTTCTGCTGTATGGAAAATGCATGCAAACAAAGACACTATTTTTGGTGATATACTAATGGCAACAGAAGGTATGAGTAGGGTTTCCATCAGTGGTTTAACTCCACACTTAAAATTTGTGTAGTTCTTTGAAAAGCATTCAAGCAGGAAGTGCCACAAAGAGCTTGAGGTTTCATCCAGAACTGAATGACAGTAAGTTAGCATTACTCCAATGGCCATAACATCTTACTGTAGTTAAGTGTTCATACTAATGCTATTAAAAATCAAAACAAATAGTCATAACCCCTGAGAAAATGACTGAAATATCCAGAGAGATTAATGATAACATTCCAAAGAGTTAAAGCCAGAAGAAACAAATGTATTTTGTTTCCCATTGCACCCATTTTCCTTGCTGTTGCTGTTGGCAGTCCTGGGTAAGAGCTGTTTCCTTCTCTAAAGGGGACTTAAAAGCTGGTACAGTTTCTCTCTTCAGAAGCTAGAGGAGCTGTGATAATCACTGATTAATCATCTTGGAATATGCTTATATCAACATGAACATTCTGGTGCAACAAAATACCTAAGCCAACTTGGAATTCAGCTGCCAGAGAGTCAGATGACTGAATAGATTAGGTTTACCTTAACAGTATACAAATATCAGTTTCTGAAACATGATATTAATAATTCAATCTCACAAAGGAAGTACAAAGAAGACTCACAAGTGAATCACTTGTTGCTGCAGTGACTATAAACACTAACATTTTGGTATGCTCTGTATGACTTATGAAATACAGAGATGATTTATTACCAGGCTTTTGCACAGCTATAGACAGATTAAGGAATAAATAATAATCTATTTGCTGTTACTTTAGAATCTGGTAGTGTTATGACTTTAGGGGGGAAAAAAAGTTCTGATTACAGAATCAAAGTCTTAACTTTATGTGCATGTCATATTACAGAAAGGTTTCCAGATACTTATTACCTGCAGCAATACTTAAGTGAACTGTTTTACCTATGAGTTTGTCTCACACCTCTGTGTCCCAAAAGCATTTCACACAAAGGAGCACAGGAGAGCAACGATTCTTCTTCTCCTGTGTTTCCATAACTCAGGTTCCTGGTGAAACTAAGAGGAAAGGTATGCACCCAGTGTCTAGAAAGAAAAAGCAGCAGGATTCATCAGCCAGGCTGTGCATTCACATAGCTCATCCTCTCTGCCAGCGTGGTGTGCTAAGGGGTGACCAGGGAGGACACACAAGCTGCTCCCCAGCATCCTGCCCCACCGGCTGCAAGAGCACCTTCCAAACCAAAACTCTGCACTAGTAGTGCCAGCAAACAAACAAGGTCCCAACCACCTCAGAGAACTGGTACAGCCTTGCTCCACAGCAAATACCCTATGTCCATGAATGCAGAGGGGTTAACTGTGCCTTCACAGGTCTAAGGGCTATGTCCCAGGCTGACCCAAACTGTAACTCTTTGGTCATTCATTACTGAAGAATGTGTGAACTGTAACAGCAGATCTTACATGACTAAGGGTCTTATTCAATGACAAAAGGTCTCATTTCCACAGAAAACCATCTTGCTTTTGCTAACATTAGCTTAAACTCAGCTTAGGATTCAATATTTCCATGTCTATTTGTATCTCACCGTTGATCACTGATAGATCTACTAGCAAAGAGAATGTCTTCTCTCTCATCTAAACCTACCCTTAGTTTAAAACCATTTCCCTGATAAAAAGACTGTCCTCATTTTAGGCCCCCTTTAACTACTGAAAGGCTGCAATAAGGTCTCCCCAAGATCCTTCACTTCTCCAGGCTAAACCTCAACTCTTTCAGCCTTGCTTCATAGAAGTGTATGGCCCTCCTCTGGATCCTGCTCCAAAACGTGAATGTCTTTCTTGTGCTGTGGGTTCCAGAGCTAGATACAGTACTCCAGGTGGGGTCTCACCAGACCTGAGTAGCATACCGTTGGCTCAGGCAGCTTTGCATCCACTGGTATCCCCAAGTCCTTCTCTGCAGGGCTGCTCTCAATCCCTTCATCCGCCCAACCTGGACTGATACTGGGGAATGCCCCAACCCAAGTGCAGGTCACTGCAGCTGGCCTTACTGAACCTGAGAGGGTTCACACGGGCCCACTTCTCAAGCTTGTCCAGGTTTTCCTGCATGGATTCCCTTGCTTCTGACACATCAACTGCACCACACAGCTTGGTGTCATCTCAAAACTTGCAGGTGATGGTATCAAACAGCACAGGTCTCAGCAGAGATCCCTGAGAGATACCACTCTCCATCTGGGCATCAAGCCATCAGGGCAACATTTTATTTATTATGTTTTCCCCAACCATGTTCTGTGTGTGTGAAGCTACAGCCTTTGCACCCAGGACACAGCAGGCAGAGCTTCCAAGGGACACAAACCAGAGGAACTGACTGGTCTCAAAAACGAGACAGCCTGAAAATACATAAACAGCACAAGATTTGATAAGCTCAGTTTCCCCAAGACATCTTCATCAATCTATACAAACCGCCACAGAAAAACTGCTGGGCCACACGTAGCTCTTTGACAGGCAGAGAGACCTGATTGCTGGAAGTGGAATAAACCCAGCAACATGCCAAGAACAAGTTACTAACAGCAAACACTTTGGCTAATTAACTGGGACGTTCACAATGGATTTGGATGCTCTCACAAGTGCTAAGAGGGTTTTACTCCAAATGAAGAGCATTTTTTTTCTAAACAGCATGCCTCATTCAACCAAGGATGCACTCAAGAGTCCAACAGCTCTTAGTAAACTGGAAGTCACAGCCCATGTCCCTCTGGTCTTTACTGTGCTGGGGGAATCCTCCTGTTCCACACAAGTTGTAAGTTTAACTCTTCTTTACAAACCAGTCAGTCTGGCTTCCAAGGTTCATTACCTATTAGTCAGCAAATACTTTGTTACTTCACCCCTAATCTTGGCAGGATGGTGGAGAGGATGGGGAGCAGAACAGGGCCCCCATCATAACACCAAAGCACACTATCCATGCTGCTCAGACTCCCACTTCCTCCCCTGCCCCCCATGCTAACATCCCTGGACTGTGTGGACAACACAATACATTTGCCCCAGAGGAGGTACAATGCTTTTGTGCCAAAGAGCACATTTGTAATCTGTGTGCAGGACTCCTCTTGGAACTCCATCACACACATACAATCCAGCTTGTGGGTGGCTCTCTTCTCATCTCTTGGCTCCTATGTCTGAGCTCCCTCTCTTTGTATGATTTCTCAATCATTGAATGATGAAGATACCCAAGTGTACTCCTGAGGAGTAACAAAATGAAACCACATGGACCTTTCCCCTTGTGTCATTTCAGAGCTAAGGACCCAAAACTCCAACTACTTCTGAGTATAACAGCTGTGGAATATTAAGAGATTTATGGATTTTCCTCCCTGCTTTTGTCTTTCCTGGTTTGTTTATTTTCTGGGCTTGTTTGCCTGTTCCTCCCTTTCTCTCCAAACCCTGTTACAGTAGAATGCAGCAGAACACAGCGAACTATAATAGAATAGCAGAAAGTAACAAATGCTCCCTCTACCTCTGTTACAGCCAGGTAAGAAAACAGCAGCAGGAGGTCATCACTTGCTTCAGTGTGTAACTGACAGATATAGGCAGTCACCTTTACGTGCAGGAGAAACTCCTTAACTGCGCTGCTGCAGCTGTCTGTGACAGAGGCCTCTGCACAATCTAAAACATTCTGACCTGCAGATCCAATAACTTCCTGTCTTAGAAACTGCATGACACATCCATAATGCACCAGGAGATATCCAGGAGATACCTTCTCCATATCTGTGTTTAATCTTCAGTACAACTGCTACACAGGAGCAGATGCTAGAATAAAAGGGTAATGTACAGCTCGCTGCTGCAGTGCAGCACGTGAGTATCTGCTCCTGGCACAAATCACCACCAGGGAAATTAAGACAGCAGCGTCTTTCCCATCTGAAAGTCTTCCCCAAGAGCTTCACACACATGCAATTCTTTGCCTCTCACAAACTGCTCCTTCTACCTCTGACAGCCACAGTTCACAGCAAGGAAGACACCCTACCTTAACAGCAGACAAGGAATCCATCCTAAATAGTAAATGCCTCTACTGAACAGAAGTATGGATACCTCCTGTGTGAACCCATTCATGAACATGTAGCTAACCTGACACTCAACCATGCTTGTCAACAGCCAATACTTGCTTCTGTAAGGTGTTCACCCTCCATGGCTTTCAATAATATGCTTAATTTAACAGTTTTGATATAGTAACTTAACCAGCAGCTTGCTAAAATGTGAAGGGAAAAACAATGTTACAGTAACTGGTCGACAACAGAGAGGGAGAGACCTGCACACTCACCTGGATGGATAATGCTAACAATCCTACCCTGAGCTCTCTGCCTTAGAGAATAATGACTTCCTTATGAAAACTTCCCAGAGCATTAACAAGAAGGGGCTTGGGGTTCTGTTGTCCTTTTTCTTACATTAAATTCAGCTTTTAAAACAAAACATCGCTTTCCACAGTCCCTCTGTTCCCCAAAGCCCTGGGGGGAGTATAACAGACAACTTCCTACAGTATGAGACAACATCTTATATTAAAAAAGAAAAACATGGATGGTATTTCCTAAATTGAACAAATAATGGAGAAATAAGTTTTCCAGGGAAGAGATGCCTAGAGAAAGAAGCCAGGGTTACTTTTCTCGCCTGAAGGGCAGAGAACAGGCAGCTGCTAATTAGACATTCCCCAACAATTAATATGTAACACCCCAGCCACTCAAAAGAGTTTTCTCATTTTCAATAGCTGGGCTCAAACCCGGACAAGAAGAATCAACTGAGGCTACAGGAATGATACAACAGTGTACATTCCATGGCTGTGAATTCTACTTTTTATTGCAATATGCTTTGACTACCCAAGAAATCTGATCTGCTAAGGATGCTGAGACTAGTTCCATTGCTCTGTAGAGCTCTGAACGACAATCAGATGCACTAAGATGTCATAACTGTAAAATGAAGCAAATAATTAAAATATGACTCCAAGAGCATTAGAAAAGGCATTTTTAACACTTGCACTTTCAGGGCTTCTGATAGCTTGAGAAGTTTATTTTTTAAATACTTGGTATTATTTTCACTTAAATCTAATTACAGGAGGGAAATGGCAAGTTGCCACACATCAGTTTCCTTATTTTTCACTACACTGACAACATAGGCATCACAAGGTGTGCTTCCCCACTGCATTTTCTTATGGTCTTGTAGAGCAAGCAAAAGGCATCTACCTGAGAATTCCTCCCCCCCATTATTGCATACTCATAAAACCAGAATTGACAGGACAGCAGTTTAATCATGCACAAACCAAAGCACAATCCTGCATGCTGACTGGGTTCCAGAAACCCCCAGATCAGTTGTGAGTGTTTGAGAAGGGTGGGTGCGTTTCATTTTGGAACAGGGAAGAGCTGCAGAGCTACACAAACGGTCACACAGCAGTTTCATCTGTCCATTGCAACAGCATTGATTAACAGAATCCAGGACACCTGTGGTAGGGGTTGTACATTCTGTCTCTTATCAACTTCAAACTGCAGTAACTTTTGATGAGGCTTGGCATGCACATATTTAAGCTTATATGAATATTAATGATGAGTAGTTCACCAAATCTATGTCAATGAGCAAGCATAACCATTCCTGCAATACTGTCAAAAGTCAGGTCACTAAAATGAGAACACCTGCCCGGATGGTCTAAGGAAAATTAAGATGGACTACCTACCAAGAGCACCTTACTAGCCTCTGCCTAGTCCAGCTCTTCCACCAGTGTCATGCTCAGCAGCAGAACTCTCCTCAGTGATGTTGTGTCACTGAAAGCCAAATTCCTCTTTTCCTATCAATTTATTTTAATTAGGTGGCTGTCTTCATACAACTTTGCAAGCAGCATGGGAAGCTGAATAGGGAAACAGTTTCTGAAACCTTTCCTCATTTCAGAGCACAGGAAAAGAAATTAACTAAATCACAGCATTTCCCACATGCAGTGAAGAACTTCGCATTCCCTCGGATCAGTGACAGAGAGTTCACACGTGAGAAGAACAAGAACAGAATGGGCAGTTTAAAAACTGGTATCAGCCGCCCATTATCAGAGGGCACGGTTTGGTGTTTGTTTCTAGGTAAGTTACCACACCGTCCTCCCACCGACCTAGGAGAGGACCCAGCACAAATTGCCGCAGGAGGGCAGAGAGCGGTGCGCGGCCGCAGCTCGGGTCGGCAGACACTTTCTTTCCGGTGCTACCATCTGTTAAATCACAAACTCCTTCAGACGCCGCAGCCTCGCTCGCTCTGACGATGCGCTGCCTGTGCGGCTACTTGCTCGCTATTTTCCTGTCGCGCCCTAGCCGCAGCCCCCCGCTCCCCTCCGCGGCCGCGCACCGCGCTCGGACCGGCCGCATCTGCCGGCGCGGGGGGGAGGCAGCGCGGCGCCGGGGTCGCCACAAGCACCTGAGGAGACGCGCGCACCCGCCGCCGACCCGGGCGCTGCGGACCTGCCGCGGCCGAACCGAGCCGGCAGGCCGCGGCTCGTGCCCGAGACGGCCGGACTCCGCGCCCGCGGGGCGAGCCGCTGCCCCGGAGCCCCGGGCCGCTGGCAGCCGAGAAGTTGCGACGGCCCCGGGCAGAGGGGACGCAGCGGGGCGGACGGACTGAAAAGGGCAAGCCGGTCGCATCCCGCTTCCCTCCCGATGCCGTCCCCCGGGGGTGGGGAACGCCGAACTCCGAGCTTCTGCCACCCCCCCCACCCGCCCGCCCGCAGCGCGGCGGGCACCCCGCGCCCGCGGAGAAACTTACTTGCGGCCGGCGGCGGCGGGCGCCGCGGAGCAGCAGCGGCACGCGCCTCCCTCACGCGGCCCCCCGCCGCGCGCCCTCCTTCCCGCCCGGCGAGCGCGGCGCGCGAGCGCAGCCCCCGCGCGGCGGCCGCTGCCGAGCGGCTTCGGACATGCTCAGTCCCCCCGCCGCCGCCGAGCGGAACCTACCACCGGGGGGGGATGGAGGGGAGAGAGCGCGGAGAAATAGAGGGCAGAGCTGGATGCTACCAAGAGGACGAGCTAAAAATAGGCACCGCATAGAAGAGCAGCGAGAGCTTAAAGGGGAAGAGGCGGCCTCGTTCCCCGCAGCCCTGGTCTTCTCCGCAGCGTCCGAGGAGAGGCAGCGGACCCGGGGAGATGCCCTTGCAACCCGCTCCCGGGTCCTGCCCGCGCCTCTGCAGCGGCAGCCCCGCTCGTTTGCGGCTAGTGCCCCCGAGGCGAGCGGGGCTGCAGCGTGCGCGGCGCGGCTCCCGCAGCGCTCCGGCGGTCGGGCTCTGCCTGCCCCTCGCCCGAGCGCTGGGCCGGGCTGTCTGGCAGAGGGCCGGGTCACCCTGCGAAGCGGTAGCTTCGGAAATCGGATCTAGAAAGTGTGGTGGAGGATTCCAGGCAGTGTAGAGCTGTAAATAATTGTTGGAAATGTGAATGGGCGCTTCTGGTGCGGCTTTTAAGCCGCGGCTTACGGTTCTCTGCCTTCCTAAAAGACCAGCAAGAATAAACATGACACCACCACACTGGTTTCAATTTATAAACATACTGCAACGCCTAAAATTACATTACCCGAGCAGGAGTTTGGGTTTGGTTTTTTCTGATTTTTGCTTTTACAGAAATAGAAAAATGCTGCTGCACCAAAACAACAACAAAACCGCCAAAAACCAAACCCACATCCTTACAGTATGAACCCTAAAGAAATCCTCACTCATAAAAGACAGCTGCAGAATGATCACGTACAACAGGATATTACCATGTCTTTAAAGTTCTGTTTATTTCACTAGACACAAGAGAGCACTGGAAGTGTATCTTAATCTGAAGTCTTAACACAGCCTTCAGTGAAAACCGCTGCGGGGGGCGGGGGGGAGGGAAAGTAAAGCTCAGTTACATGTGGGTGAGCATAATCAGGAAAGGAAACTTTGCTTGTTAGTAATGTCAAATCAAGTGAGAGCAAGGAAGCAATTTGCCTGGTAGAATGGCACACAATGGCACAGATTGTTAGACAAGATTGTGTAGGGGACTGTGATGCTGTATTTCAAGAAACGAGAGGATGTCACAGAGGCTATAGTATTAAAAAGGGAATGAATCATGTTGATTAATTGTCTCCTCATTCTGTAAGCCCTGAAATACAGCATGTCTAACAGCAGCCTTCACACTTCATGTTCTAGAAGATTGTATTGTAACTATGCAGCATATGTATGAAAAATAAATTTAAGAAAATTGATTCTTTCCCTTGGATCTTGGGACAGACAGCAGGGGAAGTAGAGAAGGCAGTTTCTGAGTGCAGCCTCTGATTTGGGATAACAGAGGGATAATGTACTTCTGGCTGCATCTGGAGCTCTGCAGGAACAGTAGGCAGCCTCTGGAGAATTTCCTAGAACAGTTTGCACTTCCACCAGCACACAGCTCTGGGTAAATCAGGAGACCAAAAGATGTCCTGAGTCTCAGGAGAGGAGCATCCAGCTGGGGACTCTTGCTGCCTAGGGAGTGCAGAAGACTGTCCATCATGGAGACAAATGCTTCTGCTAAAATAATGAAGAAAACAAGGTTTGGGGTTTTTTTGAAGGCTGCTTTATTATTCTCCTCAGGGGCAGATGTATTGTCATTCTCACATCTTTCTTTGTCTGTGAAGAATCTCTTCAGGACTTATCAAATATAGCTGCTTTTAAGATAAGCATATATGGATGTTTCTTACCCAAGCCGTGCTTTTGTAGATTGCATTAAATTCTGAAAATGTTTGTCTAAGATGATAAGTTTTGCAGTTCCAGCACTGGAAAGACACCAGCATCACCCAGATGCTGATTACCAAAGGGGACATTAGCAAGTAAGTGGTAGCAGCATCTGCTGTGCCAGTCAGTGAACTGTAAATTGTCTAGAGGCAGCCACCCATCTGAATCTGGATGCTGTTCCTTTCTCCCTCCACTTTTGCTCAGCAGAAATATCTGTAGCATTGCATTTTGCTCCTAAGATTTGAACAGCTGCGTTGGTGCAGTGTCCCTGTCACAGACAGAAGAGGAACAATTCCTCAGCGCACAGAAGATGTACAGCTTTGGTCTCCGTAAATAGCACAACACCTTACCAATCTCTCTTCGTATTACTTGGGAAGGCTCTGGTCAAATCTTGTTTTTTCAGATACCACTCCTACAGTGCTGATGATATGAGGCTGTTGTATACTGGCTCTAGCTCTCAGTCTTTCACCGCAGTCCTCACAGTTTTCTCCTCTCCACTCTTCTCTCTAAAAGCAGCGTTCAGATTCTCTCTTCTCTGCCCTCACCTTGTGTAACTCAAAGCTACATTCCAGCACCCTTACTTTTCATCTTCACTGTCCTAGGTAACTTTACAGTGCAGTCAAGTGAGTAGTCTTGCTATGGGGTACACAGAATATGTTGCTTTATTTGGGGCTTTTTTTGATTGTTTACAGGATAAAGCTAATTGTCAAGGAATACAACTTGGAAATTTTAGTGAAAGCATAAATAAAAGGTAAGGGTTTATTTTCTCACAGTTTATGATCCTTTATGTGACCATTTCTTGTACACTGTTCCCTGAAGTGAAGGGGAAAGAGATGGAGGCACAAGGCATATGTGATAGCTCATTTAGAGAAAATAAAGTAATTCTGCTTACATGAAGCTGAATTCACAGTTGGCAGCTGAGCTCTTGGAGTCATCCTTGACTGTTATCTGAAGTTCCCAGTTCAGTGTTCAGCACTATCCAGAAACAACAATGCATTGTTAGGCTTCATCAGGATGGAGGTAGCACTTTCCTGCTTTCTGCAAACCTGAAGGACAGAGCTAGAAAAGGTCCAAAGAAAGGCAAGTTCCATGAGCAAGTAATTGCCATGGAGGGGGAGAATAAAAAGGCAGGGCTCTTCCACATGGAGAAGAGAGATGTGAGGGGGAGTGTGACTGAGGTTCTCAAAATCATGAATGCTGTAGGTTCAACAAGAAGTGGATGAGAAAGATTGTTCACCAAATTCCACAGTGCTGGATAAACTCAGTGCAACAAGTGTGAAACAGAGGACAGACAGTACCTGCCTAAACACAGGGGTAGTAGTCTTCCCGAAAGTATGGACCCAAGAGGTTCTGGAGGCAGGCTTCATCAGTAGGTTCAGAAAAGAACTGGCAAAATCCATAGTGAACAGATGTGTAAACAGTAATTGGAAAGTCAGGGAATCACCTTCGGTATCTGGAATCAAAGAGCTCTGGATTCTAGGATGGAACTAAGTGAACAAAAGCTTCAAATTCATATACTGTCTCCAAACAGTATCTCCTTTGGTCACTGCTGGACGCAGTGTACCGGGCTAGATGATACCTGGGGCAAATTCAGTTGTTGCAAATTACAGAATGTGTGATTCCAGGAGGGATCCTATCCATGCTTCCAAGCACGTGTCACCTCTGTTAACTCTAGAGGCAGCTAATGGAACACTGCTGTGTCATTTACAATTGGAGAGCATTGCAGCAAAAAGTCTCTTTGCATTTGATAAACCAAGATCTTACACAAAAAATCCCACTTTCATGATTACTGTGTGTTAATCTCATCTCCCACATGGCTCCTGAATACACAGATATCTTGCCAAGGACATTGATAAGATTTCTAACGAAGAGTTTGACAATCCTAGGTAGCTAGTGACTGTGTCTGTTGAGTACCCACTCTGTTTAGACCTGAGAGGCTCTGCTACCATACCCTCCAGAAGAAATGGCCAGCAGACCCTTGGATGTCCCTCCTTTTGAAATTCACTGTCTTTCTGGTATCCTTTCTTCTTCCCAAGCCATGTCAGAGAGCCATTTTTATTTGCTGCTGACAGCTCAGCCTGTCAGTGGCAGACTAAGCAGCATTTATCGGTCCATGAGAGGAAACAAATGACAAACCATATATTTCTGCTGGAGGAGTTTGATAGAACAAAATAGAGAGGGTACATCCTGCCATTGCTGCGCAGAAAATGCACTGACAGCGTTGGAGAGGTTGCCTCTACAGTCTTTCTTTTAAAAGAGTTTCTGTGTGTAAGATTGAAACAACTTAAATTATGCCTGAATTTCAAACAAAGAGCTTCCTATAGTTCCTTATTAGTACGACAGGAAGATAACTTCATATGCTAACCTAGGAAGAATACAGAATATGTTTTTACTCAGAGTAAATTCATCATTTCCAGCATTTCCAGTTTGCTGACCATATCCCCTCAGTCATTTTCTTCACTGTAATCAATAGGGGAGTTTGCATAGCCAGTCTGAAGTAATCTACTTCTTACTGCCCTCTGAGGGCTTTGAAGTTGTGGGATTGTTTTTTTCTCTATACTTTCAAATTTAAATATCTGTCCCTGACTTCTTTTAGCTGAGAGTTCTGCCAGGCATTGGTGAGCTTGGAAGTGACCATGTAACTTCAAGGCTGTGCATGTGCTGTTCTCAGTAGTGTGTGGGAAACTTCCTCATCTCGGGCATTGCTTTCACACGTTATGCAGATTTGTATACATGAGATTAATTTGCTTTGTTTTCAAAGACACCAGCAATGGAGCAACATGTTATGAATACAATCACAGGCTTATATTACTATGTAAATGTATTAAATGCTTGAGAAGGATTTTCTTAGCACCATTCAGTAATAAAGTAGTCACAGATCAGTTCTAGCCTTCTTTCAACGCTACTGAAGTTGCGCCCCTGTAAAACAGAGAATCATAACTTTTCAGTTATATAATTACTGTGGGGCATACAAGTCGCAGTAGACATTATAAACCCCAAAATAAACAGAGAATGTGATCCCTTTAATGTGGGAAGAAGTGAGTGCATGGAGCACTCTGCACCAGGAAGCTGCCAGAAGCATCTGTCTCTCAGAGAGCGGCAGTAAAAGCAGAGTGCTATTAGTGTTGCTATTAAAAACCAGAGACAGGAGTGCAGCGTTCTACTTTGAGATCAATGTTTAATTTAATATGATTTCCTTCAGTAATCTCAAGCAAGTCATATGGCTGTTTACAAAGGGAGATTAGGCAAAGTCTCTCATAGTCAGCAGGGCCAGGCCAGGGGCATGCAGTGACATGACTGAGCCATTGGTTGTCTTCTGTGAATGAATGTGAAGGCTGGAAGTATGCTGAGATAATCTATGATTTCACAGGAGTCAATCATCTCACCATTAGAAAAACCAGCAGCATGCAAGGTATGATTATCTTAAAAAGAGGAGCCTCCAACAACCAACAGGCAATGCATCGTGGGGGAAAAATGCAGCTGCAGAATTCCTTTGGAACAAACTAAAAATTTCCATATAGATTTATAAAGCAAAACCTATTAATAAAAGAAAATATTGACATTAAGATGCATAGACTCATAGAATGGATTCGATTGGAAGGCACCTTAAAGATCATCTAGTTGCAGCTCCCCTGCCACGGGCAGGGACACATTCACCAGACCAGGTTGCTCAAGGCTTCACCCAACCTGGCCTCGAACACCTCCAAGGAGGGGGTGTCCATGGCCTCCCTGGGCAGCCTGTCCCTGTGTCTCAGCACCCTCACGGGAGAGAATTTCAGCTGCTTTTTTGAAAACCAAAAGCCCACAACAAACCAACAACAAGCTTGCTGAAAATAATGCCTCACAGGTTGTGTTCTAAGGACGACTGGTTATATGCTCTTGAAAGGAAGATGTGATGGTGTTTGATAGAGCCTTATGAACTTTCAATCAGCTCTGGGAAGTGTGGGTTTTAACCACATAGAAAACTGGCTCTAGCGTTTCATAACAACCAAAGCACAACACAGCAAAGCAATACAAACGAAAACCAATTGGAAAATAGAAGAGGAATGTTGCTTCTGACGCTTCACACTGGATCTCTGCTGTTCCAACCCTGACAGAAAAACAAAGATGTAGCAATGCAAAGGGTAAATTACTTTAAGGCTGATTTAAGAAGTGTAAAATTTAAATTCAAGTCATTGGAGAAAGTTATTTTAGCTAAGCCAAGATCTATACCAATAGTGTTTGTGCTGTTGCATAATGACACATAGACTGCCCCAAAATAGCTGCTCCATGTATGTATTTAAAGTTGCATCTCAGTATTTGTATTCAGGCATCACACAGGGCTAGCATCCAACAAAAGCAGTGTTGAGGAGCGTGGAGGATGGTAAAAGGCAAGGAAGATGCTGAAAGAATCATAAAACATGCACACATTGCACAGATTGCTGATGTGGTAGTGAAAAAGAAGGAATTTGGTTCCCTGCTCAAACATTTCCCTTCATACTTCACTCCTGGAATCACTGAGATACAATCGCCTTGGGATTTGGTGATTTCACCTTGGGCAGAGCTCCTTTTCCGTGTTCTGTGTAAGCTTTACGTAGAACTGCCTGGAATGAAGAGTTAACTGCAACACCTAGTTGTCAAAGGTGTCTTTGGGAGCTTACTGACAAAGCACCAAAGCGATGCAAGTGTTAGTGTTGATGCTACAGGCAACCAGAGAGATGATTTAGGATCAGAAGGATCCCAGCCCTGCCTATATGCTGGTGCACTTCTCTCCGGGGGTTTAGAAGAGGAAAGGACATGGCTGCTACCAGACAATGGAGATCTGTCTCAGCTGCTGAAAATGTCTTGTTCAGCCCCAGCTTTATTTGAAGCTAGAGTGAAAAAATGCATAAATTGACAAGTGGCTTCTCTGGTTACCTTAAAAATGCTAAACTGGCTTAAATAAGCACTAGAAACTTCTCTATTTTGATAGTAAAAAAAAATAACCCTCAAAAATACAGGGAACAAAAAAGAGAGAAACAATCCTAATGCTTCCTTTTACATTTTGAGCTGAAATACTTTGATCTTGCTATTTCAGTAGCTTTTTACCTTGTCTTTAAATATATGTGGTTGGTGGTGGTTGTTGTTTTTTATTTCATTTCAAAATAAACCAAACAATTATTCAAAGTTACAAGAGTGAATTAGTTCAGAACTTTTCATCTTGGAGAGGAAGGGGGAAAATGCAGAACTGTGGCCTTTATTCAATCCAATTTGAAAAGGATCTTTATCCTCTACCTCCTCACGATGAATTGCCCCATCCTGTGCTTGACATCTGAACGTCTGTACCACTTTTTGCTACGACTTCGTAGTTGCCATCATATTTCCCGTGCTGAATGATGCTCAGGTGAATGACTCCCCCTCGTAATGCGGCAAATAGCCCACAGCGTGCTTTTAAGCGGCGTTTAAGCCCAAACAAACAGGATGTCTGATTGTTTTCCTGTTTGCTGCTTTGTTGCAGCAGAAAGCTGGTGCTCCTCAGCAGGCCAGAAACTCCTGGTATCTTCTAGGTGCAGGTCCTGCCTTGCCAGTAGTTTCTCCTATAAAAATAAAACATTTACAAAGACAAGTAAAAGGGTCGCAGGTGCACGTTACTGCCTGGTTTTATCAGGGATAGTCAAAGATTCTGAGTCACAGTAGGTATTTTTAGCTGTGCTTTAAAACACTTTTGCTGCTATGGTGCCTAGATGGAAATGATTTTAATAATGGTTTGAACTTGGTGCTCGTTTGGATTTATTTTGTTTGTCAAAGAAGTCTCTCTCTCAGATTCCTGTCGATACGCGGCTCTCTGGCTGTCTGATTCTCCTACCATGAAGCCTGCATTTTCAAAGTCATTATTTATGTGTCTTAGGGCAGGAAGGTCTTTAATTATGTTTTTGGATGTACAACATAAATTACCTGCTGCGTTGTTGTGAATTCCAAAAAGGGGGCTGAGAGGTCTGATAGAAAATTCATGAGGTTTCATAAAGAAATGTGTTGCTACTGTCCTTGCATACCTTGAGACATCATACGCTGTTTATTGTTGGCTCAGATCAGGGTTGTGAACAAGAGGCTGAGGTGTAACTTCTGCTATTATGGGCAAAGTGAAGTGTAAATCCTATCAGGCTTTTAAAATTATTTGCAAACACCAATTCATTTTCCATGTGTGTTTGGTCCTTGCTCATGTGTGAGTTCCAAATGCAGAATGGTGGGTTTAGCTGTGCATTGATGACCAGGGGGATTCCTTCCAGGTTACATGTTTATTTCTCTTCTATGTCTTCTGATTAAAGTTTGATTTTAAGAATTATCATGTTGGGAGATCTTTTGAAACAGATATATCTGTAGAAAATTTATCAGTGGCCAAGAGTCCAATATGAAAAGTGAAGGAAATTATGACCTAACAGATCTTCTCTCTTTCTGATTCCTGTATGATCTCAAGACCTAATTAGAATAGAATCATAGAATCAGCAAGGTTAGAAAAGACCTCAAAGATCATCAAGTCCAACCTGTCACCCAAGACCTCATGCCTACTAACCCATGGCACCAAGTGCCACGTCCAATCCCCTCTTGAACACCCCATCATAAAAATACCCTACTCACCCACTGATACTAATGGCTGATGTAAAGTGGACCAGGCACCGCATGGAGAGGTCACTGTGTAAGGAGAGAACAAAGGTTTGGTTTGCTTAGCTTGGTAAAACAGAGACTGAAGGGAGAGGTTATTACTTTCCCTAAATACATAAAAGGAGTGGCTACTGATGAGAGGAAGAACAATTTCTTTCTCTAAAAGCCAGTGTTACTAGAGGAGCAAATGACTGTAAAGAAAGTATTCATACACATGAAAATAAAATGAGAAGAGGATCCCTGTGTGATAACACAATAAAACTCAGGAAGTTTCATGGAAGGGATCATATGCTCTTGGCTGCTTATAATGACAGGGTCTGAACCTAGTGAAAGAAGGTCTTTCCTGTCCTATGTTTCTGGTGTACTTTCATGAGTAATTAAATATGTTTCTCCCCAAGAAAATTTTCTGTAGGAAAATTACTATTTTCTTTGTAGACACAGTATTGAATAATAGGCTTCTAATGAGTTGTTCTTAGAGGTAACATATGAAGCTAATTATTCAAAGCTGTGAATATCTACACTGAGTGAACAAAAGAAGCTTGCCATTTCTATATATTAATGCCAGAATGGCAGGTGAATGGCATACTGCATTTCATTTCTCAGGACAGTGGGATACTGCACTGAAAACAGAGATGGTTCTCCCATACAAAGGTTGTCTGGCCTTCTACCGCAGGCTGTACCAAAGGTGACTGCAACAAATGTCACTTAGCATTAAGACAGGTAACCCAGAAGTATAAGCACATGATGTTGCTTTTGCCAGTGACATGTTCTCCTTTGAAAGAGATGATATGTGCAGAAACTTTGGATACTGCCATTAAGATCCTAGAGCAGATAGCTACCAATATCACCATGCCATGGGGGGCTGCCACTCCGGTGTACTGCTTGTGGTTGAGTGCTTGTGTGAGCTGGTGAGATGGTTCTGTTCAAACCCCAGAGCCTCAGTCCACGTGACATAGTTTCAAAACACAGTTGCATTGGAAATTTGTAAAAGAAAAACATACTTATGCTGTACATGAACACAGTTATGCAGGCAAAAGCCAGGGCAGGTTCAGCTGTGCCAAATTAATGTTGCTTCAACAGTGATAAAACCGGGGAGAAAAATACTTCACCAGCAGACACTATGCAGCAGTTGCTTCATGGCATGGTTTTTATTTCATTCTGTATATTGCTGGAGCACAGATTCAGTACTGACCATATTCTTGTAACCCAGCATCTCTAGATCCAAGCAGGCTCTGAACACAGTGTGTGAATAGCAATGAAGATCACAATGAGTACAAATTAAATGTTAATACTTCTTGATTATAACATTTAGACAAAACCAGAGTGGAAATTACCACTTCTGTCATTGCCTCCTCCCTCCCTCACCCTTCTCCCCCACCAACTTTCTGTAAGTATATGAAGTCCTTGGGCTTTTTATGGTCTGTCTCCTTAAAATTTCAAAGCATTCTAAGCAAGTAGTCCAAAACTAGGATACAAAGCCTGATTTCCTATGGATTTCTGTCTACTGTGAACTAATGAATGAGTTTCCAAATGAAACATTTGCTGTCATCTGCCTAATTTCTCTCGGTGCTGTCCTTTCTGGATTCTCTGACATTGGATAAATCACGGGATGACACTGCAGCCTTTCCCCCTCCCCCCCCCCCCTTTTTCCTCCTCAGTCTTCCTGCTTGGTTATGTCATAAAGCTCACCATTATTAAACTAGTGCCATCTTTCTGCCTTGGAAGTTATCAAAAAGCACAGACAGGGAGAAATGGAAAAGCAAGCCTCTAGTTGGGTGGATTTCACTTACCAAACTGAAGGGAACACACAAGTGTACCTCAACATATGCCCCTGCCATTGAAATAGAATTTGAACACCTCTGCATGTAATACTGAATTGCTGTGACAATGTAGATGTGTTGCTCATGGAGAACTAGTGAAACAGAGAATACATGTGAAGGTAATCCCTAACTCCATCACTTACCTGAAGATAAAAATCCCCACAGATGATTTTCAGGGAAGCAGTGAATGAAACAGTCCTTCATTTCCACACCAAACCTTTCACTGTGTCTGGAGAGAGAAATGATGGCTTTCAAAAGGGACTGAGACCTCATGTTATGTATATGTACCATATTCCACTGAATATAATCAATGACAGCTTCCCAGATTACTGCTAAAGGCCTGAGGTATTTTCCAAAAGTAAATACTCCAAGATGTTTCCCAGTTCCTGATGTGAACAGGAAAGCTCTGCACTGAGCTAAGTTTGAGTGCAGTGCAGATAGCAAATGCATTCTGAGACAGGAATACGACTCAGGCAAGTACTTGATGGAGTGAAGGTGAAAGCTGTACGAGAAGATATGTCACAGGAAGGATGAGGTCACCTTTTACTTTACATTTCTTTTCACAGCTACTTTTGATGTATGTCTGCACTTACCTGGCTGGAAGAAGTTTTTAAAAGCTTCCTTTTAAGGAAACTTAATTGCAACTAGGTCAGGCTGAGGTAGTTTCTGCAGTTAAGCTGACAAAACATTTTAGAACTGTGAGTTGCAGCATAGCCTCACTGGTGTGAAGTAGGAATATGGCCCTGTAAACTGATTGCACTCTTGCTGCGCTGTGCCTGGGCCTGTAGCAGCTCTGCAGCACAGCAGCAGAATGACTGGTGGCTGGTCGCAGAGACTGGGAAAGTGTTCTAGTGGCTCAAGCACAAAGCATTCATGGTCCATTACCTGGCTCCCTCACCCACCAACAGATTGTAAGAGGAACATTTGCCTGTCTTAACCTGCAATAATGTGCTAGCCCAATCTGTGTTTTTGTAAACCTCTGAAAATATTGCTAATAGGGTGTTTTGTTTATTGCTGCTCCTGCTAGTCACAAACCTATGGAAGTGCTTCAGATGTTTAGTGACCTGCGTGGTTGAACTGTGCTTACAATAGGTTTATTTACAGAGGTAATGCATTCTGCAGCATTTGTTGCTACCTCAGCATTGAAAAATGAAGCCAAATATTCAGAGGGTGTCAATGCAAATTTCTTGAGGGGAAAAAATGAATTAAATAAAGTAAGATCAGGGATGTCAATGGGGATTGATTCTGAGCTATCATAAGTGAAACAACCACCACAGCACTCGCTGACTGAATAGGAGTTGCTCTCTACAGGAAGTTACTTTACAAATCTGTACTTAGAGTATGCATTAGGGGATTTTATTACTGTGAAGTATTTCAGCAGTTCACAGTAACACTGTGGGAACAAACAGCATTTCCTTACTCTCGAAGTTTAGAGTTTGGAGTGCAGCAAAAGGAAGGAAGGCACCTGATAAAATAATTCACTAAGTAGAAAATTTGGTTCTTAGTACTTCTCACTGTGCCACTGCCACATCCTGGTAATATGCCAGCTCCTTAACCACTTACAATTTTGATAGTAGAGTTCCTTATACCTACAGACCTGTTCTGATAATTCCTAGAAGTATTCTTCTAGCCACCACAATGATGAGTTTATCTTGCACAAATCCTGCCCGGATTCAGAGGCACAGCATGCTTCCTTTATTTGGGCAATTTCAAAGCTGAACAGAGGTTTACACAAGAATACAGCTAGAAGAGAAGGAGCTGCTGTCATCTCTCCTGTCTTCAAACAGCTTCAGCACTCACCCAAAAATCTACAGTCTAATTGCCTGCTCTGCTTGACAGTCCTTGAATCCCTGTCTCCCACTTCCTGTAGGATATCCAGCAATCATACTCCTGGGTAGTCTAAGGTGAAGTGCTGCCTTTGTCGCTTGCAGAAGCTGTTTCATTTTGCATGAAATAATCAACAGCAAATTGGGCTATTCAGTGGAAATCTGAATGTCGCTCACTGCTTTAATGATGGTATTCATGTGGGAAGGGGGATTCTTGCAGCTAAGGAAGCCACAAGACATTTCAGCTTGCATAAGCATGGGAGCGTGGTGAGCAACACAAGTTTCTCTTATTTCTGCACAGATTTCCTTACCAAGAGGCTTTTACAAATTCTTATGAAAAGATCTACAAAACCTTTTTTCCCCCTCAGCTTGTTTGTTTATTTGAGTAACCAGGAAAAACATGGGGGGAGAAGCCCTTTAAAAAGAAAGATCTGGGGACTAGAGAGTCTGAAGCCTTTGGTCAGTGGCAGATTACAGCCTTTCTTCACTGCAGAACAGTCTTCAATAAGATTAATGAGAGACAAAATTAGTTGAATAGAGAAATCCTGTAGGGATCAAATGCTCATGCTATACATCTTCAGTTACCATGTAATCTTGGTTCAGCTGATTAGATTGGTTTATCAGAAACCCAGGTAGAAATCTGGTGGAGGATGGAGTTTAGCACAATGCTTCCAAATTAAGGCATGCATTAGCAGACACAGGTCATGCTGATTCACGGGGCTGGGGCACACGCAGGAAGAGTTAATAGCACTGCATTGCAATCAACTCTGACATTTCTGTGCTGTAACTGGGGGGTACCATTTTAGTGGGAGGTTACTCAGATAACATAGAGCAATACAGAAAAGTCTCACACTGTCTAATAAAGGAAATAAGATTTAGGTGTGAAACTTACCTAAGAAAGATCACCCTCTTATTTACTCCTAGCTTATCTAGAGAGCATGTTTATTCCTAAGTAATGTTCATGGCTATGATACAAGTGCTGTTCTCCCCCTTAATTAAAACAACAACAAAAACAACACAGGGAAAACCACAAACAAACATGTATAGATCCTCTCCTGCCTGAGCATTATTCCTCTTCTGGAACACAGGATTATGTTCCTCACTGATGTTTTTGATGATTCAAATACAGACAATGCAGTATGTATGAAGTGATAGGGTGGTGGTGTCGTTGATTTCCAAACAAATTACCGCACAGTTAGTTTTGGTAGTGCTATTCACTATGGGGGTATTTCTCTGGAGTAGAATAGAATATTTGTATCTATATAAAATATAGTTGGCCACAGCTAATATCTTTTAAAAGCCAACCAACCACACACAGAGCCCACAAACAAACAACAAAACCCCCACAAAAAATCCAACCAAACCAAACCACAACAGCAACAAACAACACAAAACCAAAGCAAATAAACCCACAACAAACCAAAACAGCAACAGCTTGATGTTAGATGAAGCAGAGGCCATTTACATTTACCAGCCATGTGAGTGAGACCAGATTTTGGGTGAGGGTGGGACAAAGGCAAAATCTGCAGCTGCTGCTCAGGTAAAGCCTTTTCCAAACTGTGTCTCTTTGTACCCAGTGAGGGAAACTCTCAAATGCTCAAACAAGAGTGCAGTTTCCAACTCCTGTGTCTGGGTCTGGGCAAGCTACAGGCAGCCAAAGGGAAACAGTCCTGTGTTTCAGGCTGTAGTGTTACACTCTCTCCTCTGCAGCCAACCATTTGCTGTTATTTTCCAGAATGCCTGCATGCTTGAGGTGAAACACTGCTTTTCTTTCTGGAAAAACAAGGAACAAGTTGCCCCTCAGCCATTGCAACCTACAGCTGCATAGTTCTGTGTGCAGGAAACTACTTCAGAACAGCACAAAATAATCTATTTTTAGCCATGTAATGGTAGGCCAATGTGGTTTTGTGTTCCGTCATCTAAGCCACAGTTATTTATTTCTATCTCTCACATTATCAAAATTATCAAGCTCAACTTCTGAGGCAGAAGCTGTAGAGGAAATCTCAGGGCAGCTATTTGGTATACCAGTCACAGTGCATTGCTTGCTTTTATGCTGGGCTTTTTTCCTTTTGCACAGTGCCTGCAGCACCTCTGCTTCCTCCAGCCAATAGATTTTATTGGAGTACCACTTCAAAGTAAGAGGAGATGAAGAGAAACTGATCGTGGAGCAAAGCTTCAGCGATGTGCAGGTGATCGCGTCTTCATTATGTCTGCTGTACGCAAACAGAACGCTGTCCAAAGTAATCACACCATTAATGTGTTATATACACCTGCAGCCAAAGACAGAAGCGCACACAATCATATCTGCACATGATGGCTTTGTTTCAGAAAGCTAAGAATAATTATGAACCCCATTAACCAGTAGAATGTCTCAACAGATGGTGGGGAAAGGGTTTGTAGTATCAGAGAACTAGAATTGGTTTTAGCAAGCATGCCCAAAATTCACCACACACGTGAGAGGGAAGACTGAGCTGATTAAAGAGTGGAAATGAGAACTTCCATTCCAACAGTCTCCTGCAGAATGTGAAAACAGCAGCTGGCAAAGCTTTTAGTCTGCTTTTTCCTTTTTCATTTTCCCTTTTCCTGTTCCCTTTTTCCTTTCCCCTTTTTCCTTTCTGTTTTGTTTTGCTTTGTTTTCACCAAGAGGCTCAAAGCACATGAATTTAAAATTAGTGAAAGGAATCATCTAATAAGCTTTCTCAGCTCTGCATGTTGATTTTTAATAAAGTTGAGAACACAGGGGAAATTACAAAGATGAGGAAGAAAAGTTTCTCTTAAGCCAATATTTTCAAGTGGCAAACTACCCATCAAGTCTTGGTCCTAAGCAAATAACAGAAAGTTTGAGATCATCATTAATAAATGGTTTTATTCTCCTTTTCTTAATTATCAACTTTACCTTGTGAGAAATCAATATTTTCAAACTAACTTGACATTTTCCGTAGATCACTGAAGTAGCTGGTAAATAATGTCAGTTATGTATTCATCTATTTAAATCCTGTCAGAATTGCCCCAATAGCATCTCACATTTTTGTGAGGAAGCTGGAATCACAATGGTGAACTTGGCCTGAGAACAGTAAATGGATTTAAAACTTTCTAAGTAATGGCTTTTGAAATGGGGTTGCAAAGAGAAAGTGCTTGTGTGCTGAGCTGTCAGAGAGGTTTCCTGCAGGGATTCGATTTGAGATCTGTGGTATTTAACAGTTTTGTTGTGAAATGAGGAAAGGAGGAAAAGCAAAAGCACTGAAACAATCTATGGATGAGATGGGAAGTTGGTAATAATTAATGTCAAATAACAGATAGGGTCTGTCACCAGTGAAGAGTCACTTAGTTATCTTAGTAACTTCATGAATGCAAGTGATTTGAGTTTCAGTATGACCAGCTGGATCCTTGAGTCAAGCAGAAACAGCTGTCACAGCTGAGGGATGAGACACTATCCTGGGAGGGAACCACTGGGTCTGAGCAGAGCAGACTCCTCTCCTGAAGAAGATTTGGTACAAAATTTAGGCTTGCATTGTAATTGTCAATTTGAAAAGTCAAATGATTCCTTTACAGTCCCTGTGCACCTTCTTAGCATTTTACTGGCCATCATTAATGGAATTGCTTCTTCATGACAAAGGACCTGCTCACACCTTAGCTGATCAGGTCCTGAGGTAGGGACAGAGATCCCAAGCCTCACAGGTCTGTATGTTCTCACCAGGCACTTGCTGTACTGCAGCAAGATGAATCAGCTCCCCAGATGCCTCTGCATCTGCCATATCATCATCATCACATTACTCATGTCACCAGGGTGTCTTTCTCCTTTCTTCTGTCCTCTCCTTGGTTCATATACCAGGTAAATGGCTAAAATGCCCAAAGTGGGAAGCAGAAAGTTCAATGACCTACTCTCTCCACAATAATTAAAATTCCATCTCCTACCCAGCCAGGCTCATCCACACAGAGCCCAGAATGATACCTGTAGCAGTCAGCCCAGCCGAGGCAGAGCCCACTCTGGCCCACGTGTGGGCTGTGTCCACATGGTGGCCTTTTCCCCCAGACCTGACACGGTCAGAGTCTTTTGACAGATAGTTGAGTCAGATGGACAAGCAAAGATTATGACTGATGGAAGCAAATCTGCCTCAGCTTTGGTGTTTTCTACATTCTAAAAAAGATGTAGAATGCCTTGGAGAATAAACAGTGTTAAAATACAACACTCTGTTTCTGAGATGGCTTCCAATGCAGCTTGGAAGAAAGAGAAAGCTTCCTTTCCTTCCTTAGCTTGCCAGTAATTAATGTGGGGGAGGGAATGGGGTGTGAAATCAAAGAATGAAAAACATACATGTCAATGCTGCTTAGGAAAGCAAAATAGATTGAAGGAAATTCAATCTAAATAGCTGGCACCTCAGTATGGGAAGGCTCTTAGTCAACACTTTTTGTGCTGTAAGGTGCCATTGACTTGTGCTCTGTAAATTCTGAGCTTTCAGCCTCAGGCATTTGTCACACAACAGCAAAGCTAAAAGACAAATGAAAGCTCTGCTGCCATATTTATGCATTGGAGAGAAGTGAAAGTCTGAAAGCTTGATTTGGCAGAGGTGCTTTTTCTACCTTCCTGCCTTCTTTTCTTTTTTGTCTTTTAGCTATTGCTCCTAAGGCTGGCACGTGAGCACATCTGAGATCAAATGAGCAGTTTTGCCTGTTTCTCCCTCCCTTCTGCTTGCTATGTCCACACCTTGAACACAAAGCCTGAGAAGATCAAGAGAAAAAATATGGGAGGAAGGAGAAATAACTATTTACTGAAAAATATATGGAGGCAGGGGGAAGAGCTGTTTACTGAAAAAATAATGGGAGGCAAGGGAAGTAGCTATTCACTCTGGCCAGGCACAGTTTATAGGCAGAGATTCTGGCCTGGACAGCTTTTGTTGTTATGCAGTATGGCCTGACCTGAAAAACCCTTTGCTTTACTCAGCAGTTCACTGTAGGATCGAATCAGTGAAGCAAAGATGAAAGATCAGCAGTTTATTCAGTACCATTCAGCTCCATCAAGCACACCTAAAATATGAGCAAGGACACTGCAAAACTAACGTTTCAGAATCAGGCTTGGAAAGATCACACTTCCCTTGTTGTCAGGAGGATGCTTGGGCTTTCAGAAGTAGCACAAATGCTACACTTGCATAGTAATAGGCTGCATTGTGGCAATAAGGTACAGTAGTATGAGATTCTTGTTGACTGAAAGTTAGAATTCTTTTTATTACTAACAAAGATACTTAGTTCAAAGCTTCTTTGCAGCAGTTCCACTTGGAACTTTATCTAAGTGCCTATTTTAAAGCTAAGTTCTCAGTGCTTCACACTTGCAACACAACACTGTGCTTTTTCCATGCAATATATGAAGGTGGCCATGGAGCTGAAGGATGAATTAAATCCACTGTATTATTTAGTGAAATCTCACAGCAAATGTTACAAGTGTCTCTTCCTCCTCAGTACAGAGAGTTTCACAGAGCCCAACACATTCCCAGATTCAACACTGTTGGAAGCAAGGGATCCACCATGTGACACTTTCCGCCTTAGTGACAACTTCTGTTTTAACTCTTCCTGCATGTCAAGTAAGTGTCAGCCTAAAGCATTTTCCTTCCCCCTTCCAAAAGTGTCTAGAGACCTGTACCATGGGGGAGTTACAAATGAATAATGATTCCCAGGCTTTGTGAATATGTGAAAGTTCAAACACTGGATTTCTCTATCATTTACATGAGAGGGGTGGCACAGACCCTTTTTGCCAGTTCTTCCTCCTCCTCAAAACTCTTCTCCATTCTACAATTGCTCCTTTACCCTGCTGTGCATTCCCTAGTCTTGTCCCATTGATGTTTCTCTGAGACAACAGCCCTGGATGTGGTTCTAGATCTGGTTGGAAGAGATAAGAAGCACCCTGGGGACAAGGTGCCTTGCTCCCAGTTGTCTCCCTGGAGTCAGAACAGGCATTAGAACTAAGAATTCAGAATCTGAGCAGTTCAGTGTGAGCCTATTGCTCCTAGAGTGCTCCTGTGGCATTAAACAGGCAGAGAATTCAGGTTCTGGCAGCCACAGAATATTTGAGATGTGGATTGTTTGGAGTGGTTGGTAACTAGGCTGGGTTTGGGCTGCTTCTCAAAGGCATGTGCTGATGCAAAGGGTTCGGAGAGAAGTTTCGCATCCATTTTGCTGCCGTCTCCCAAAGCAGTTAATTTGAAAATGAAACTCCTAATTTGAAAATAAATCCTCCTACATCTTTGTGTACTGTGTCACAGCACAGTTAAAGCCTGGGGACTGGAAACAAGGTGTTGTATTTCACAGTGATGTAAAACTCAAGGTAGCAACATATCACAAACCGATAATTATACAGCATGACTTTTACTTACCAAAGGCACTGCTTTGAAGCATTACAATCCCACACTTAACCACACAATCATAGCTTAGGTGACCTAGTCAATGAATAACAAATTTTACTCTTGTAAAACTCATTTCAAGTTGTCTTGATCCATGGCAGCAGTATACAAAGGTACTTTTCGTAGGCATTATGTGAGTGAATAATTCGTACTGGAATTTCCTTAGACACTGGTAATTTCCAGTAACTGCTGGCTTTGAAATCTGCACATGGCTCTAAGTCTTTTCTTTCAGTAACAGGAATTACTTGACACAGGTCAAGAGAAAATATATTTAACCCTCCAACACACACATTTTGAATAAGCCTGATGTTGTTCAGATACTCTTAATAGAAATATAAAGGGGAAAAAAGGTTCTCACAACAATGAAGATTCATTCCCTCTTTAATCTTGTCAGAGGTAATTTCTTTCCACATTAGAAGGAAAGATGCATTTGCATTACCCCTACACAGCACATGCCAGACCAGATCTCATTCATCTGGATTCACATTCCTCTAAGAGCCAGTGTTTAGTGGTTCTGTATAGCAAACAAGGACACAAATCGCTGCAAATCACAGCCAGGCATCCTGTGGCAGTGTACTGGGTTTGCTTGGCAAGGTTTGGAAGCAGGGAGCTACAGGGGTGGCTTCTGTGAGAAGCTGCTGGAAGCCTCCCCTGCGTCCAATAGAGCCAACACCAGCCAGCTGCAAGACAGAATCACTGCTGGCCAAGGCTGAGCCCCTCAGTGACCTGGTGGCATCTGTGCAATGACATGTTTGTGGGAAGATGATGAGTGCTGCTTAGCAGCTGCCAGAGAAGTAAGCACAGTGCTGGAGAAACATCCCTACAGACACTGAGGTCAGTGAAGAAGGAGAGGTAGGAGGTCCTCCAGGCACTGATGGTGAAATTCCCCTGCAGCCCATGATGAAGACTGTTGGGGCAGGCTGTTCCTCTGCAGCCGATAGAGGTAAACAGTGGAGTAGATATCTACTTGCAGCCCATGGAAGGCCCCACACAGGACCAGGTGGATGCACTCAAAGGATCCTCTGACCCCTTGGAGAGCCTGTGCTAGCACAGGCACCTGGCAGTCCCTATGGTTGCATGGAGAGAGAAGCCCAAATGCTGCAGCAGGTTTACTGGCAGGGTTTGTCACCCTGTGGGGGACCAGTGCTGGAGCAGGCTGTTCCCGAAGGACAATACTCCATGGAAGAGAACCATGCTGGTGCAGTTCATGAACTGCAGTCAGTGGGAAGAATTCACATTGGAGAAGCTCATAAAGGACAGTCTTCTGTAGGAAGGACACACACTGGAGCAGGGGGAGAGAGTAAGTGGTCCTGCCCCTGAAGAAGGAGCAGCAGAGACAAGATGTGATAAATTGACCACAGCCCCATTCCCCAGCCTCCTGTGCTATGATAAGGGAGGAAGTAGAGAAAATTAGGAGCAAAGTGGGTGAAGTTGTTCCTAAGAGTTGTGTTTATTTCTCATTATCCTACTCTGATGTGATGAGCAGTAAGTTAAATTCGTGTTTCCATAAGTGGAGCCTTTTTTGCCTGTGACAGTAACTGCTGAGTGTGATTCCTTATCTCAACCCTGTCCAGCTGAGGAGGGAAAGTGACAGAGGGGCTTGGGTGGGCACCTGGCATCCAGCCGGGCTCGAACCATCACAGGCAGAAATGCCCAAAATTGCACGAAGGTTTCCCTGTAGCAGAACCTAACTTTGTATGATACACCATGTACCATGGGTCTTTTTTACAGCTCAGAGAGACCTCCTCTCATTATTCATCACTTATAAGCCAAACCCCCAAAAGATTAATGTGTGTACATTCTGTAGTCACAAACACCACCGCAGATCAAGTGGTATCTCTCCTCTTCACTCCAGCAGTGTTTTACTCTCTTTGTACAAGCCTATAAACCACCACCCTCTTCTTCACCCTGTGAAAATTAGCCCATGAATAGTCACTGCCCTGCTCTGTATTCCTTGCATGAGCTACTAAATATTATATCTCTAGCAAGATATGCTTGCATCTAAATATAACTTAAATGCACCCTGCTCTCATAAATAATATATTGCTGACTCACTGGTGTAGCGTAAGACACGGTTAAGTAAGAACCAGCTGGAAAACAAATCAATATTAGGTATAGGGCTGCTTTAACATCTGTTGGTTCTTCTAATATGAGATTGTGGAGACCTGTTAAATAATTAGTTTCCAGCTTCTGCTTACACTTACAGACTCATCTAACACATGTTCCTTGCTCCGTGCAGCAAAGTTGGTTTGAATCTAAGCACGGTACAGTGGCTCTGAGAGCACCACAAATACCATCTGTGTGGCAGAGCTGTCATCGAGTGCTTCTGAATGCAGCCCTTCGTGTAACAAATAGCCCTTGGCATGGCAGAACAAAGGGACTTTGGCAAACTTATTTTGCAACTGGACACAGGTAGGATAATGCATGCAATAAAAAGCAAATTTCTGAGAGCAGTGCAAAAAAATCACACACAAATCCAAGCAGAGCAAGCTACAGAAAGAGTAAGTGGAGAAATGACAGTGATTAGATAAAGCCACCATTGCTTTCAGCCTTTGAATGACTTTTCCTCTGGTGTGGATTTGTGTCCTTGATTTTTGAAATCCATGTGTGTAGTCCTTAGCAAGTGTGCAAAATAACATGGAAACCAGAGGAGTGTATGACTTCAAGGTGGAACAAAAACCCAGAGGGTTGTCAATTGACTACACTGCCTCCTCCATTCCGCTGCTTCTGCAGCCTCAGCACATACCCCTCCCCAGCTTGTCAGTGCATCTCAAACACCATCGTGGGAGTGTGTGTTTCCCACCAAAAGGACACAGCAACCTCCTTTCCTCTCACCTCTACATCCACTGAGGACACTCATGTGCTGGCACTGCCCCAAGCAGGAAAGCTAGGGCCAGGCAGGCTCAGTGCTCTGTACCTCTGGAAGATAAGAGGGAAACACCACACAGCCTGGGCTTCTCTCAGGGACTGGCACTGTGAAGAGTCTTCTCTTTGATTATCCGCATTGCCCTGTGCCACACCACTGCAGTTAACATACCTCAAGGTGAGGATCTGTTTACAAATGGCTCCAGGGCACACACCTATAACAGCTCACATCACCACACACACCTCTGACAGGGAACTAATCACAGAATCACAGGATCACCAAGGTTGGAAGAGACCTCAAAGATCATCAAGTCCAACCTGTCACCACAGACCTCATGACTAGACCATGGCACCAAGTGCCACATCCAATCCCCTCTTGAACACCTCCAGGGATGGGGACTCCACCACCTCCCTGGGCAGCACATCCCAATGACGAATGACTCTCTTGGTGAGGAACTTTCTCCTCACCGCGAGCCTAAACCTCCCCTGGCACAGCTTGAGACTGTGTCCTCTTGTTCTGGTGCTGGTTGCTTGAGAAAAGAGACCAACTCCCTCCCGGCTACAACCTCCCTTCAGGTAGTTGTAGAGAGCAAGAAGGTCTCCCCTGAGCCTCCTCTTCTCCAGGCTAAGCAACCCCAGCTCCCTCAGCCTCTCCTCACAGGGCTGTGCTCAAGGCCTCTCCCCAGCCTTGTTGCCCTTCTCTGGACACCTTCCAGTGTCTCCATGTCCTTCTTAAACTGAGGGGCCCAGAACCAGACACAGTACTCAAGGTGTGGCCTAACCAGTGATGAGTACAGGACCACAATGACTTCCCTGCTTCTGCTGGCCACACTATTCCTAATGCAGGCCAGGATGCCATTGGCCCTCTTGGCCCCCTGGGCACACTGCTGGCTCATGTTTAGGCAGCTGTCAATCAGTACCCCCAGATCCCTCTCTGTTTGGCAGCTCTCAGCCACTCTGACCCCAGCCTGTAGCTCTGCATGGGGTTGCTGTGGCCAAAGTGCAGCCCCTGGCACTTGGATTTGTTGAATGCCATCCTGTTGGCCTCTGCCCATCTGTCCAGACAGTCAAGGTCCCTCTGCAGAGCCCTTCTGCCCTCAAACTGACCAACATCTGTTCCTAACTTGGTGTCATCTGCAAATTTGCTGATGACTGACTCAATCCCCTCCTCCAGATCATCAACGAAGACATTAAAGAGGATAGGGCCCAGCACTGATCCCTGGGGGACACCACTGGCCGCCAGCTGGCTGTGGCACCATTCACCACCACTCTCTGGGCTCAGCCTCCAGCCAGTTCCTAACCCAGCTCAGAGAGCTGCTGTCCAAGCCAGGAGCTGACAGCTTAGCCAGGAGTTGGATGTGGGGGACGGTGTCAAAGGCCTTGCTGAAGTCCAGGCAGACTACGCCACCAGATTGAGGAGAAAGTTGACCTGGTCACACCTGACACAGGTGTTTCCTCCTTCCCCCTCCATTCCAAGTGCCAGGCTCCAGCACTCTCTGCAGCCAGCAGCCTGCCCTCCTGCGTGCTGATGCACCCACTCTGTCTGGGTACACACTGGTTTTCTAATAGCCTTTGTCTGATGCCATTAAGCTCCCAATGTGAGAACTTGATTGTAGATCAGGTTGATACAGGTGAACACATTTGGCCACAGGCATTGTCAGACCTTAGGTTTTGTCCTAGGTATCTCATTTTCTTAGTGACACATGCTGCCTATGTGTTAAGGTTAAAAACCAAACCAACCAACCCCAAACCAACAACAAAAAGCAGACACAGTCCAGAAGCTGACACTTCAGAAATTCCTCCTAGCAGCTCTCACTAACCCTGCTCAGCACTGGCAATACTCCATAGCTGTACCAGCAATGTAATTACACAAGTGATTCCTTACACTCCATTGTTCAGGAGCACTTAAGGATGTGAGGCACTTGTCTAACCAGACAGCACCACCTCAGTTAGCTCAGAAAGCATTCAGTACCCAGTTTTCAGAAGATGCAGTGCAACCCCTGTCCTGCTGTTGCAGTCTTGTTGCTTTGGTCTGTAATCTCAGTTTCCCTTAAACTCTGACTTCCTTCACAGTCTTTTTGAAATGGCACAAGCGTCCTAACAGTTCTCTGTAGAATAACTCCACCTGGTATCAAGAGCTGCTGTTGCTGAGCAGCACGAAACATTGCCAGAGACAGATGCACTCTGCCTCTGCAAATGCTCCCAGGCAGGAAGAGGAGAGCGCGTGAAGGGCCATGGCCACCACTTTGTGCAGGGCCCTTGTGCTTCAACTGTACCTGAGAGAGGGGGAAGCAAGGATCGTTGCCAGGTACTGATGATCAAGAATGGGACAAAGCAGATGTCCTCACTGTGAAGCCAGTAACAATCCTTCCTTGCTCTTTCCTCCTCCCCAAAGCCTGCCAGCTTTGCTTGCAGGGAAAGCTTTGCACAGCCTGTGGCACATACAGAGTAAAATGAGTGCGTCCAGGGGACTGGTAAGGCTAAGACTTGAGCAGAGCACAGCTAGGGCTGGAGCTACAGATACAGTTGCCTCTGAGATGCCAGGGGAATCTCTATGTACCTATAAGGATGTTTGGTATCCAGATGAGGATAATTTCCATCCTTTTTTCTCTATCTGTGCACTTCAGCATGGGAAACAGAGTTGCCTACTCAAAAGGCCAGCAGGGGCTGACTAATGAAAGAGGCCTTGAGGGCACCTGAGTAGGCTGCAGTACGTGCACATGCATCATCAAAACATCCTGCAGTTTTCTCCTGTTGCCCAAGTTCATATGCAACTATTGATGAGGTAAATTTGGGTTGCTTAGCAATGGTTCCACTTCTCAGCTAGAAGTGTCGGGCCAGAACCCTGTGGTGTCCCTTAGGAAAGGAGTGCATCTGAAAACCAAGGACCTAGTGTGGATGCAAAAGCTACTTCTCTGTCAGTCCATCTGGACTGCTCTCTTTTCACCCACGTGGGGAGAGGCAGCTCAGTGTAAAATGAAAATAGTATAAATGGTCAGAGAAAGTGGGGACCAAAAAGCCCCCCTTGCTGAAAACACCATCAGAGTATGCATTTGCCTGCCTGCCAGTCCAATCTTCTGCAGAAGCAAAGACAGTTGTAAGGAGTTCCCTGTCGCTGCTGTACCACGTAACCAGTGACATCGGAATGGCTCCATCAGCTCTGCATGCAAATCTGTCAAGCACTTCAACACGTTCTACTAACTTAAGTCTTCATTTAAAGTAGCTCCTAGAACAATATTGCTGTGAAACTTTTGGTGTAGGAGATCAGTGTTCTTTCCCTATCTTAATTTCATAATTGACTGAACTGTTTGGAATGAAAGTTCCTATAATGCCATCTTGAAGTAGCACCTGGCAGGCAGCTGGGTAAGAGTCTAACAAAGTTATAAGCAGCAAAGACTTCTAATGGAAAGTGTCAGGCAACCTTATAACAGGCTGTGTTCCTAACCCTCTATGAAAGAACAGGGTATTTTCATTCACAATATTCATGTAGCTGAACTTGTGTAGGTGGCAGGCAGCCTTTAGCAGGTACAGAATAAATGTTTCCTGAGAAATATCATTGAAGAAGAAATTAATTTCAATTACTAATGAAGGTATTAAGCTTGCCAAGTTAAATACAGATAATGTTCATGTTTGGTATTCTGCCATTTCACTGATCCCTTTTATTCCTAGCTTACTCATAGCACTACAGACCTACCTTCCACATCCTCATGTATTCTGAGCTGACAGGTGACATGACATACAAAAGAGTGCTTCTGGAAAAAGAGACCTTTCTACCCTTCAGCACACATCCAGCCTTTTCATGTAATGCATGAAATAATTGTCATTCCTGTTTGGGAGGGGGTTAAGGGAGGATTTGACTTCTTCTGAAGTGGTTTGTGGAAACAATAGCAATTGTTATTTTGAAGTAGATTTTTCTGTACTTACCCAGACCCTTTTGATATCAGTTGGAAACCATCCATTGCTTTCAATGGTTTTGGAGCTAGGTCCTAAACTGTTCTTACAATTAATGAAGAAAGGAAGGCAGAATTTCAAAGGGGTGAAGTTAGGTTGTTCTTCAGAAGTAACTGTAAATGTTTTGGGGCCAGCTTCTGGGAAGAGGCTTCATGCACACACACATGAAAAGCCTACTAAAATTGTGGCAAAGGGAACGCTCTGCTGTCCTTCAGACTGGTGGCCAAAACCACAGAGAGGTCGTGCTGCAGACCTGCTGTGCACTCATGTCTGTGCTTGCCACTGAGAGAACCTCTCTAGCTGTTGTTCTAAATAAGAGGTGCAGGGGTGCTGTCTTACATCTGTTGTGAGATCAGATGTTTATCTGCTAGATTAGAATTCCTTCTGTTACACTTTCCCTATCCTTACATGGAAATGAAAACTAGTACATGAAGAATTTGCCTTCACTGGGGGCTGCCTCATCCAGCGCAGTCCAATGCACCAGCTTGCATGCACAACAGGCTTGTTAGCAATATTTTTCTGTCATAATTTCATAGTCTTCTTAAGCACCAGCCCATACTGACTCTCACATCACATCCCCAAATGTTTTGTTGCTGTGTAGGCAGCAGACCCATATTTGGCAAAAAAAGTGCTGTGAATGCCTGATCTAAAACAGGATACAGGAGAGTCTGTAGAAATGTGACTGCCAGCTCCGAGAGAACTCTGCCTTTGGGGGAGAGGACAAAGGTGGAGGTTTTGGCAGTAGTCAAAGGTCTGAAATCACATTGCAGCTCTAGTACCTTCAAAGCAGGTCTGCTATAAACTTGCAATCTTCATGCTCTCTTAACCCCACGGAGCCCAGGAAAGAGGAAGAAGGATTCTGTGAACAAACAGCTTTGAGGAAGACACAGAACTGAAAGTTCTGGAGAGGCTCCGCAGAGCAGCAGTGTGCTCTTGGGGCTGCTGAGCACTCCCCACATGGCGCTGCATGTGTCAGACCAACAGATGAAGGCCTTCCAAAGGGAGGAGAGCACAGGAGGAGTGTTGGGTTCAATGAGCTAAGCAGGCACAAGGCTGTAACCAACAGCATATTGGGTAAGAGCACCACTGGCATTGGGGTAGAGTTTGTGGAAAACAAGAAATTTTCATCAGTGGAGCAGAGATGAAAATGTGAGAGACCCCATTCACAGCTGGGGAAAGGGAATAGAGAAACAGATGGGGCAGGAGGTGGCTGACAATTCTGAAGGAGGAAATCTTCATAGGAGACAGACAGAGGGGCCTGGGAAAGTAAGTACTGACAGGTTTGCTCATGGTATAGCACATTGGGGAGGATAAGGACAGCTTCCTTTATGCTGTTTTACATAGGGAAACGTAACCCTAACCCTAATCCTAACCTTAACATTACCCCTAATCCTAACCCAAACCCAGCCCTAATCCATCTCTAGACCTACCCCTGACCTTGACCCTAAGACTAACCCTCACCCCTAACCCTAATCCTAACACTGTGAACTGCTACTCTGTGGCTATTTTTACAACATGATCTTGAGAATACAGCTAAAGATGCAAGGTGGAATATGTAGGCTTTAGAGTCTCAGTTCAGGTTGTGGTGAGAATATATGTTTGGGCTCCTGCTCCTTTGAAGTAATTGGTTTCAGACTGTTTTAGGGAACGCACTGAAAATGTATTGAAGAGCTAAAATACCATCAGAAAGTGCACATATATTTGCATCCTGTGCTCAAGCCTAACACAGTGCAGTGCTCTACCAACTTACTGTCCTCAGGGGAAACGGCTGTAGCTCAGAAAGAGTTTCCTGTTGACTCACCACATGGTGAGGTGTAGTGGTGAGGAATTAATTAGCCTAGGCACTGCTGATAGGCTTCTTATTTTAACTGCTGGGTTTAATCTGTCATGGTACATGAATGGCAAGCACCATATATTTACCTTTCTAATTCTTCTAAAAATGGTTGCTACACCAGCCACTCATGCTGAGGGATGGGGAGGTACTGGAGAGAGTCCAATGAAGGGCTGCAAAGATGATGAGGGAACTGAAGCATCTCTCTTATGAGGAGAGGCTGAGACAGGCCTCTTTGGCCTGGAAAAGAAAAAACTGAGGGGGGATCTTTTAAATGCATAGAAATATCTGAAGGGTGGAGGTCAGGAGGACTGGGGCTAGGCTCCTTTCAGTGATGGCTAATGATAGGACAAGGAGCCACAGGCACAATGTAGACTGCAGGGGGTTTCACTTGAACTTAAGGAGAAAGTACTTTGAGGCTGCCCAGAGAGGCTGGGGAGTCTCCTCTGGAGACTTTCAAAACCCACCTGGATGTGTTCCTGTGTGACCTATTTGGGTGAGTTAGCATTAGCAGGGGGGTTGGACTGGATGATCTCCAGAAGTCCCTTCCCAACTCTACCATTCTGGGGTTCTGTGATGCTGTGGTACAGGATGCTTCCTCACTGCCTTCTGTAGAGTTGTTCAGACATGGAGGGAGAAATGCCCAGATCCTGTTGTCTTTAGTGGTGAGCTCAGGGAGCTGGTGCATTCCTCGAGGCTGGCTCTGCCTCAGTACTTGCTGTCAGGCCAAGCCTCTTGAGCTGATTAGACAGACATTGAGTTTTCAAGTTGACAAAACTCTTATATGGTACCCTCATAGCCTGATGTTAGAACAGCTTCATTCACATAGTTTGCTGGGGGCTGCAAATGGGAGAAGCATTTATGGCAAGATGGGAATGATGAGGCAGAGGAGTCTTTAAACACAGTAGTAAGATTTGATTTCAACACGGAACAGGGATCCAGCACAGCAGTGAATAAGGAGAGAGGCTGTCAGTCCTCTTCTTGGCACCATCCTAATCCCTCACACAGCCTTTTTACATAGCCTCTTCTGGTGCTCCCCAAAATGCCAAAATGTGCTTGTTACTGCAAGACCTGCCAAGAATTTCCCAAATGGGAATTTCTTTTACAAAAGCAGAAAGTATCCTGAGCTTTCAACAGCTTGGAAAGAGCTGATTGAAATGAGAATTGATGCAATTTTAAGGGAATATACTTGAAAAAAGGGGAAATAAATTCTTTGTTTCCAAATTAGAAACCAAACCCAACCAATCCAGCAACAAAAGACTTTGCCTTCCTTACCACAGATTTTACTTAGACTACTTTGAAAATATTTCTTTTCCTCTTTTTAATAGTCTTGAACTGTGCAATTGCAGCTTTAATTAGGATAACCTTTCATCTGTTTATGTTCTGCCAGTGACATTTTGAGATTGGCCTTCAGTGAGAGCCTTGGGTGATGTGTACACTGAGGCTTGGGAAACTTCTTCTGGACAGGCTGCCAGCAAACTGTTGCCCTCCTAAATGTCAATAAGCGAGGCATCCACTGTCAGTCTGCATCACTGCTAACGCCTGCTCTCTCTGTGGGCTAGAGCAGAAGGCAGCTGCATACTGACAAAAAGCAGCACTAGATGTTGGTCATCTCTGAAGCATTCATATCCCTTGGGACTCGAGGGAAGAAGGTTGTGCTTGGAAGGCTCATAACTTACTGTTGCACAGTTCTCAAAACCAGAATGAAGATTTGTAGCTCATCTTTTGGAACACAGAGGCTGTAATGGACATTTTTAAACATAAAGGTACATTAGAAAGGGATGTCTGCTCAGAGGGAAAATGCAAACCATTACCATACTAACGCTGGTTTGTCTTGGGGCAGCATGGAGTGGAAAGAGAGACTGTGCATTTTACCCATGAAAAATCCCTGTGTTGAAGAAAATCCAGGCCTTATTTTTCTCTGTCACTTGCCTGATTTCATGGAAGCACAGAATTGTCAGGGCTGGAAGGGACCTCAAGGATCATTCACTTCCATCCCCCCTGCCTTGGGCAGGGACACTTCACACTAGATCAAGCTGCCCAGAGCCACATCCAGCCTGGCTGCAAAAACCTCCAGGGATGAGGCTTCCACCACCTCCCTGGGCAACCTGTGCCAGTCTCTCACCACCCTCATGAGGAAGAACTTCCTAACCTCCAATCTGAATCTACCCTCCTTGTTCTTCTTGTCTCATGGGGTTTACCTGTTGCATCAGCTTGAGGATATCACTAAGTATTACCAGCAAGGTCTCAAGCACTGACTGGGAGCTATTTTTAATTCTCTTGCTGTTCCTCTCTTCTGCAGACATTCAGATATGTCCAGTTCCATGTTCCATGTAATGGAATGTGTCCATGTTCTAAGGCAGCCTTGTTGGTCAAAAATATTTCCAGTGATGAAAAAGTATAAAACCCTGCAGTGGATGATATATATGAGCAAAAGACATACTGGAACATGGAGGAAATCATTCAGACAACAGTTTAACCTTCCTTCATACCTTTCCTTGCTACGGGACTCTCATTTTTCAATTACTGACCCTTCACCATAATTGAGAAACTACAACAGAGGCCAGAATCATAGAATCATAGAAGGAACTGTTAAAGATCATCTCATTCCCTGTGCTGAGCAGGATATTTGCACTAGATCAGGTTGCTCAAAGCCTCATCCAGCCTGGCCTGGAGCACCTCTGGGGAGGTGAGAAGATCTGGCCCACTTCTCTGGATCCAGACTGTAAAGCCCTTGTTAGCTGCTAGATGAACAACAGACATTTGCAAAGAGCTGCTTCTGCTCCTGATGCTGCTTGCTCCTGCTTAGCTGTCCGTGCTTAGCTTAATGCTCAGCATTGCCCTCTTAGAGTTTGATGGAAAATGCAAAGCAGGCTGTGGTTAATCCTGGAGTTACATCTCACACCTCTGTGCTGAACCACTTCCTTTCCCACTCCCCCTCGATTTCCTTCATTGCTTCGACTGACCTTCATGTCAGAGCTAAGGAAAGACTTGTCCCAGGGACATATAAAACATTAGTAATGGTATTTCAAAGATTGATGCTTGAGTCTACACATCTCCAACAGAATTCCTTCATGCATCACCTCTTGATGACTGCACTTTACTTTGGCATATGTTTGGCAGACAAATTGACAAGCTTTTCTATTCCAGGCCAACCTCTAATACCCCTTCTAAAGCTTTCCTCCTCTTTTAGTGTGGCCTTTTCATAACTGGAGTTGCAGGAAAATGCATTATGCTAGCTCTGTCTGGTAATTAAGTGGCAGGAAATGGAGAGATCCATTTGGTGTTGACTCCTTTTGTAGAGCTTGGCAGCCTCTCAGTTGTTAATTAAACTATCAATGTAATGTTGCTAACTTGACCTATTGCTAACCTTCCCTTGCATTATAGAGCTTTACCCAGTGTGAGGGCTGTGAGACATACTGGTGTAACTCTTGCACTACCTATCAGCAGAAATACTATTTTGAGTAAGTGCTACCACAAGCAGCCAGGAAACAGATGAGCTGATGATCTTCACTTCAGTAAGTATAAAAACCCCATCCACAACATTAGTCTTACTATTGGTTGCTTTTCTAATACTGACTTTTCCTCTCTGCCAAATCATATTGTTCCTGTTAATCTCCTGGAAGCTGACTAAGCTAAAGAGAATATCAAACTGTCTGTCTGTCCTGCTCTCTGAAGAAAAGTACTGTTACAATGACATGGCTGTGATGCTGTGGGGTTTGGATTTGTATTACACAGAAATCCTCCACCTTTAGTCATCTGGAACTCAGGCAGCAAGTCAAGACAGTGACTGAGGCTTTGCTATAGTCCAGGAAAGAAAAGTGGGTGATTCCTCCCACCCGCCATAGACACTAAGTTCAGAATGAAGTGAAGCACACTCTGGAGCTGCATCCAGCCACTCATCACACTGGAAACACAGACATGTGGCTAAGATACAACACTTAACTTCCTAAAGCTAGATGAGAAGAATCTAATGCAAACAGTTTACTCCTGCTTCGTTGACAACCTGAATCAGCTCCTGTGAAAGTGAGTGACAGCTTCCCATTGACCTCCATGGGTCTGAAACCATGTGCAGGTAGCAATACATTTACAACGCTGTTGATGCCCCATGCTAACAGGTGTGCTAATGATAATGTTAACATCTCATCACTGAAATCACTCAAGACATAAAGCTGACTGACAGTTCTTTCTGAGGATGGGTCTGCTGCTGACCCATACATTTGTTTGGCCTTTATCAGGCACCTCACTACTTTAGATTTGGATAGGCTGGATAAGGTCACCCCCACTGGCAGGTATTATGAAACTGGCACAGTTACCTACTGAGTATTGAGTGAAAGTTTTTCCTGTGACTGATTCATCTCTTCATGTCTTCCTAAGCACTTATAAGAAAAAAAAAATATCAGGCTGAGGCAGATCAAATAGAAAAAGATAGAAAGGATTCAGAAGGATCAAAGTGAGAAAAGGTTATTCCCAAATGCTTTCTGAAATGGCAGCCTTCAGTGCTGAGCTGAAAGTCCTCCACAGTTGTTATTTCCTATGTGCAGGCAGGGGCTGGAGTACACCAGCAGGGAAATAGTCTGCACTGTAAGAGTGATTCTACAGACCTGTTTCTTAAGTTACACCTGGTTTATGAGTGAGGAATTTTCAGCTCTTCTGCATTGCTCTTACATTTGTCTAACTTCCCTTACCTGTTGCTGCGGTACAGTGTGCTCTCCCAGCACCAAATGGAATTGTAATTGCCCTAGCAGCTGAGCTTCCCTAACAATGTCCTAGCATAGCAAGGTATTTCTGAGCATGCACGAAGCTCCCTTCAGACTGCAATTCTTGTCTGTGCTACCTCTTTCTAAGTGTTGCACATCCACTCTCCCTCGTTGGGAACTGTAGATTCAGGATGTCAGAACCATTTGAAAGAGCTTTCTTCAAAAACAGAGTAACTTTTATTGACCAAACCCACCTAAACCCACACATTTCTCTTTCTTAGTTTCTGGGCATCCTAACTAGAATGTTCTATACCCATTAATGATTTTTGCAAGCCTCTTGCAAGTCTGTCTGAATGCATCATCTGTTCACTTTAGAGAGATATTTAATTATATACTTTTCCAGAACTCTTCACATCTGTCCTTTTGGCTTGTTTTGAATCTTCTGCTGTTCCTATCCATCCCTTATGTAACTCAGACATGTACTGCAGCATCTGATGGCTTGCAGTTCCCTGAGGTCTTTCTTGAACTGAAGGGCCCAGGACTAGACACAATATTCCCGACACAATATTCCCATGCAGTGCTACAGGCTGGGGTCAGAGTGGCTGAGAGCAGCCAGGCAGAAAGGGACCTGGGGGTACTGGTCGATAGTAGGCTGAACATGAGCCAGCAGTGTGCCCAGGTGGCCAAGAAGGCCAATGGCATCCTGGCCTGCATCAGGAAGAGTGTGGCCAGCAGGAGCAGGGAGGTCATTCTGCCCTGTGCTCAGCACTGGTTAGGCCACACCTTGAGTCCTGTGTCCAGTTCTGGGCCCCTCAGTTTAGGAAAGATGTTGAGTTGCTGGAAGGTGTCCAGAGAAAGGCAACAAAGCTGGGGAGGGGTCTGGAGCACAGCCCTGGGAGGAGAGGCTGAGGGAGCTGGGGTTGCTTAGCCTGCAGAAGAGGAGGCTCAGGGGAGACCTTTTTGCTCTCTACAACTCCCTGAAGGGAGGTTGTAGCCAGGTGGGGGTTGGCCTCTTCTCCCAGGCAAGCAGCAGCAGAACAAGAGGACACAGTCTCAAGCTGCACCATGGGGAGGTTTAGGATGGATGTTAGGAAGAAGTTCTTCATAGAGAGATTGGCCCTTGGAATGTGCTGCCCAGGAAGGTGGTGGAGTCCCCATCCCTGGAGGTGTTTAGGAAGAGACTGGATGAGGCACTTGGTGCCATGGTTTAGTTGATTAGGTGGCATTGGGTGATAGGTTGGACTTGATGATCTTGAAGGTCTTTTCCTACCTGGTTAATTCTATTCTATTCTATTCTATTCTATTCTATTCTATTCTATTCTACTCATTCTATTCTAGTCTATTCTATTCTGTAAAAAATGGTGAAATCAGGAAGCAGTCAAGTAGACTGGGTGAATACCACAGGCAAAGTACTAGAATAAATGGACCAGTGAGTACAAAAATGGATTGGATGACCTTTTACAGTTCCTCCGAGCACTATTTTCTTTAGTTCAAGCAAATGGCTTAATCCAATGAGGCAAGCTTCACTTTTGCCAGAGAGTGTCTTTATTTGTCAGCCATTGCAAGCATTGGCAATTCTAAGAGGGAAGCTGAACAGCACTGTTAATAATTACTGGTCACTGGGCTGGAATCTTGGGACAATTGAAGTGTTGACTTAAAGACATTGAGATCTCCCCTCTGGTTCTTGTTCACTTTTCATGCACTCAGGCATCACGAGAGGTCAAATAATCATTTCAAAGTTACTTCACAAATTCGACCTGGAAGTATGTGACTATTTCTTGCCTGCTTCACATCCAAATACACTTTTGCTATTTTGTCCTTAGGTAGTTATTGTGCCATCTTCTAGTTGGGAATTAGTCATGTGCACCTCTTTAACAAGAATGGGTCATCTGGCTCCATGATTAATGCCTCTCATCTTCAATAACAGCTAGAAGAATGCTAGAAGCCTCATCAGACTAATTAGCAAGAATGCCCTCGGGCCAGCCACAAGGTCTCAGCACAGATCTGTCACAAGTTCACAGAACTGCTAAGCCTGATCTTGCCAGTTACTTCTTCTGAGAAATATCTGGTCATTCAGTGGAGATCACAAACAGCAATCAATGGCTTCAGAGGATCAGCTTTGTCAGGCTTTCCCCCCAGACACCTGACTTTGATGCACCAAGTTCATCATAGTTTCCATTAAGTTGCTCATCTACAGCCAGTTACTGGCGGTGCAACAAATACTGACCAAGGAAGACAATTAGATCATCTGAGCCAAGGTAAAATGGCTTATTTGACAGTTTGAACATGAAAGCAATGAAGACTGTCATCTCCTGCCAGAGATCTGGGGTTTATTCTCCAGGAAAACCAAACCAAAACACAGCAGTTGATCTCTTTCTTTTATTAGTTTAAAAAGGGCCTCAAACTCCATATAGTGTTTTGGCCTTTGTGTTATGCTTTGCTAACTCTGCTCTGATTCACTGTTGGTTTGTTATCATTGCTCCTGAAGTACTGTTATCCCTAATTGAGTCTGGCATAATTTATCAGTCAATCAGGCTCATAAATCTGTATAGCCTCCATTATTAACATCCAGCAAAAGCACAGAAGTGAATCCAGAGCTTAGGGTATGTTAAGGCTTGCTGATGATGTTATAGAATCACAGAACTGTCAGGGTTGGAAGGGACCGCAAGGATCATCCAGTTCCAACCCCACTGCCATGGGCAGGGACGCCTCACACTAGATCAGGAAGTGTGAATGGGAAGTAGAGAACTCAGATCTCCAGTCTAGAACCTCAAATGTATACTTAGGTCACTATTCAAACTGAGCAAACACTGCTGCAGGAATATATCAAGTGCCTTCCCCACTTTATGGAGAGGATGCTGACACTCTTCTTCTGATGCCAGTCACAGCTTCCTTCTCTCCACATACTGAAATTTAAGCTTATGCATTTGAATTCTGAAGGTGTTCTGCTTCAGTCAATATGTAATGAACTATCTTATTGCTCCAAGAGAAAGCAGAAAGTTATGTTTTCACTTTAAACCTTTTGACCAGGGATTATTTTTTAATATTGCTTGGGTTTAGAGACCAGCATTTCCAAAATCACTGTTTTCTTGGTAGGCAGTTGACAGAAGACAGGAAAATGGGAGAGAAAACCAAAAAGTAACATTAGAATGGGTCTCACAGGATTTGAACTGGTGTGTTGATTTCCTTAAGGAACTAATTTGTTAATTGCTACTATTCTTACTTCATAGGCATTACCCTAATTAACTCCAATTCCAGCCAAACACACACACAGATCCACTAGGCTTACAGGGTTTCCCACAGAGGGCAGACCTTGATCTGATAAGGGCTTCCTGGTTGCCTGACACTCTTTCAGCAGTGCAATCTGTCTGTACCATGTGAATTTAGTAACACCTAGGAGTAACTAGTGCTTGGTCTGATGATGTGGCTTTTCCCCTTGTCTTCAGCCACACTTATTTGGAGACTGTCCAGAGGAGAGCTTCAAGGATGATTGCAGGACTTCAACATCTCTCCTTTGAGGAAAGAGTGAAAGAACTGAGGCTGTTTAGTCTGGAGAAGAGAAGGCTGAGAGGGGATCTAATCAGTGCCTCTAAATATCTGAGGGGTGGGTGTCAAGATGAAGGTGCCCAGTGACAGGTCAAGGAACAGTGGGTATAAGCTAGATCACAGGAGGTTCCACCTCAACAGGAGGAGATGCTTCAGTGTGGTGAGAGCGCTGGAGCCCTGGAGCAGGCTGCCCAGAGAGGTTCTGGAGTCTCTTTCTTTGGAGATACTCAAAACCCACCTGGATGCATTACTTTGTGGCCTGCCCTCAGTGTTCCTGCTTTGGCATGGGAGCTGGACTCAATGATCTCCAGAGGTTCCTTCCGAACCCTAACCTTCTGTGATTCTGTGAGTTTTGTCTGTTCCAGACATTGCATAGCCCTTCTATATGTCTAACACATTGACTACAACATTCTGACATTTCACTTTGTGCTGTAGCAGCTGTCTGCTGTTCCCTGAATGACAGCCAATAAACATGGCCAGTGCCCTCCAAAGATTTACAGCTTCAATTTTTCTAATGCCTTATTGTACATTCCCCACATACTGTGTCTGCTATGAGCTCTCTAAAAATTAAAATACAACATGCTATCAACCTGTTCTGACTTCATAAACCCCACAATAAGTAGATTGCTATTTATTTCCTGAATCTCAGCACTCACCTCCCCAAGTGCCTTCATCCTGCATGAGTAGGAGGAATGTAGCCCACTGGGCAGATTTGTCTGCATCACTAGACTGCTGGGAAGCCCTTATGAGTTTAGGTCTGCACACTGCATTGCCATTGTTCACTGGAAAGTGATCACAAGTGGTAATCCTATTGTTTCATCAACCTTTAGCTGAAATCTAATAACCTTTTACCCAATATCCTTCATTTAAAATTTCTATGTAGGGAGCTTTGAAATATTTCCCATGTTGACATAATGCAGATCTATTCCTTTGCTTCTGCTGACCACTGCCCACTCCGAGATGGCAGAATCCCGGTGGGATCATAAGAAATGGAGCCACTGAATATCCTGGATATCCCAAATGTTATTTCCACACTAAGCTGTAAGCAAAGAGCTGTACCTCTGGCATGACAAAGCAACAAGCAATAGGTGTCCAAGGAGGCCGAGGCGATGTGCTGCAGAGGCCGGTGGGCGCTGCCATTGGGGGTGACAGTGGCTCGCAGTACGACTGCCTCATCTGTAAACCATTTAGCACTTTCTCCCCGCTGTGAGCTCTCTGGAACTGAAGACAATTTGGTGGTTTTGATAAATGATCACTGAAAGCCCGAGACATGCTCTGTCTGGAAGGATTCACAGCCATCTGCTGAGAAGCTAATGTATTCATCTCACATACATAAATGGGTTGGTGGATGATGTCTCAATGCTTTGCATTAATATGACATTATTGGCATTGAAATCAGCTTGCATGAATGTAAAATGGAGCTGGAATTTGACCCATGGATTCCACCTAACAACATAAAAACCTCAATTACAGCAGCAGAAAGGCATGTGGGAAGAAGGGATTCCTATAATCTCTTATTTTCCCTCTGATTGTTCCCTTATCAAATTTGCATTTGACTCATGGTGAATAAGAAACCTAGAGCAATACATTTCCTTTTCTTTTGTTGTTTTTGGTGTTTTGGGTTTCTTTTGCTTTTCTCCCAGTGTAATCCAAACCCTTTAGTTATTCCTAATTTCATCAATAATTTTGTAACCAAAAGTGAGTCTGGGTAATCTCTCATACATTTTCATCAATGGCATCAGGATAAGTGCTGGCTGAGGGCTATGTATTCTTTTTGCTGTCATACTGGTGATCAGTGTAGTTTTCTTGTAGCCACAGAGATCACACTGTTGCAGCAGGGTCATCGGCCTTCAAGGCTGATGTGCTCCAGGGAAAGTACAGAAAAGCTGAGGCTGGCAGCTATAATATGGCCCTGCAGGATACACTGATGAAAGTCTTTCACCCCTGAGAAAACAAATCTCATGTGTTACATTTCATCCCATACATAAACCACCTTGAAGTCGCCAGAAAGAGCTGACTGACCTCAAGGGAGCAACTTAGGATTTAAAACCTGTGTGGAAGACAAATCTGTTTGCTGTTTCCAGCCTATCTAGTCTAGTCTACCAAGTATGAAGTCACCATTTTCAAACCCACTAATGCAAATGATCAGGCACCCCTCTTGTCACCTCACATCCTTGGTTTGTGATCCTGGGCTTTCCACTGAAGCCACTGAACCCACTTTGGCAGTGGATGACCCAGGTGTAACCAGAAAGAACTCTATTAACTGAGCCAATGTGTCTAACCAGTGTAAACCCATTAGCTTATAGCACAAGGAGGGACACAGTGACTCACATTGGGCTTGTGAGTCTGTAAACCTCAATAAGCAAAAGTAACTCTTTTTATACTTCACTCTAATGAATTTATACTCAGAATCAATGTGGCATTTGTTCCCCTTCTAAGATCTCCTCACTACTGCTGTTTGGAAATGCAATAGCTAGTGAAAAATCTCATTTCAGTTTAGGTAAATACAGATTGCTATGTGACGCTGTTGCTCACACATCTTCTTGGGGTTCTCATTCATTATAGTGTTTCAAGCTTCAGGGTTTCTGGATAGTTTTCCAGTTAATTCCCAGTAAGTAGGACTGAAGAATACAGCAAATAACCTTTAGCCACTGCCTAATTTCTTATTGTATTCAGGTGCTCCATACAGCGCTCGATCCTCTTTCCTATCGCTGTCCCTCTAACAGTTTTACTCATAGATCAATAAAATGTGTTTCCAGGCATAATATTCTCTTGGCATAATCATCTGCTCATTCAGAAATACCATCTGTGCCTTGCTGGAGACTTCATTCTTTTATGAAACCGGCAGTGGTGACAAAGTTCATTTGAATTCCCAGGATGTGCAATCACCAAACACTTTGCAATTCTCTTCCAGAGCCATTTTCTCTCACCGGCAGAACTTTGAGTACAACTGATCCATGCTTTGTTGTTGTCGCTGTTCACTCTTTCATGGAACACTCCTCACCACCCTTCCCTTCCTCCTACCACCATTTTCTCTATCAAGTTCTTAGCTAAGGCAAGATGGATGAGACTCCCTGTGAAGCCCATCAGCACTTGCTTTTTAATCAGCAGTACAGATTGCTGTTGACTTAAATGAAGCATATTTCCCACCCAGAGACTGAGCACATTGCCTTCAAGCAGATCATATTTAAAAATAACCCTAGGAAAAGATCTTAAATCATGTAAGGCTTGATAAAGACAAAAAATCCCCAACTAATATCTTTTGATTGTGGAGGTAAATTGCTTTTCCTATTCATATTCATGAGAAGGACAGATTCCTTCTAATACTTTACAAGCACTAAATTCCCTGCTAGATTCCTGCAGCTTTGGAACTTAGCAGCCAGATCAAAGAAGTTCAGCTTTTCTTGCTGTAGAGTCTTTCCAGTAGATATTTGTGAAACTTCCAAGTTTCAGGCACAGAATTCTGTAGCTGGTAACACCATTTTTCAGTGCTGTTTTAAAAGGCATTTTACAAAGAAGCAAAAGCTCTGGCCACAGCAATACTCACCAGTAAAACTCTGTGCAGTACTTGAAAGGCTGACTTTCAACCACAAAAGTTAGGAATTTAAATCCCTGGTTCCTCACTATGAAATCCAGTGGGTAGAAGGTGCCTAATTCTTCAGGATACCTCTGAATCACACAACCTTTTTATGGCTTGCTGTGACTACTTTTCAGAAGGTTATCATAGATTCATAGAACACCAGGTTGGAAGGGACCTCAGGGATCATCAAGTCCAACCTTTCAGGGTAAGGATATAGCCTAAATGAGATGTCCCCACACCCTGTCAAGCTGGCCCTTGAAACTAATGCATCATGCAGTATCCCCCATGTATTCTGTCATCAGCCTAGAAGCCTAACTTGGAAAGTGAATGGTTAGGCTTTGAAGTGTCCAAGTGGTCCTTCTTCACATGAAGCTCTTTAGACCAACAGAAGTAGTTACACAGAACTTATCCTGGTCTGCCTCAGGCTCACTCTGAAGGAGTCCATCTCTCAGCAGTGGTGCTTTTCTCAATAGGATCCCAGCTCCAGGTTACCACAGGGGATCAATGTGCTGTCACACAGTAAGGCAATGCAATTTGTGTAGCCTTTTCTGGCATAAGGAAACAGGGAAAAGATGTGACAAGTTCACACTGTGAAGCTTAACTGGGAGTCCAGTTCTGCTCCCTGCACTGGAGGCACACCAGGTTGCTTCACTGTTGTCATCCACTATGTCTTTCTTCCCACCCTGTTTCCATCTGATTGAGTGAGACATCTCCAGAAAGCTGCATTTCCTGGTGCAGTGGTTTGAGTCCCAGGAAGCAGCTGTCTGAACAAAGACATGCTGTGGCTATTTGGGTCTGGCTAATGTTCTTCTAGGAATACCTGCACAGTGAATGGCAAGCTGGTGTGTCATGCCCGGTGCCAGAGCACAACAAGCCAGCCCCTGCTTCCCTAGCTCCACCAGTGCAGACTCCTCTGCAGTCAGCTTCTCTGCACTGAAAGGATTATTAACTGCAGTCCTGTGGAACAGTCTCTTGATTACCTGATGTTAAACAATGCCTGGGAATTGTTCCAGAAAAAGAAAGGCTTTTTCAACTGTTAATATTTAAATTGTGGGCTTTTCAGAATGCCTTCCAGAAATGTAAATTGAAATAGTCCAAATAGGACAAAAAATAAAAATCTGTGCTACAAAAAGGCCTTCAAAATAGTACCTACACTGAAAGCCTTTATTATGCCAACATCTGACAGAAAAAGAAGAATCATCAGGTTGGGACTGGGGAAAAAAAAGATCTTTTGCACTTTGATTCAAAGCTCTGTAATTCCACTAAGTCAATTCCATACATGTAGTAATTAATCCTAGAAAAGACCTCTAAGATCATCGAGTCCAACCATCAGTCTAAGACCACCATGGCCATTAAACCATGTCCCAGAGTGCCATTGCCACATGTTTCCTGAACCCCTCCAGGGATCTGACTCCACAACCTCCCTGGGCAGCCTGTTCCCATCTCTGACCACTCTTTCCATGAATTAATCTTTCCTGATCTCCAATCCAAACCTCTTCTGGCATAATTTCAGGCTATTTTATCTCATCCTATCACCTGCTACTAGGGAGAAGAGACCAAACCTCACCTCACTACAATCTCCTTTCAAGTAGTTGTAGAGAGCAAGGAGGTCTCCCCTCAGCCTCTTCTCCAGACTAAACCACCTCAGTTCCCTCAGCAGCTTCTTCCCAGCCCTGTCCTCCAGACCCTTCAACAGCTTCATTGCCTTTTTCTGGACAGACTCCAGCAGCTCAGTGGCCTTCTTGTAGAGGGGCCCTAAAACTGAACCCAGTATCCGAGGTGTGGCATCAGCAGTGTTGAGCACAGGGGCTGGATCACTTCCCCACTCCTGCTGGCCACACTGTTGCTGACACAGGTCAGGATGCTATTGGCCTTGGCCACCTGAGCACATGGTTGATGGCTGTCAACCAGCACCCCCAGGTCCTTTCCTAGCAGGAGACTTTCCAACCACTCTTCCCCAAGCCTGTAGTGCTGCATAGGTTTGTTGTGACCCAAGTGCAGGATCTGGCACTTGGCTTTGATGAAGCTCAAACAATTTACCTTGGCCCATCAATCCAGCCTGTCCAGATCCTTCCTACCTTCAAGCACATTAATTTACACCCTGAAGCATGGCTTTTTACCACAGTCATTACTGGGAGCAGAGAAGATGTTGAACACCCAGTAAAGCTTGTGATCTGGCTTGCATTAGTTGGCATGACTGTGAGAAAAAAAAACAGAATTTTTTTAAATGTCTGGGCTAACAATTTCTGTGCTGGTGGTAAAGGATCACAAATTGCTCCCAATGCTAGCAAGGAGCTTTCACTTTTTATGCCTGAAGCCCCTTCATCCTGCCATACTGTACAGCATCAGTTTTGTGATATCCTAGCTATTAATCTTCCAGCTATGGGTTTAAGGGAGTAGTGAATATGGACTGACAAGGTCTGTAAGAGTGAAGAGAAGGCTATTTTACTCTGTGTTGTCTTCAAGCAACAAAAAGCCAGGCAAGAGTCCCAGGGTTAGTTAAGCCACTGGCTTATTTAATGCCCTCTCTTGTTCACAACGACACAGAATGCAAACTACAGCATATTTCTGAATTTTCAATGAATCCAGTACAGTTCCCTGAAAATTCACTTTTCACAGCAAAAATAGCCCAAAGTGATCTCAGTGGCTTGGAAAATCTGACCAATACTATGATCTTGCACAGCTTTGACTATGCTACCAGGGCAGTTACCAGTTGCAATCACTTCAGAGTTTTATGTAGAGTTTGGAACATGGCTGAATCCAGGCCTAAGCCCACAGCTGACATTGGCTAGGTCCAAGGCTCTGTAAGGCCTTTGGACTTTACTTTCCAGAACACTTTCCAGAAACAGATCGAGACTTCTCAGTAACGAAGGCAGAACTGAAGTTATGCCAAGAGAGACAGAATCAGGCTCACAGTACTAGGAAAGAAAGGCGAGGAAGTAGAGGCAGTGTTCTGCTGGGCTGGAGGGAATGCATGGCCTGAACTCCACAGGTTTGTATTTCAATGGACATCCTAAAAGAAGTAAATATTTCATCATCTAGAGACTGAATAGAAGTAGGAAAGAGGAACAAAATCAAGCTATGAGCTCCAAAACCAGCAGAGGAATTTCAAAGATGAAGTTCAAAGTGACTACAAGTGGCTCTGAGGGAAAGGCACCATAAGAAGCATTGGCTGAGACCTGCCAAAGGAAGAGAATGAAAACTTTGAGCTGGCAGTCCAAAGACAGCTTCCCAAACACATCTAAGGAAAAGATCAGGTGGAACAAATATCTTGTCTTACAGCTTTCTCACAGATAAAGCAAAGCTTTGAAGATTTAGTGCATTCTGCATAACAGACTCTTCCTTGGCTCCTTGGCTTTTGATCTGTGGGGTTTGGGGGGGGCTTTTTGTGTTGTTTTTTTAAATGATCAGTGCAGAAGCATTGCAGGTTCTGAGCCCACAGTGCCTTGCTTAGTGTATGGAGGACAGCTTCTTATCCCAGGTGCTGCGTGAGCCTACCAGGGGCAAGGCTCTGCTTGACCTCCTCTTCACCACCAGGGAAGGGCTGGTGGGGATGTGGTGCTCGGAGGCTGTTCAGGGGCCAGTGACCAGGAGAGAATTGAATTCTCAGTACTCAGCCAAGCTAAGAGGGGCAGCAAGAAGACCTCCACTCTGGACTGCCGGAGGGCAGACTTCAGGCTACTCAAGGAACTAACTCAGAAGGTTCCTTGGGAAACAGCCCTTAAAAACAAGGGGGTCCAGGAGAGCTGGGCCTGTTTCAAGGAAGAACTCTTGAAGGGTCAGAGCAGGCTGTGCCAATGTGCCAGAGATGAGCCCCGGGGCAGACAGCCTGGATGGCAATGAACTTCTAAAAGAACTAAGGGAAAAAAAGAGGGTGTATCATCTTTGGAAGAAAGGTGAGGCAGCCCATAGAATGTTTAAGGATGTTGCTAGGTCATGTAAGAAGAAAATTAGGGAGGCAAAAGCACATTTGGAGCTTAGCCTGGCCTCTGCTGTGAAGGACAACAAAAAGTCCTTCTATAAATACATGAATAGCAAGAGGAGGGCAGGGACAACCTCCACTCCTTGGTGGACACGGAGGGGAACGTTGTAACAAAGGATGAGGAGAAGGCAGAGGTACTGAACACCTTCTTTGCCTCAAATTTTACTAGCAGGACAGAATGTCTTCCAGACAGCTGGCCCAGGTGACTGCCTGGTGGATGTGGGGCAGGCTGTGGATGTAGTCTACCTGGACCTCAGCAAGGCCTTTGACACTGTCCCCCACAGCAAACTCCTGGCCAAGCTGTCAGCCCATGGCTTGGATGGGAGCACACTGCGATGGGTTAGGAACTGGCTGGAGGCTGAGCCCAGAGAGTGGTAGTGAATGGTGCCACATCCAGCTGGCAGCCAGTCACCAGTGGTGTGCCCCAAGGATCAGTGCTGGGCCCCATGCTCTTTAACATCTTTATTGATGATCTGGACGAGGGCATCGAGTCCATCATCAGTAAATTTGCTGACGACACCGAGCTGGGGGCAGGAGTTGATCTGCTGGAGGGTAGAGAGGCTCTGCAGAGGGACCTCGACAGGCTGGACAGATGGGCAGAGTCCAAGGGCAGGAGATTGAACACATCCAAGTGCCGGGTTCTGCACATTGGCCACAACAACCCCATGCAGAGCTACAGGCTGGGGTCAGAGGGGCTGGAGAGCAGCCAGGCAGAGAGGGACCTGGGGGTGCTGGTTGATGGTAGGCTGAACACGAGCCTGCAGTGTGTCTAGGCAGCCAAGAGAGCCAATGGCATCCTGGCCTGCATCAGGAACAGTGTGGCCAGCAGGAGCAGGGAGGTCATTCTGCCCCTGTACACTGCACTGGTTAGGTCACACCATGAGTCCACACGATGGAACTGCTCTCCTGGGCTGCAGGCAGACTGCAGCTTTGGAGCCCTTCTGTTGAAGCATAGTGCAAACCAGTGGGTTGCATCCTAACATGAAATTGAGACTTTTTCCCTTGCTTACAGAAGACACATATTCCTGATCAGTCATTGCTGTGATCTGAGCATTTCTCAGCCAAATATAAACAGGCAGACAAAACAGTCACACTATAGAAGGAATGTCAGCATAACCAACTGTTTGTTTGTTCGTGCTTCCACCAGTCTGCCAGCAGTGCTTGATCCAATGCATTGTACCAGACTCCCAGGCTCCCAGCAGTTCCCACAGCCAGCAGACCCTTGCTTCAAAAACCTTCTCTTAGTTTGGAAGGGAGAGAACCTCTTGCATTTTCCCATCCATGGAGCAAGTTGTATCTATGTTTATGTACATACTATATGCACATGAATGTGTATATAAACACAGAAACAAATGAAGAGCTTTGTGTTTTCCTTTATTCCTCACCTTTATGTCAGGGTTATCTTTAGTGCAAAGACAGCAAAAACTGGTTTTCACAGATCTGCAGACAAGGAATCATCCCCAGTGCTTTTTATTAAATGGTTACTTATTTCCCTAGATGTCTATGATTATATCCATGGAATAGCATGCCATTCCATTTCCACTGGCTCAAAAGCCATCATCTGAATCATTTTCCCTGAGATAAGTGTTCTGATGAGGTGCTAGTGTCTGTTTGGGTTTTGAACATTTCTTTCTTCTCCCTTTCTGTCTGATTTCCCTTCAAACCCATTTGCTTCCTGATTTTTCTCTTGTTTTCATTTCATTTGTTCTTTATTCTATTCAATTACTTCTGAAAAGTTACCTTGGGAGAGTGAAGCCTTGATATATCTCACTGACTTTTAAGCACCTAAGGCTCCCAATTTGGGAATTTATGATAAATACAGAAAAAACCTTCCGTGATTCAGGCTTGCTAACATTCCAGTAGTCCCTTGAAGATGATTAGTCCTCTGTACTTACTATAAAACTTCTGAATTAGGTGTTGCATTTAATGAGGTAGCAGGTGGGGTGAATCTGATGGCTGTTTCAAGATTTCATGTGTCAGATGAATGGTTGTGCTGCTGGAGAAGTTATGACAATCGATAATCACCTCTGTTTCTGACTTACTTATACTTGACTTCAACTTCCAGCAACTGCATCTCCTTGACTCTTTGCATGTAGGTAAAAAGGAATGGAATTGGTAAGCAAAATGTCCAGACTTCAAATAATCCTTGTACCTGTCTTGAAAACCTCTTTCACTTTTCTGATAGCCTTTCTGCAGTGCTGGTAGCTTAACAAAAATACCCCCAGTCTCCCAGCAACGGCCTCAACAGTGCCATATGCTGGAGAAATGAAGGGCAGGTACCCCTAGCTTCTTGACTCGTGTCTTCAGCTGTCCCGCTGCAGCATTAGGTCTCAGGCACTGGGGAGCCTGCAGAACTCCTACATTATTTATTTTGATTTTGGTGTTTTAAATGCTGCATCTGCTCCTGCAAGAGTGTCTCCACTCATTGCTTGTGGATGTTGGAGTCTCTGTTTGGCTATTCTAACATGCACGATGCTCACGTGGGCCCCCCTGCCCAAGGGAGCCATAGAGCTCTGCAGAGCTATCCCCATCCTGTAGAAGTCTCTCAGGTTACAGCAGGTTACCTTTTCTGCTTCATTTGCTTCTAACTCAGTTGGTCAGGGAAAGCTAATGTTGGGGGGAGACTTCAACCCACCACAGTAGTGTATGCCTCACCTTCAGAAAGCCATCCTCTAGAACCTCTAGCTGAGCTCTGGAGCAGCTGGCACAAAGTGCGGAGTACAGCATGTCAAACAAATATTCTGCAATTACAATCATCCACCTTTCAGCACCTCTTCCTAGTCACAGTATCATATCCCAGAGCAAACTAACACACATGTATTTCAGGGCTGCTCTGTATCCTTGCTTGCAGCACCAGAAAGTCTGTCAAATGTTCAAGGCGTTTTTTCTTCATAAATTATGCCAGTCTAAATGTTTCTTCCTAGCTACAGGGCTCTGATGCAGCTGGTGCTGTCTCACTTATGCTATTAAGCCTCTATTTTCTGGACATTTCTGTCATCTGAAAACCATATGCACTTTTTACAGGCTATATTTTTATCCTTCAAGTGATTCATTGAACCAGCATATTTTCCTTTCATGTCTTCCTGGTAACTGCATTAACCTCTGCTGCACCGAGGTAATGAGAAACAAGTGCATTATGTAACTCGTTGTTTATACATCAGATCAATACATCTAATACAGATGTAAGCTTTGTACTGCCTGTTAACCTCAATCTACCTGGTTCACTGCTACAGCAGATCAGATTTTCAGACAACTGCTTCTAACAGGAGTGGCATTGCATTTTCATTTCTGCAGGTAGACATTGATCATATTACAGCTTATCACAGCTGGTAGTTTTCCAGTCGTCTCTACAGCTAAAGCACAGTACAGAGACAAAAGTACCTACCTATTAGCCTCCAAAAATGTTATCTCTATAATCTAAGATTATGGGTGAATCTGCAGTATTTGTGTTAATTTTTGGCTGTGTGAATGCCTCGATGCTCTTTTCTCACATCAGCACCAGATGGGTACTAAATAGGGCCTGGCTTCTCCCATTTGCAGCTGCTGACCCAGGCTTTCAGCTGCCCATGAGCAAGGCCTAGTTTGGTGAATCCCAGCCAGGTCTGCTCGACTCAGCATTCTGGAACAAGAAAATGTTGTTGAACTGCAACGGTATTCATAAGCTGCATGAGAGAGGAAAACGAAAAACAAAGACAAAAATGATTATTGGACTATTATTGATAACCCAGAAAGTCAGGGGAAAGCAAAACTGAGGAAAAGGTATAAAGAAGTTGGTGTGGCTCAGTTAGTAGCACATAAGACCCTTAATGGGAAGTTCATGAGTTCAAGCCTGCAGTGGGCACCAATGTCCTCCCTACTCTAGTCATGAGGTCTGTGGTGCCAGGTTGGACTTGATGATCTTTGAGGTCTCTTCCAACCTTAGTGATACTGAATATCCACCCTATGAAAATAAGATAGGGAAAGAACCAAATGCAATCCACTCTTGTGAGAGCTGCAAGAATTCTTTGAACATAGGCTTCCCAGTCCTGTTGAGGGGTACTTTACTAGCTTTATTGATCTCCTCTGCTCATGAATGTAGAACTTGTGTGTGTGCATGTGTCAATGTCCAGGTAGCTGTGGTAGCAATCCTTGCACTGACTGAAGCATTTATCCCCCACAGAAGTGTACCTAGGAACACTGCACCACCTTACCACTTGCAGCAGGGAAAGGGAGTCCTCTGGGCAAATGCCGAAAGCCAAATGCCAGGATTGTCACTTACCTTCTTATTGTAATTGTAATGCAATCAACATTCTACCTGATATTTACATCTCAAAGAAACAAGGAGCCCTATTCAGCAGCTGTGCAATCACATAGTTACTCCCGGCAGCCGATGTTTTGTCTTTCGTTTCTGTATTAGCATCAAACAGCCTCAGCCAGAGACCAGTAATGATGCAAATGAAAGGCATTCTTATGGGCAGATTGGTGTTTATGCTCCTTCCTGAAGCTATGATAGCCAGTCCAGTGCAAACTCTCCTGTCAACAGAGAAATCTAACAGAGCTACTGTCACGATCGGTCTTAAAACTGCTGCTCCCAGCAGTTTAATGTATGCAAGATGACTGAGCAGTGCTCCCAACGTGCCTGTCAAAATTAATCATTCAATACTCTTTTTGGGGTGTGGGGGTGTGGGGGTGTGTGTGGGTGTGTGTGTGCAAAGATGGCCAAACTCTTCCACTTTTTTTGGGTGTCTACTTCTCCAAATAACAAACAGCATTGCCTCTGGAAATTAGTACATGGTGCACCATCTAGGCAAATTTCCTCCTAAAAATGTGTGTTCTGGAGGGGAAGCAAGTGATAGCATCATGGGAGTAGGAGATCAAGTTCTTGGATGAGTTATATTTGTGGAAGCTTTCTTTCTGTATTTAGGAAGAATGCAATCTGAAGAGGGTGATTTTCATTGCATATTGGAGAACAAATCATAGAATTGTTAGGGTTGGAAGGGGCCTCAAGGATCAGCTAGTTCCAACCCTCCCCCTGCCACTGATGACCGAGCTCAACAGAAAAGATGATCCCTGCAGCTGGAGAGATTATGAGAATATCTCCCCCAAAACATCCAACTCAGCTCCCAAGCACATAAGTTTTCCATTATTACTAGGGCAGAGACTTTACACTTAACAAGGTATAACCAAAACTTTCACAGAGCTCTGCTAGCTGCACTGGGAAGCTCTGCCATCTTGTGTCCAACTGGAAGATAATCTGTCTCTCCCAGAGGCATTTGGGAATTCTTCCTTTTTATCAAGGAAGTGCAGGAGGGAATTCGTTGGCCTGTGATTATAGTCTTCATACAGGCAATTGTGAACTCTGAGATCAGTGTTCTTTCCAAGCAAGAACAGTGTATTTAATGGAGTTCCTGCAGCTTTATTGAACTCCAAATTGACTAAATTGGAGGAGATTTGCTGTGTTTGTGGTAGTTAATGTTACTAGCCTTGCAAGTTTGTCTTCAGTTACAGAATTATGGCACCTTTTGAAAACTTCTCTTCTGTAGGTTCCTTCTAACATACCGGGGGGGAAAATGTGATTCTTTACTTGGTGAAATATGGGTCATAAACTGAATCAGATTAGCCTTTGTCTGTGCTAAAAACCCCCCAACAAAACAGGTAAAATAATTATTCATGTCAGTCATTAATGGATTGACTGATAATGCTATTAGGGTACAGAAAGATATTATGAGTGACCACTTCTGGAGCCTGTGTTAAGAAAGCTTTAAAATCCTGCTTCTGAAGAGTCCCTCTGAAGTCTGTCTAGAGAGGGAAATTATGCCCAAGCATAGGAAGTTATGCTGCAGAAAGTGAGGGACAGTAATTACTCATTAGACACACGAAACAGAAGCGAAGGTGTTAGGGAGGCAAGGAGAAGATTACAGGGCTTTTACTGGGAAAGGGGCAAAGGAGTTTTTAGCCACACAAAGAGATCTGACATGGCCAAAGCAAACATCAAGCTTATTCAAGTCTGAGAATAGTTGCAAGTGCACTATAAAATCAGGAAAAGGAGAGATGAGAGGTTAAGAGAACCTCGAGAGCATCTCTGGAACAGCGCAAGGTGGTTATAGACAAAAATAGGGGAAACAGAATGGGCTACAGAGGAATGTTTTTGACAGCCTGGTGAAATTCATCTGGAAAGACAGTCTTTGGAAGACAGACTTCTGCATTCTGCAGGTTTCCCCTGAGGATCAGCACTGCGAGACTGGAGGTGGCTTGGTTACTTTTTTGAGGGTGGGGGAGTCTGCTTGCTGTGACTGTTTGAGAGAGCTCATTTTGTTGCTACAGGGCTGTTTGATTCTATTTGGAGAGTTTGCATGAGGGTATTTGATGCAAGAGGCAAACCCCCCAAAGGTGGGATGCATGTGTAAGTTCCATAATAGCGGTGCTTTTGCGTGGGCTGCTTTTCCCGTGGTGTATGAGGAGATGTGTGTGCAGATTGAGTTTGCTGCTTTGGCAGTTTGCTTACGTTCACCTTCTTCATTTCAGGAAACCTGGCTTTGTATGAGAAGTTTGAGAGTCTGGAAAGCAGCCTTGAAGAGGACACACTGAAATAATTTCATTTGGAGGATGTTCATTTTGAGTATAAATCAGAGTAGCTTGGTCATTGTTGTGTCTACCCCTGCTGTGTTTGTTGGGATGAGGAAGACTTCTCTGCTTTCTGAGACTGCACAGAAGTCTTATGTCGAAACATTGGTTTGTTTCTCTGGCAGAATGTGATTGTTAGGGGAATACACACTGCTTGTAAAACTTCAGAGTATTGTCCTCAGAGTATACGTGCATATCTGAGAAAGAGGTTTAGATAAACTAACCACAGGGAGATTAGGCTTGGCCTACCGTGCATAGACACAGATACTCCTTGATTCCTTACAAGAAAAACTGGGGGCATTACACTTCTACAGATGAATCAACCTCTGTAGATATTGATGAGCTGTTTCCTGTGAAGACATGACAGCCTTCACCTCTGCTCATGTGCATGCTTCTGTGCATGAGATTGTACACGAGGGGTCATCTTCACTGGGTGCAGAATCCTGGGCATAGCTCGTGTGGGAGTGTAAGGCGCTGCACCACATGCCCAGGAGCCCTGCCCTCTTTAGAGTCTTGCAACATGGAACAATATTGCTTCTGGATTAATGGTGTTCAATAAACAAGATAATTCTAGGGCTGATTTTACTTTTAGAAGCACATGGTAGCAATGAGTACCTCCATCTGCTGAGGCATCAGGACATAGGCTGCATGGCTGAAGCAAGCTGGATATTACCTGAGATTAGTCAGGTGTCTGTTGAACTACATTGAATGGAAGCTTGAAAGTCAGCCTGTTGTTTAGATGTGGGTCTATTAAATATGCAAACCCTCTGCAGAGTTTGCTGCTGACTAAAGTAAAAACACTACAGGAAAATAATCCTGAATGGAAAAAGGGTTAATGCATAAAAATTCAACTGTGATGGAATTTAACTTTGGCAGCAAATGTAACCCACCAGTGAAATTACTTTGAGTGTGTGAACATCTGTCGATGTCTGCAAGGTCTCACCAGAGCACCAGCCCTTTTGTGCTGGCTTTTTACAAACTGGCACATTAATACAGCACAACCTGCCAGGCTCTTGAGGCAGAGCAGTGAAGTTCCTCTCTGGATCAGGTTTGCTGTGTTTTACTGTTATTCTGGGCTGATTTTGGAGCCTGAGTTGAAGAAGTGTGACTCATCAGTTTAATAAGGAAACACTGGCTAAATGTGCTATTTGTCATACCACTCTCATGCATTTTTGCCTGTAGAAACTAGAGCGCTTTAACCTCTCTACCTCTGTGAGCCATTTTGCTTTAAGATGTAGCGTGGATTGTTTGTAGCCTTGAGCCCTGATTATCTGCTCACACTGCTGCTCACTAGCAGGTCTGCATGCAGATATTAGAGTTCATAGATTCATAGAATTCATAGAGTCATAGAATGGTTTAGGTTGGAAGGGACCCTGAAGGTCACCTGGTTCCAAGCCCCTTGCCATGGGCAAAGACACCTCCCATCAGACCAGGATACTCAAGGCCTCATCCAGCCTGGCCTTGCACAACTTTGGGGAATAGGTATCCATGACCTCTGTGGGCAACCTGCTCCAGTGTCTCATCACTGGAAAGAATTTCATCCTAATCTCCAGTCTAAATCTGCCCTCCTCAAGTTTAAAGCCATTCCTTCTTGTCCTATCACTACAAGTCCTTGTGAAAAGTTCCTTCCTAACTTTCATGTAGGTCCCCCCCCTTCAGGTACTGGAAGGCTGCTCTAAGGTCACCCCAGAGCCTTCTTTTGATTCTGTATCACCTCTGTCACTGTTCTTTTTGAGAGGCTAAGCCTGGGTTCTTTGGGAATCACTGGCATTTTGCAGCAGGATATGAGCCCCTTTTCTTGACAAATGACATCCTACTTCATGCTTTCAAGTTGTTAAACAATTTCAACATCATTTCAACAGCAGTCAACATGTTTTCAATCTTTAAATCCTAACACATCACACAAAGATCCTGGCTCCCAGCTCTGGCAGGGTGTCAGCACAGAACTTAATTTTCCTTTCAGTTATGAATCACAGAATCATAGACTACCAGATGGTAAGGACCCTCAAGGATCATTTGGTCCAACCTTTGCTGGGAAAAGTATCATCTAGACATGATGGCCCAGCACCTTGTCCAGATGAATCTTAAAAGTGTCCAATGTTGAGGACTCCACCACTTCCCTCAGGAGATTTGTTCTTGACTGCTCTTGTGATAATTATGTGTCCAATTGGAATCTCCCCAGGAGTAGCTTGTGCCCATTACCTCTCATCTTTTCATGTGGCTCCTCCTCAAAAGGGAGTCTCCATTATGCAGCCTCTCTTTAAGAACTGGATCATGTTGATAAGGTCTCCCCTAGGCCTTCTTTTCTCAAAGCTGAACAAGCCTTTCCTCATACAGCAGGCTTTCCAGTCCTTTGATCATCTTCTTGGTTCTTCTCTGGACCCTCTCCAGCCCATTCACATCTGCTTTTTGTACAGCAGGGGTATTCCATGTGTGGCTGAATGGAATGGGACAATGACTTCTTTCTCTCTGCTGGTCATGTCCTCGTTGATGGAACTCATCATCCTACCAGCTTTCTTTGGCACTGCAGCACACTGTTTGCTCATATTGAGCTGCTTTTCACCAGGACCTTCAGGTCCCTTTCCACAGAGCTGCTCTCCCAGCAGGTAAATCCCAATTTGTGATGCACTTTTTGATTGTTTTCCACAGTGAAAGACCTTATGCTTGTGCTAGTTGAACTTCAGGAAGCTCTTGTGAGCTTACTCTTACAGGCTATCCAGGTCTTCCTGCAGGGCAGCTCTTCCCTCTGAAGTGTCCTTTGAATGTTTCCTGTCTTGATTACTGTGCTACCTAAACTAAACGATTCAGCTCATTTCTGAAAGCAGTTTGTGTCCTCGTGCCAGGAAGGGATTGTTACAGAATTAGCCATTAGTTCCTGGCACTCATATACATTCTATACATACATGCAGGCCAGTGATCGGTGCCAGGGAAACAACAAAGTGAACCAGGTGTAATGCTGCTATCTACACGACGACTGGAAGAAGAGTGTAAAAAGTGTAACATGTGTGTCACTGGGAAGCTGAACATGGAAATAAAGCATGGTCCAGTTCTGCAGCACTGCTGTTGGAAACATGCTGTTGGGTTATCAACCTGGTACTAAAAGATGCTATGAGAATGCAAAGTAGTCTTCTGAAGTTTGCAGTGAGGGAAAGGAGCAGCAATACCTGGTGGTTTTTGAGCAAGTGTGAGAACAAATGCACTGCTTTAGAGAAGCACAGAGATGCCAAAGGTTGTTCATGACAAGAAAGGTGCAGGGCAATCCAGTGCCAAATGACTGGAATTTGAAGGGCAAGGTTTCATGTCTGTTCTGTCCCCCGCAGCACCCATTGTGACACTTCTGGTTGGGCTAATTAAACAGCTCAGTAGATGTGGTGCTAAACTCTTCTCAAAACTTGATTGCTGTTTTATTTTTTAATGAGAGGTGAGGTTCTGAAAATCTGGGCCACATAATGAGATCCTTCTGCTCCTTGAATCTGGGTGTGATCCAAAACTAATAAAAGTCACTGAACTCAATAATCTGCAGGTCAGGAACATTCACTTTTAATTTCCAGCTGGGTTAATATTCTGGAACACATGGCTATGTGAACTTGTTAAAAAAAGAGGGAACAAAGGGTAAAACCCAAGGTCAGTACCTTGGAAAGCTTTACTGAGTGATGGTAGTTTCCAGAGAAAAAGAGCAGTATGCCAGGCCAAGAGGTTTTGATGGAAAGAAGCTTGGGTTTCTGTTTTGCAGCAGGTAACTGCTTCTCATGGAAACACACAGGACAAGGAATGTATGAACTATGAGAAACACGCTGCACTCGTGCCCTTGGGGTTATTTCTTCTGTGGTTTCATTCATAATATACAGTCATGCAAGGCCAGAGACAAACAGTCACTGGTTTTTCTTGATTGACATTAATTCCATAAAGAGGCCTAGAGAAGAGAAGACTCTGGGGAGGCCTTCCAGCTGCCTTCCAATGCCTGAAGGGCTCCTGCAAGAAAGATGAAGAGAGGCTTTTCCTAAGGGTGTCTAGCAATAGGACAAGGAGGAATGGTTTGAAGCTGAGGGAGAGCAGGTTTAGACTGGACCTTAGGAAGATGTTCTACAGTATGAGGGTGGGGAGAATAGGTTGCCCAGGGAGGCTGTGGATGCCTCCTCCTTGGAGGTGTTCAAGGCCAGGTTGGAAGAGGCCTCAAGCCTGGTTGAGAGGTGTCCCTGCCAGTGGTGCGGAGGCTGGAGTAGATGATCTCTCAGGTCCCTTCCAACCTGAGCCATTCTGTGATTCTATGCAGACAGAGTTACAGGCAGTGAATACATTTGAATGCCATCACAGGCTGAGTTGTCCTGGTGTCACCAAACACACAGTGTCACACTCTAGGAAACCATGCACCATGCTTTGCAAGTACTGTGTGTTGTCCAGAGCTGAAGCATTTATACATGAGCAAAGCAAATTCCTGGCATTAATTATAAATTACTCTTTGAGAATCAGCACTTTGCAACTTTTTCTTTTTTCCCTGCCCAGTCTCCTTCAAGAAGCAAAAACTTAGACTTTTTGGCTGAAATTCCTTTTCCAGACCACGCCAAAATTCTCCTGATGTCACACCAATATCTAGTTAGATGAGTTTAAAAAGTGCCAGCAGTGCTCTGTAACTTTTTCATTAGGAATAAATCCTTCCATGTGGGGACAAGGGAAGCACTTCCCAACTTTTTTTTTGTTATTATTATTATTATTTTGTTTGGTTTGGTTTGTTTTTTTCCCCTGAACATGGACAATATTGGCCTCCTGCTTCCAAGATCAACAGTCTCTCAGACCTTGGGAATATTTACCACCGCAGAGACCTTTGTTCCTAGAAATGGAGGAGATCCCTCCATAAAGCAAAGAGCGGTGGCCCAAGAAACACCACCCTCAGGTGCCTGCTCTGCAACTAGCAGAGAGGAATTTGAAACAGATTCTCCAAAGGGGAACAGATGGAAAAGTAACTCTTGATTTAAGTCTCTCTCCTGCTTTTATTTAAACTTTGATGAGTAAATGATTCGGGTTTCGCCAGAAGGAAAGGAAAGTTTCTCCTAAGCTGAACCAACTCTTCTTTATAAATTGAAGACACAAACATTTATTTCTGAGGAGTTTTTTGAACTTGGCAGCCAAATTAAAATCCCTGGCCTATTTATGTACCTCAGCTAAAGATGCATTTCTGACTTAAATGATTATACTTCTGGCTACTTCCCATAGAAGTAGCCAAATTTCCCCAGTTTGCAAATGCAAATGTAGCTTGGAGAATTCTTCCCATTTTTATCATTTGTTAATATTAAACTAAATGATATAAAACATGCAGCTGACTTCAATGTGCTGTTGAGTGCAATATACGAGAAGTCATCCTACAGAGAATAAATTTAATCAGAAGTGTGCTACCAATCTACTCCTGTATCCATTACCCTAAGTGTTTCTACTGCAGGGAATGTGATTTCTCACAGACGCTGGAGAGTGCTGCTTAATTATTCATCCTGAAATTTAATTTCAGTGCTTGTAATCATTTAACTGTTTAAAATGGAATTTGTCACTGAAACAAGCCAAGAGGAAGTGGAGCATTATTTAACACTCACTCGCTTTAGTTGCAGCGTAGCTTGATAACTGGCTCAACATGCACAGTTCCATCGTGCCCCTGGAACAAGGCATCTATGATAGTGATTAGTTTGGTTCAGCTGAAGGAGGTAAATTTCCATTTATGAATGGAAATGTTTTTCCTTAGATGAGTCATCTCTATTTTGCCCATTTTATATATATTTTTTAGATTAAAATGTCTCCTGTAAGTAAGAAGCTACATCTTGCTTCTCTGCCACTAGCTCCAGCCTACTGGTGTGCTTGAAATACACATTTTGTGATACTCATGGTTGGCATGGTTCCACTGACACAAAACAAAAAGTCTGCGACTCAAAACACCTGTAAATGAAAGATAATCCTTTATTATGCTGTCAGATATGCTTCAGAAATTAATAATGACAATGTTACAGCAAGTAGTCTCTGTATGCCCAATATTTCTGCTCCATCATAGTCAAAGGAGGAGCAGCTAAAGCAGCATTCATTGTCCCTGCACTGGAAATATGGCAGTACTTGCTGTCAGTATAAGCTAGTGGTAAATGGCCATCCTGTAGGGCATCTGTGCTGGCTCCTAAAGTGGATTACTGCATGCCCATACATTTTTGGTGTCATCTACTTTCCTTTCTACAGAAAAGTGCTAGCAAGCATGAAAGAACATTGTTGGACCAGTGTTGTGATACTGCTACAGAAGTGCATTCAAATGTTGCTTGGATTAAGCCTTACATTAGCAGATATCTTAGCCTTAGGCTGAATATGAGCAAAGGCCCATATCACTATAACTAGTTTGGTCGTTGCCACTGCTGTTGCTGCTTGGGTTGGTGCACCCCATTGTAAGGGAGCATGAGCCCAAAGCAGGTATTACTTTCTCTGTTGTACGTGGAGCATTAGTACTTCAGGTAGAACTGGCCCACCAAGAGTACCCAGGCCAAGCCTGTGAGCAGCTGAAGAGACTGAACTGCCTTGGACCAATGTGCATTGCAGGGGCACCCGCAGGTATCATATCCACATTTGCAGTTCCCTGGCAAGTGCCCAGCATTCCCCCAGCATGTCCTGTTCATATGTTTGCATCGTCCTGCAAGTGCCTCACAGCTTTGGCACCAGAGACTGTCTTGCCCAGAGATTGCAAGAGATGAATCTGGGAACCAGGGAGCTGCCCCAAAGACATGAATCAAAGATGTGAGTTGGGTGTTCTTCCTCTAGATTTGCTCCAGTGCTGTCCTGCAAGGCTTTCTTAGGCTGGGTGTTAGGAAGAAGTTTGTTACAGAAAGAGTGATTGGCCATGGGAATGTGCTGCCCAGGAAGGTGAAGTCACCATCACTGGAGGTGTTTAGGAAGAGTCTGGATGGGGCACTTGGTGCCATGGTTTAGTTGATTAGATAGTGTTGGATGATAGGTTGGACTTGATGATCTCAAGGTCTTTTCCAACCTGGTCTATTCTATTCTATTCTATTCTAGACAGACCCCCAAGAACACAGGGAATAGTCACCAGTTGTTCACAGAGACTTTCCAGAACCTGAGAACTTTCCAGGGTACTGGGGCAGCACAGCAGAGCCTCTGTATCTACCACGATGAAGCTATTAAAGCTACCAAACCTTTTCTGAAACTTTGCTCGGAATGCTTGCTGCAGAAAGCAGGAAATCCACCAGAAATTGCTGAGTATCCTCATTAAAGAAGTCTATATGAAATTGTCCCCCAGAATTAAAATACCAAGGAGCATTAAGGATGCCTTGACTTTTGAATAATCACATTTCTTCTGAATCTAGGCTGATCCTAAGCAAGAGAAAATTGATTAAAACTGAAGATCCAGATCTTAACTCCTGCTTCTTTACAATTTCTGGCATGAATATAGAAACAAGTCTTCATGTTAAGATCCCTTCTGTCCTCTCACCTGTGAGATGTGAAAATTATATGATGAGCAAAGCTTTCCTCCCTCCTCTTATGGCTAATTTCTTAATTTCCTTATTCTAAATAAAAATCACGATAAGCTGTCATCAATTGAATATGTAAAGAGCATTCTCTCGATCTCTACATCAGAGAGTCAAATGTACTCTTTAATGTAGATATCCTGCCAAAACAACTGAAGTCTTTAATGTTTCTGAGGTAACCAGAAGGGCAGAGTGAATCAGGTATGTACAACTGCACAGCATTTCCTACACTGAGTGTGGAAAGTACAACATGAGGAAAAGTGAAACGTGAACTCTCTGAGGCCATTTTCTGTGCAGCTCTTCTGTGAAAGAAGGCACAAATCCCTCAAGTAAAACAAGTTTTTGGAGAACAAATTTGTTGAAGCAATCTCCTGTAGCACAAGTACTGCCTTCAGTTTAGGTGAAATGCAGAGAAAATACAGAGAGAGGAAATCATTTTGCCTTGACAGAAATAGTTAAGAAAAAAGGTAATAGTTAAGAAAAGAGTGACTAGAAGTTCTTGCAATTTTTTGTTCACCTTCTCGTCAGTAGTTTATGTTGATGACTCTCTTTTACGTTGAAGTTTCCTTAATCAGCCATTAAAGTTTAACAGGAAACTCAGCAGGGGTAAATGCCAAGAGAAGCGAAACACTACATTATTACTTGTCCAATTAATTTCTGAATAGCGTTCTGTATCCTTTCAAGCTCTGCACATACAATGTCATGAATTTTCTGTGTTTCTGATGTCAACATTAAGTTCACTGACTCATAGATCAATTAGACCAAATGGATTCCTGCTGGCAGAAAACAGAGTATCCCAATTTAGGAGCTCATTTGAGAGAATTCTAGGCTAACAATCTATCCTCTTTTATTTTGAAATACAACAGTCAGTAGAGAGAGCAAAACAAAATGCAGATAGGCTACTGAATTCTGAATGTACTCTGGTTTAGATTTGTCCAATTGCATTTGTGCAATTACTTCCCTCTGAGCACACACACACACAAACACACACATAGAGACACACACAGACACACACACACACGCACAGACATGCACACTGTTCTTACAGAATGATTTAGGTTGGAAGGGACCTTGAAGATCACCCAGTTCCAACCACTCTGCCATGGGCCAGGACACATCCCACTAGACCAGGATGCTGCAGACTGGCCTTGAACACCTCTCAGAAGGGAACTGCCATGACCTCCCTGGGCAACCTCTTCCAGTGTCTCACCACTCTCACTTTAAAGAATTTCTTCCTAATCTCCCTGTCTTAATCTAAGCTCCTCAAGCTTCAATCCATTCCCTCTCATCCTATCACTACAAGCCCTTGTAAAAAGTCCCTTCCCACCATTCTTGCAGGTACTGGAAGGCTGCTGTAAGGTCTCCCTGGGGCTGCCTTTTCTCCAGGCTGAGCAGCCCCAGTTCTTCCAGCGTGTTGTCATAGGGGAGGTTCTTCAGCCCTCTGAACACCTCCGTGGCCCTGTTCTGGACCCACCTCATACTACACGGGTTAATCAATAGTCTCCAGACTTATTTCATGCAAGAAAAAGCCAGATAGCTCTTGATAGAGATATTTTTGCACTGCTTTAGAAATGGTCCACTCTACCACCCAATGGCTCCTTCTCCAGCCAAGAAGGGGCATCAGGAAAAGGGGAGAAGATTTATGGGTTGAAACAAGACCAGATTTAATGAAACAGTAGAACTCTTGTTAATATTAATGCCAAAGTATGCAAGATTATACTCAGCAATCAGCAAGGTTACAGCAATCATGATGAAGTGGAAAGCAGACCTCAGGTGCAGAACAGTAAGCAAGAACAGTGGTTCTTAAGCCTCTGAAAAAGTTGCTTTTCCAGTACAAGGAAGATATTTCTCCCTGTGCACAGCATTCTGGAGGCTTATCTGTGAAGTAGCTGACAATGACTGCTGTCATTGAGACTGACAAATTAAATCAATGTTTAGATCACTTGATATGGCAAATTCTTCACTTCAAAAGAGCTCTCTGTCGGAAGTGTTGCGCTTCTTCATTTGATCCTTTAAGTTAAAAATGAAAGCAAATTACAGTGATAAACAGAAACTTTGTAATGGTGCAGCCTAGCATGCAAGTCTTACAGACTGCAGTACACTCAGCCAGCTCAACTGATGCTGCCTGTGCACAGGCCCACAGTGGAAAGTGATTTGCTGCTGCTTAGCATCCTATTGTCTAGGCTCAAATCTCTAACTCAGGCTCAAGAGCCTGGAGGAGCAGAAGTGCCCATCAATGCTCAGCCTGAGTTTAGCCTCAGATGCCCTTTACAGTGTGTGGTAATACCATGCAACTAACTTCAGAGAAACAAGCAAGCAGGAGCTTCTCAGAAAACCTAGCACCTTGTGCAACAAGGAAGGGTGCTGCAGTGAATACATAGTAAAGCAAATGCACAGGGCATGCACAGACCATGCTGATCAGTGAACAGCTCCTGGGAGCACCTGGGAACAATGTGCAGAAGTAAACAAAATAGACGCAACCTCTAAGTGGTTTCAGTACATTTTTCATGGCAGAAAATGCCAGTAGTAAAGGGATTCTAGGAAAAAATTATCTAGAGTGGATAGTAGTAACAGAATAACATAAGAATAGCAAAATGAGCTTGTGATTTATGGTTGTTGCCTTTTCTTCCCAAAGGCCACTGCAGAATATCTGCATGCTGTATGTCATGTTTCCCCTACTTCTCCCACTAGCTTTGAAGGACACTCCCAGAAAGTCACCATGCAGTAAAGAGGCCTGGGCCAAGCTCCAGTTCTGGCTGTTACTAGGCATGTGTCACATATTAGCACACCTTCATCACTTTTGTAGTAGAATAAATTCTAAGAAAAGAGAATTGGAAGGAAAAAAGAAAAAAAGAAGGAAAGATTTCTTGATTTTTAATTTTTTTTCAGTGATGCTTCTTTATGTTTTAAGCCTTTTCTAAAAGCCTGGCAGGCGCTCTAAGCGCTCAGGCTTTCCTTCTCTGTGGCACCTGAACACATTTCTGTGCCTGCTGAGCTGAAGATGGCTGCATCTCCCACTAAGCAAACTCAATGCTTGGTATGCTGAAAACTTTACCCCAACTGATAATTTGCTTTTTAAATCTTCAGCTCTGCAATGCTGAATCTTTAAGATTCAGGTCTCATTTTGTAGAGATCAGTTTGGGGTTTTGTAAAGACTAATTTTCTAACCCTCCTTATGAAGAAGTGAATGTTTCAAGCTGAATTGCAGGAAAGGAAGAGGTTTCTTTCCTGAGCTTGGAAGGAAAGAAAATCAGCCAGGCCTTTTTTTCCAGGACAGTGAGAATTGCTAGAAGCAAGTCTGATAATGTCCTGCAGGGAGTTTTTTTTCCAGCTGTGGTTTACAGTCTGACCTACCAAATGTAGCTTGGCATTGGAAAGGATGGCAGAGACACAGATTTTCCAAGGCTACTTACAGCACAATGTATATTAAACTCGCTGCTTTCAGTTTTCTTTCATATTTATAATAAAATCTGAAGTGTTCACACTGCTTCCACTAGTTTAGCCTTTAGTATAATTAGATGTAATAGTCAAGCTGTTGGATATTACATAATGTAGCACTGTTGCTTTAAGCTATATCTTTATGCAGGCAAAACAAATTCTGATTTTATCCTAACAAGCAGAATTCCCAGAAGACAATTCAAGTTATACTCAAACCAGAGGTATGCTAGGGGCAAACTGATCCTGTCCCTCATTAAAATCTGGGGGCCTGGATGCTTGTCATAAGCATTACTTGTAATGTAAATCACATATCCTGAGGTGTTAGATACGTATGGCAGGATTGTCTCTGCAGAGTGAATTAGTCCTCACAGAGTGAACGAAAGCCTTCCTGATACGTGGTTTCCTACCTGATGGTCTGAAGATTTGCATTTGCCATTTTTTTGGATGGACATTGCTATGGTTGCAGTATAAAGAAACTATGGCACTAGAAAAGTACAGCAGGAGCATAATAATGAGGAGTAACATTGTGAAAATGCAGCACATAGCACAACATGTTCAGCAGCATATTCGGAGCAGTTGCTGACAAGGTAGCTGAATCAACACCAGCATCTCTTAGTCTAAGAAAACGTTCAAGGGATACAAGAACTCCTTACTGAACTCTGGATTACACAACAAATCTGATTTTAAACTTTGGTTCTGCAGGACAAGAATCTTTCCCTCAGATACTCTCTGTAGAAATACCTAAAGAAGAAGGTGGCGTCTCAGACTTTCTGCTCCTGCATGAGATAAGATACATGTCTTTTAGAGTTCTTTTGCTCTTTGCTTCATGTGCAATGATTATATTGTACTGCCTGTGGTGAGATGTGGCCAGAGGATTTCATCAGCATGGCATATTTTTCTGTGGGTTCCTTTACCATGTGGAAGAGGAAATTGTCATCCATGCATTCCAGGAACCTCTTAGATTGATGGTGCCCTGCTGTGTTGTCCTTCCAACAGACAGAGGTGGCTGAAATCTCCCATGGGAACCAGGGCTAGTGCACACAAAGCTGCTCCAGTTTGTATTTTGCCTCATTCATTTGATCTTGGTCAGGTGCCCTGTAGTAGACCCCCACTTTGATGTCACCTTCCTTGCTTTCCCTTTAATCCTCATCCACAAACTCTCTGTCACCTTTTCTATCCCCAGGTGGATAGAAGAGGTTCTTTGATGTAGAGAGCCACACCTCCTCCCCTGCCTGTCTTTTTGACAGACCCTAGCTTTCACTTGGGAACCAAATAATCTCACTTTCCCTGAGTATCTCGGTCTCTAAACTGGTAGCTCTTCTCCAGGATGGCATGGTTTGGCTTGTGAACCCAAGCTGCTCAGTGAAGGAAGGTGTCCAAGGTGTTAGAGGCTAATATCTGATTCAGTTACCATGCTTCCAGTTACAGCAAGGAGCAGCCAATATTAATTTAGTCTTGCTGGTGTGCAAGTTTCTGGGGATCTTCTTAATCTTCTACAAATACCCTGCAATCAAAAAGTTCCTGCTAACTTTATTACCAAAGGACAAGGTAATTGAAGAGAAGGTCAGTGGAAAATATCTGCCAGTCTTTGATGTTAAAATATGCATCACCATTTGTCTGGATTGTGCTTTGGGGGCTGCAGTTACAGAAATTCTGAATTTAAAACATTCTTTCATAAAACTTTGGACCTATTTATATAGCAGGTTGGACTTGAGGGTCTTTGAGGTCTTTTCCAACCTTATTGATTCTATGATTCTATGATTCTATTTCTCTAAAGCAGTTGATAAAAGCAGAGCAGTATGTGCTGGGCTTCATTTAAGCAAGACAGTGTAAGGAACTGCTGAGAAACCAGTGCAAGTGGTACACTTTACCCACAAAGAAAGAAGTTCTTCTGCACTATCAAGGCCTTCAGTTGTGACCTCCACAGCTACCCTAACTCTCTGACAGAGACTAAGAGCAGAAAGAGAACAAGTTGGTTGATGCTCACCATTTCACTTTGGCTAGCTACAAACCTCATCACTACCTTGGGCCCATCTGGCAGCTTTCTGCATGAATTGAGAGCATTTTCAAAGGGAGTGGAGCGGACAGCCATTTGCCCCAGCCCAAGCAGTGAACCTATGGCAGCAGCTGGAAGTAAAGCTCGAGAAAACCCCAGCCAGGAGCCAAACTGTACTGCCCTGTGTACATCAGGAAACCAAAACCCAACCCACCCAAATAATAATTGAGCAAGGATTACCATGGAAAGTAGTTGGTCTTTATTGGTTTAAACTTGCCTTCTACTGCTAGACTTCCAGGCACTGTAATATGTAGGCAATACCTCAGGTGACTTTGTTGCTGGTAAGCTGCCACTTAGGAAATTGCTCTTTCCTCAGAGAAAAAACCACCACCACCACCAAGACACAAACAGAAACCCCACCAAAAACCCCACAAACAAACACAAAGCCACCCCAAACAAAACAAATGAGAACTGCTAGCAGCACGGGCTGTGGCTGCTGAGAGGAAGGAACTGCAAAATCTGCTTGCAGGATGCAACTGAACTTGTCCTGAGGGATGAATGTACAGCAGATAAATGCACTTGGAGTACCTAAAGAAGCTCTTATTTGTTGATTTGTGCTTCTCACATAGGCTGTAAAGAACGTGATGTGACTAACAGGCATGTGTCTGAAATTACTCAAGCTACTCTGTCTAGCTGGGATCAGGAGCAGCGCTTTACACATCCTGGGAATAGGCTTCATTCTTAGATTTTGGCAGTTTTCCTCCTATGAAAAATAGACAGATTGTCAAATTATTTTTTTTACTGCAATTATAACTGAGAAAATGATCAAAATATTGACTGCTCTGAGTGAACTTAATCCAGTGATGAAATAATCAGTGTTCAGAGCACGAGTGGATTCTTGGTGTACCTGCTAAAACCCAAACCCTGCAGTAATTTTCCTGCTTATGTTAGGTGGAAACTGTTTGTGACCTGGAAAAAACTACAGATTTGGTCATAGTCCTGGAAAGGCCACTTAAGCCAAGCCCCTTTGCCCAGGCACAGTCATCATCTCGTTTTCACATTCTAGTGTGTGTCATTTATATGGGTAACAGAATTTTTACGTGTAATAGAATAGTCTTATTATTGAAGAGTCATTTTTTTTACCTTTAGAAAATAAGTGCATGCTAAAACCTTTTTCTCCCCCTTATTCTTAATATTAACATTCCTAAGGATGTGTTAGAGACAAACCTTCCTGCTTTAGAAGGTTTCATTCAGCCAGGGAGGGTTTTTTTAGATCTGACCTTTATCTGTGCTTTATCTGACCTTTTCAATAACTTGAGCCTAGTGTCTTGATGCTAAAAGCTTAGACTAAATATGCGTTGTATTTAGTATTTTATGTTTAGCCATTGTGAAGATTAAAGGAAGATTCAATGTGTTTGGAATAGTTGCAACATTCCATTTTGGCTGAAATGTCCTAAATTCTGAAGGTTTCATGCTCATCTCCCTGCTGAGGAGTGATGAAGTCACTGATAGCAGCTCACTGTCAGGCAGAATAAGACAAAATTTCCCAGGCAGAAATAGCAGAAAGTGATACATAGGAATCCTACTTGATGATAATCATTTCCTCAGTGAGACATTTTGCAGGACATGCCAGTGCAGACTGAGCTGACTGTGGGTGGACACCTTCACTTGTCAATGATTTTGCCATGGTTAGGAAAGCAGATTCGTCATTTCCTCTGCTCACCCCCAACACCTGAGTCAGCCTTTGCCAACTGTTCTTCAACTGGAACCTGACTGTTCTTTGCTCAGGGTAATTTTCACCATGAGAAAACCACAGGTGGTAAGAGATGTTTGGAAAGCTACCTGACACCTGCTAGTTGGAGTCCTTTCCTGTATCTTACATCTGCATAGGAATGCTGAGTTGGACTTCATGGTGCTCTGCAGCACCTAGAGGTTTTGGTGGCAAGTATGCTATGGATATGGATTAAAACCACAAACCTTCATTATACCTGGATGCAGTGGTAGGTAAAGCATATGTAATAGCTCTTCAATGACATCCAGAAAAATATTAATGGATCTTTTTTCCCTCTGTCCTTTGGTAGGAAATAATAAACAGGTGCAAATAAGGTGGTTTCATAAAGGTGTGTTTGTACCCACGTGTGATCCAAGGACATCAGGTAGGACTAGGGGCAATGGAATGAAGCTGGAGGTGGGGAGATTCAGGCTGGATGTGAGGAGGAAGTTTTTCACCATGACAGTGGTGAAGCCCTGGAATGGGTTGTCCAGGAAGGTGGTTGAGGCACCGTCCCTGGAGGTGTTTAAGCCCAGGCTGGATGAGGCTCTGGCCAGCCTGATCTAGTGTGGGGTGTCCCTGCCCATGGCAGGGGGGGTTGGAACTAGATGATCCTTGTGGTCCCTTCCAACCCTGACTGATTCTATGATACTATGATGATATTAAATCTAAAATTCAGAACATTAGTTCAGTTAGATGCAGCTGTACTCTCTTTGCTTAGTTCCTCTGCCAGCTTTTCCAGGGTCAGGACCTCTCAAACTCTTTCAGCTCTGCAGCGGTTCAGCTTTTCTATTCATTTTGCCCTTTTTAATCAAAAACCTACAGATTGCTGCATTGCTTTCTTTGGTGCTGCGACAGAATGATTTCATTGCCTCCTGGAGAAGCAGGTTTTACCAACGAGTTAGCTGTTTTCTGGACACTCAGTTAAGTTTGTTTGGTTTTTTTCCATGATGATAAAAAAGAACAGGAAAGTTTTGCATTAATTCAAGTAGTGATAACCAGTGGCAAAGCACTGAAACAAATACTATTGCGAACAGATTATTGATTAACACATTGTTATTGTCTTAATAGTGAGGGCAGCCACAAGAAGTCGTAACTATTCTCTAGGTGATCATACAGACTTGGTTTGGTTTTATACAAGCTTAGGCAGCAAAATCAGAGAGAGATGAGTACAAGTACAGACAGATTTCATCAACCTGTTTGCAAAGAGACATACTGAGAAGAAAAGAGAATATTTTCAGTCATTCCAGTGGTGGGACAGCCTGAACGTCACACACGCTCAGTAAGCCCCAGTGAGCTGTGCTCCCTGTCAGCCTAAAGCAACAATCCATTGGTCATTGCTATCTCTACCAACAGATCTCATTGAAACATGTGAAGAGAGTAGGATGTTTGTTTATGTGTGCCAGAGCAGAAATGAATATTGTATATTTAATGCAGTGTTACTCTGAACTGGGAAATGTCTTTCCAACAAGTACAAAGAACAACTTTTTGCCAGCAGGTGTTTTAAGCCTGTGGTTTCCCTCTCTCTTCCTACCTAAGGAACATCTTTCCAGGAGTAACTAGACTGAGGAAAGCATCCTTGTAAAACGTAGCACTGACCGTGCATTCCACTGTCTCTAAGCCAGGATGCTAATTTATCCATCCAAAAATGAAGTGTCTAGTCTGTGTTAGATGAAGTTAATCAAAAGAGAGAGGCAAATTCAAGACATTTTAATTTAGTTTTAAAATAGGTGGAATGAGTGACTAGCTCATTAGACTAGCTCATTCTGTAGGATATCTCACCTTTTATTATGGAGAGATTCTGAATGCCCAGCTTGAACTGGAAGCTTAACTGTTAGATGATTAAAGCCGGCTGGCTGAGCATCATCTTTTAGCCTTTCCCAACCCTTTTGCCTTAAAATCTCTGACCAGAGAGTGAAACCCTTGATGTCCCATAAGCATAATGTCCATTTGTTCAACGTCCTTGTTAGCAACATAGCTGCTTATATTGAAGGTGCTGAAAGATAGAAACACTCTTATTTAATCCCAGTAAGAGTCAAGTTCTTTTTAATGAAAGCTTGGCCTTCACGTGGTCAGAGACAGCTACATTCTGCAGATAGGATTCTCTCGGCTGTAAACAGTAAGAGAAGGAAGAGAAGCATCACATATTCATATTTCCATCCTTGCAGTATCTATGTGCAGCTATATGTGGCACCCAACACATCTTGTTATGTAACAGGACTAATCTAGGAACACGGTTCCTGCTGATCTCTCTGCGGAAGGGAAAAATAAAAAAGAACTTCAAATAATGTGAATCTTTGAAGCAGTTAGCTGCTCAAGTCACGACTCAGTGGTGCCTGAGCATCTGCAAGGACTCACTTATATCTCTAGCAGCTGACTCATTTCCAGTTTTATACAGAGATACGTGCGTCACATCGTTGATTAATGGTGCTGGTGGTGAGGCAGAGAGCGCGCAGGAGCGGCTCGCAGGAGGTCACTGCAGGCACGCTCATTTGTCAGGCAGAGTCCGGTGACGCACGGCGTTGTTACCATTGCTTTAGATCTTCCCCACTCCAAATATCTTACTTGGGAGGCAAATTGCACAGAGGAATTGGAGACTTCAGCCTGAGTGCAGGGGTTTTTAGTGTTTGATAAAATTTATGCTTTCCCAGTTCTGCAGCAGTGCCAAGCACAGTGTCTCCTAGCAGAGGAAGCCTGGTGTCAAAGATCAGCTCAGCTAGCCCAGAGCTGCCTCTTGCCCAAACTAAACTCCTTGCTGATGTTCTCATACAAGCATCAAGACTGTGTTTTAACAGGGAAGACATTTTTTTTTTTGGTGGCATTTTCAAGACCTTTTTTTGTGGCATTTTCTGGTTTGCAGAAGTATCTGTAGAACATCAACTGCATATTTCAGTATTTCTCTAATCTCAAATCAATCTCCACTACCTAGCATCACCAGGGTTCTTCTTCTGGATACCTGTAGGATACTGAAAACCTATTTGGTGCTTTCCATTTAGCAGCTGTTAGCTAGGAAATAAAGAAAGGTTCCTCAGTGTTCCCTACTCTGGAGGGATAGGGATGGGCAGAGGCATCTTGGCAGTAGGACTGCAGGTGGATTTTCAGTCATGAGAAAGGTGAGTCCATGGCCAAATGCCAGAAGATTCCTGCTGTGTGAAATATGAGAGAGTCTCTTCCAGACAGCTGCCTGCGCGCTCCCGTGCCAGCCGATGGCAGGTGCAAAGCAGTGATAGATGGAAGGCACTGAATGGTCTCCTCCTGTCTCTTCCTTAATCAAGTTTAAGGATCTACACACTGAACAACATTGCTCAGAAAGGAGTTTTTCTTAATTCAGTTATTTAAAAATATCAAATTATCTCATGGCAGGACACATTTCTCAAAATAGACATTAGAGCTGAAATTAAGGCTAGAAAATCTGATTAGGCTCTGGTTCAGCAGTCTAGGTATGGAAATAAAGAAAAAGTGTGTCAGAATATCTCATAGGCTTAGATTGCTGGCATCTACCAGCTCATGGAGCAAAATTTGGTACAGTTAAAACTTAATTGCTGACTTCTCTTGTAACTGCACTGATTTAATAGCAAGCTATTGTTTCACATTAATGTGATCCAGATCCTATAAATAGAAGCATTGGATGGGCAAGTTGCATACTACCTTGAAAATCTTTGGTGGCAGTAAATAGAGAAAAATTAATCTCTGTAAAACTTTGCCTAGTCAGCATTAGAAACATCAGAGAGGAGTTGAAGCACAAGAGAAGAAGAGCATTCCTTGCATTGTTTTCTCCAGGGATAGAGTTTAAACAACACTGTAACACCACATCATCCGCGCTGGTTCATTGACTTAACAGTTAGTGCTGCTTCTCCTGTGCAATGGGGCAGGAAATCAGGCAGGAAACACTGTAAGAATTATCAACACTCTTAGGCCGTGCCTAATGCTAACTGAATAAGTAAGGATTTTGTTCCGAATGGCACTAAGGGAAAATGAAGGGTGCAGCCTGAGAAAGAAGGTGAGAACAGAACGGGAAGTGCTGTGTTTGCTCCTTTGCAAATGAGGAATGGATGAAAGGAATTGCTTTAAAGAAAAACCAACACCCAAACATTGCCTGGTTAGGTGCAGACACAGACTTCTGTTAGTTTTCAATAAGAACCTTTCAAATTAAGACTTCTAGAACAACAACAACAAAGCCCTCCCTTAAAAATATTCCGTCCTTTTACTGCTGGTCTTAATTGTTCAGTCATTTGATCTGTTGCCTCCAAACGCTGCTGCTCTTTCTGTCCTGTATTTCATCAAGAGTGCACAAATGAAATGGGAAGAACAATTGATTGCTATTGCTGGTAATTTATTTCAGTGGTATTTGGAACACTAAATGTTATAAATGCAAATAATTAAATGGAAAGAGAAGTCTGCTGTAGAGAGAAACCTATCCCCCTGCTATTTCCTTCCCTTGTATGTGCAGAGCCAGAGACTATTTTAAGTGCAGTCTGTTTCCCTGCCTTTTTAGAAGAAACGTTGCAGTACGTAGGATGAAAGCCCTCTCATTTTGCATTTATAGGAAGAAAATCTCCTATGTGCTAGCATCCTTAATGAATAGATATTAAAAGATGCATCCCTGCTGAACATGCCAACCTAAAATAAACTTGCCATAACCCACAGTAGTTTGTAGAGTAAAAACTCAGAACAATGTCAGACTCTTGAATAAGGAAAGCAATTCCAAATTGATTCTTTGGAGGTGTGTGGTTAAAGCACTCTCTGTGTTCTTTCCATTCCCAAGATGAAGTTGCTATTCTCACAGATCTTCTGGCTTCAGAAAATCATATTCTTGAGTTCTTGTCTGAGTCCACCAACAAAATGTAATATAATAATGAGGTCCCTAGTGCAATTAAATTTTATGAAGCTCAGACATTGTCAGAGGGCAAATATGTTAAAAGAGAAAGGTCACTGACATTGTTTCTAGAAAGTTAAGCAGCTACTAAATTGCCTTGAACTGGAAAAATACTATTTATTCAACACAATCCTCCAGCAGTTCATAGGCACTTTTTATTTCCTCTTCCAATGGAGAGGCCATTTTTGTGTGAACACAGTGCCCTCCTTTCCAGGGCCGTGCAGGTGAGCAGTGTAGAGGCACACTGACCAAACCCTCCAGTCTAACTAGCACAGTGCAAGCTAATTCTGGTGCCTGCCAGAGGTTATCCAAAGGGTGAAGCATGCAGTGCTGCTTCTGTGTGATATTCTCTGATAGCTCATTTGGACTACTGGTTGAACTCAAACTGCTCTCTGAAGAGCATCAGATAATCCTCTCCACAAACTCTTTAAGCTCCATTGTAAAAGTAAGGCTTTTTCACCTATTGCAGGGGTTGGGCAGTCATTTGAAACCCCTGATGCTCTGACTTTAGAAATTTTCTTCTGAATTCCATCTCAGCTCTAATAACAGGCTGTCTACACCCATCTGTTTTTCTGCCAACACAGCCCTTTAGATTAAATGGTTATCTTTCCCTGGTCTGTACTTCCCTCCCAGAAACGGTGATGATATCCCATTGCAGCCTTCTCTTCACCAGCTTAAATAATACCAGTTCTATTAGTCTCTCCTTACAGAAACACTTTCCCTTCTCCTGATCAGATTTTAGGGGTTTATGTTTAAACAAAAGCAATGGAGAATACACTGATTTCCCCAAACACACAATTAGGCTGAAAGACCCCAATGATAGCGTCTCTGTCCTAATGAAACAACACCATGGAGCCTCTCCAGCACTTTGATTTTAGAAGATATTTGGATTTATGATGTCTTAGCTATTTTGTAGTCAGTTAGAAATAATAATGTGCCTGTGATATAATTTAACTTGACAACTTTAATGAAAAAGGAGATGGTGGGTTCATAGGGCTCTTCGTTAAGCGGCTTTCATGTAATTAACACAGAGATTAATCAATTTTGAGCATTGAGTCGGTCGTATCTTAATACAGTCACGTTAGTAGTAATGAAACACATTTTGTAAGATGCCTTTTCCTCTAGTTTGCTGATCAAGATGGTATTGGAGCCTGACTTAAATGGACACTTCACAACAAGTCTTGACCTGTAAAAACATTTAGTATATTTTGATTGCAATCCCACCTTTAAGGGACTTCAAAGGATAAATGAACTTCAGATCTGCTTTTATTCTACTTTCAAGCAACTTATTACATAGCAAAGCTCATTTGATCGGTAAGTTAAATATGCATGACACCCTCTGTCCCTCAGGGCATGGGATTTTACAGTCAGAAATGACCTTTCTGAGTGGGAATCATTTCTCAAGTGACTGCTCTGTGAACACAATTCTGATTTGAGAGATGGTTTAAAAGGTGCAGTTCTGTGCAGGTGAGGAGGTAGAGACAAGAACCAGAAGTCAACACTCTGAAAAGGTGCTGCAGTTCTTCATAAATTGTAAGCTTGCTGAGATTTGGCAATTGAAACTTGAATTCCTCTTTGTACAGTCAGAGAGTGCTAATGCTGCATCTGGGTGAAACAGAGCCAGCCCTCCCAATAGCTCAAGAGATTTCCACACTCAGGTTGCTCAAGGGGAGGTTTAGATTAGACGTTAGGAAAATTTTTTTCGCAGAAAGGGTTATCAAGTTCTGGAACAAGTGGCCCAGGGAAGTGGTTGAACCACTATGCCTGGAGGTGTTTATGAGGAGTAGATGTGGTACTTAGTGGTATAGTTTTGTGGTGGGTTTGGCAGGTTTAGGTTAATAGTTGAACTCAATGAGCTTAAAGGACTTTTCCAATCTAAGTGATTCTATGATGTGTGTGCAACTATTACTGTCCATGCTGCACCACAGTGTTCCAAAAATGCTCCTGGGGGCACAAAAAAAGTGAGAGGCCTGAAAGAGACTGGTAAAAAATGAATATGAAGAAGCGTCTTGTCTAGCAGAAATGAGGGCAAAACGATGCTGAATCTTCAGACACTTAGTTTTAACCAAGCTTCTCTGTGCTGGGTCTGGGGTAAGGGTCCAAATGTTGGCATTCTGGGTGGTTAGATATTTAGGCTCTGGGATGAGTGTACTTTGTTGAAATAATCTATTGAGATAGTCTGTGCTGCCTGCACAGAGAAACTAAAGATGCTGCAGGCAGTCTCTCCCATTAGCTGTCTTTGTATTTTCTTGCAGAGTCGTAAACCAGAGCAGAAGAGATCCTGAAAAGTCATTTATTATTGGTGCAACTACTTAGCTCTCTCAAACTTAATAAAAACCAAACTCAAGCCAGATAGACATAGAATAGAATAGAATAGAATAGAATAGAATAGAATAGAATAGAATAGAATAGAATAGAAGTAGAATAGAATAGAAGTAGAATAGGAGTAGAGTAGAATAGGAGTAGAGTAGAATAGAATAGAATTAGCCAGGCTGGAAAAGACCTGCACCTCGCAGATATGCTTCACTGATTTTACTGTTGGGTTTTCAAAAGGCTCTTTTTCCAACTGGCATTTTGGGTAGTTTGTTTGTGCTTTCATTGGATTGTGCTGGGTAATTCAGAGACAATCTTGGGCATAGTATTTCCGAACTGTAAAACTTCAATATTTCTTTCCCTGCATTTTGTGTAGTTATGAACAAATTTATCTGACTGTGGTGCTAGTTTAGTGAGGCTGCAGGATCAGAGAAAACCCTCTATGGACAATGGCTACAGAAAGCAAGCCCAAAACCAAGGAGCTGTGCTGTTGTCTGTAGCATACAGAGAAGGAATGAATGAAGAGCTAGGGAGACAGTGAATTTTAAACTCATTCATCTGGGGAAAACAGCTCTGCACATCATGCAGATGCACAGTTAATGTATAGGGACATAAATCCATTTAGATTTACAGACATTTCCATAGCTAAAAATTTGAACCAGCTTATCTAGGTCATCATAACCTTTATGTTCTGTATTGAGCACATGGTTTCAGAAGAATTCATCCTAATGTTGATGCCTTACTGCTCCCTCTAAGGAATATGCAGGAAATATGTGGAGGAAAGAAATAAGAACTTACTTCATTCCCTTCCATTACCATCTGATAGTAACACAAAATGTGTGTGCTAGCTATCTTAGCATGCCTGCTTTTTTGAGTGTGTTTCCATTTCAGTGTGCAAGCAAGACCCATTGCCTGCATCTGTAAGACCAGCTCATAGAGTGTGGGGCACTTTCCATAGCACAATCACAATTGTGGTACAAGGTCGAGTTTCTTTATTGCTTGCTAAATTGAGTGGAAAGCTAAATCACCCTTTGCAAGATCTCCTGGAAAAGTCAGAACAAAGCCTGTCCAGCCACCCTGGTGTTGACACTGTAAATACATCTACTGCTTCTGTGCTGGAGGCAGACAGTCCGTGAGACAGAACACACACAGCTGACAGATGAGGTTATCTAATTTCTTTTGGACAGCAGGTTACTAAAACTGAAGAGGTCTTTCATACAGTGTGCATTATGGAATGACAAACATGTCTTAGCCATCTTTCCAGATCCGTGACTCAAAAACACCAGTCAGGCAAACAGACTCTCATAGATAATTCTGACAGCCGTGGATTAGGAATGATTCATGAAACAGGGTACCTTTGGCCAGTGATATGAAGAGATGGGTTACTGATTAGTTAAGATTTGAGACAAGAGTTGCTGTTGCTCATCAGCAAAGTTATCATAATCACAAGTTGGTTTTGTTGTTCTGGTTTGTTTGGTTTGGGTTGGGTATTTTTAATAGAAGTATGATGTTTTCCCACAGAAGCTGTGTGCCTTTATTTAAGTCTCTAAAAGAACATCACTCAGGCTAATAGGACAGGGTACTGCCAGGAAAGTTAGACATGCCTCCACCTCAAAATGATGAACATACAGATGCGAATGTAAGGATATTTCATAGAAAATTATTGTTATAAATGCAGGCAAAGAAGGAGCTGGACTGGAACATTCTTGTTTTCAGTCTCGTCTCCTCTTGCATTTCTTCTAAGAATCTTCAGTGTAAGAGGACCCTTGCCAGAATGGAAGCTTCACTTCTTACAAAGCCTGGCTAGTGTGTTTGTGAAACACAGGGAGCCCCTCTGCCCCTCATTATGTCTTCATGTGATTCAGAAAATGACATTTATAAGAACTCCAATTTTGCCCAAGCAGTATGAACCCTGTATTTACCTATGTGTGTGTATTTATTATTAGAAGAGGGATGAATAGGTAAACATTGCCAGGTACTGCCTGAAGACAAACACCTTACCTAGGGGTTAATGTTTTTATAAAGGCTCTTCCTTTTGAGCTTCAGTTTATCAACCTCCTTATATTTTAGTAGGATAAGTGTCTTGACCTCCTAGATGCCTTCTCTGCTGCCTCTTCTTTTGAAAAGCAAGAAAGTTGCTTTGAACTTAGGGAAAACAGATTGAACTTTATAGGCATTTGTGTTCTCTTTTACCACAGATGTTGATTTTTATTCCTCAGGCATGATCACTAATATCTAGCATTATCTCAAATGCCAGTATTTAGGTCAGCAAGTATTCAAGAACAAAGTTATGCACACACTGAACATCAGTGTCACACTGAGAGCTTCTTAAATATGAGGATGTTATTTGTTAAACAGGTTTCTGCAGTTCTACAGAAGAAGTGCAGTAATGTATACTGCTTGTGATGGGTCAGGCATGCCCCCCTCTTGGCTTCTGTTCGTGGGCACAGTGGATAACAGATGAAAGTAGGATTTCTTCCCCATAGACAGTTAAAACACTGAAAAGAAGGATGCTTCACCTGCCCTGCACTGCTAATTGTCTCCTGGGTTCATTTGTGTAGACAAGGGAAAGCACAAAGAATATAAATGCCGCTTTATACCTTTTTATGAGCACAGAAAATAAATTGACTTAGCTGCAGAGTTTAGTGATGTGTTTTCCTCAGCTGTCACAACGAATATGAATGTCACTATCAAGTATACATCGAGTTACAGTGTCTGAATGACAAAGCCAAGATAAACGGCACCCAGAGATTAATGGGAACCTGAGAGGATTCGAAAATGACTCTTTCTGGGCAACCGACACAAACCCAAAGCAATCGTTTTCATATTAAAAGCAGAACTGCATTCTCCTTGATGCAAGCACTGAAGGGAGCTAAGCAGTCCTCCTCCAGGTCTAAGCTAGCTTTAAATAGTTAATGTATTATTTTAAAGCACATTAAATCAGGATCTCTGGAGGTCTTGCTTTTGAATTTTGGGGTGGTTTGTTGGGGTTGGGGTTGGTTTGTTTGGGTTGGGTTTGTTTAGGGGGTTTGGGTTTGTGGTTTTGGGGTTTTTTGTTGGTTGGTTGGTTTGGGGTTTTTGTTTGTGGGTTTTTTTGTTGTTGGTTTTTTGTTTGTTTGTTTTAATAGAAAGTATAAGAGAAGAGATGATGCAGCTGAAAGAAAGCAGCACTTTAAGTACTGACATTGCCAGGTGTGGGGGTGGCTGGGCTGAAAGATTCAAAGATTAAAAGGGAAGAATGCCAAGAAATTAGGTCTTCTATGACCTCAGTGCCACTTTCTCTTTATATTTCCAAGTTACATAAAGTCTTGAAAACCAGACTCTGAAATGGAAAACATCTATGTCTTAGCAGCTAGCAGCATCACTGCTGCAGGAGTGAGGATAAAGACAGCTCTGTGTTTTACCTATGTTTTTCCAGAGGGATGTCTCAGCTGTGTAAGATTGACTGAGCTCTTGAAAGAAGTAACTGAATAATTTCAAATAACCTTCCACCTGTACCTGGAGAAATCTCTCTGAGATAAAAACATCATTAACAATGATGGATTTCCTTTGGATTTGTTCCCCCCCCCCCATGAACAGCTCCCAGTATGTACCATGCCTCTACGGAATTTTAGCGCAGCCAGAGCTGCAGCCAGTATCTGATTCCTATCCTTTCCTGCTATGACAGTGGCTAGGCAGTCAGTCTCCATTTTGTATTTCTGTTCTTTCTCTTCCTCAGATGCAGTTTCCCCCTTACCCCTCTCCTTCCCACCCCCACTCCAATGCATCAAGATCATTTTGAATTCTGACCCTGTCACACATACTGCTTGCCACCCATCCTGGCTCAGAGCTGTCAGCAAATTTCATAAGCATACTTTCTCTTCCATCATCCAGGTGGCTAATGAAAATATCAGCTCTGGACATACTCCCCTGGGACTCTACCTGAGACACCTTTTTGACAGCAAACCTCTGAGAGCAGCTTTTCAGCTCACTGTGTGTTTCCTCTGGCAGTGCTTCCATCCAGATCACACATTTCTGACTCGGGGCAGGATTATCAAGCAGGACTGCGCTGAGAATTGTTTTTTAAGTCAAATTCTGATTCCCCCTTATCCCTTAGAGCAGTCCTTGTCACATAAGGAAACATATCTGTTTTGTCATTGCTTTTTCTTTACTGTTTTTTTCATTTTACCTTTTAAATAGGTTGTGTAGTATTTTATTCTAGAACTAAAAGCAGCTCTGGTGGCTGCTAGGTGAGCAGTGTGCCTTGATTTGTATGCTATTTGTTCATTTACCATGGGCACACCCCAGCAGTTATGCAAATGTTCTCCACCCCATGGCATCTGATAAAGTCTAGTCACAGCAGCTACCTGTCTGAGCACAGCTGACCTTTACTGTGAGTATTTTCCTTTCTTACACGTAAATCAATAGGTGTTTACATGGTTCCCTAATGGATACAAGGGGAGTGTATGACTAAAAGAAAAATCAGAACCAAATATTGTCAATAGTTTTAGAGCTTGGATATGACTCACCCCATCCATTGGGCTTTCTCTGCCATCCAGTCTTTTCAATTAAGCTTTTGTCATGAAAGAAAAGCTCAGCTGCAGGATTACATTCGTACTCAGGACAAAAGTAAGAATGAGGGAGGTGTCTGTTTTAACTCCTCAATTCAAAAAGCAGTTTGATTTTCAGTAGAGGATGTTGCCATCATTTATCTTTAATATAAAATTGATTTGGGGATTTCCCCCCACTTGCTATGAAATTAAGACTGCTAGGCTACAGGTACAATATAAGCCCAACTCTGACACGAGATTAAAAAAATCTCATAAACTGGAAATAAAGAAAGCTATAGGAATTAAGTATGTTCAATGCTTTGTATGCTTTTTAGTTCAGCTCAAAATGAAATCACTTTGACCAGAAAAATGCCTCTCGAAACACATATGTCTGGATCTGAACCAATCCCATCAGAAAAACCTGGTGAGTTCCACACGCACAAAATCAATCCCTGAGCTACCTGCTACTTCTGCAGCCAAGGAGTGACAGGGCACATATGAGACAGCACTGTCAAGCATGTCTGTTTCTTGTGGAAGAACACACACAGCTGTAATCACATCACCTCTGAACTTTGCATTTGGATGGAGTGTGTGCTTTAGTTAGTGCCCTGATAGGTCATCCGGGGCAGATCTGGCTGCAGCTGTTTACTGACTTTGTGCTGCCCTGTGCTCACGATTCAGCTGGCAAAACATATGCAGCCTTCCAGCTCTGGACCAGTGCCAAGCTGGGCAGCATCCCTTAAAGCACTGATAAAGATATCTTACAGGAGGGGTTCTGTTATGTTTGGAAGTAGTTAGGCTTCAAACAAGTCACTAAACTATCTATGCTCAAATGTCCACACTGATGCTTGCTGGCAAGGCAGGAAGTGTTGAACATCCTACATTTCACCTGCTGCTCACCATTTGGAGAACTTTATGAATGTTTCAAAAAGTCACTATTTCTGCAGGACCAACTTCAGAACTCTGTATCCTCTGCAGGGACTTCCTCTTGCTGAGGGCAGAGAGAGGACAAATGTTCTCTGTGCTAAGGAGAACACTCAGCAGGCACCATTGTTTACAAGGAGAGCACAGACTTCTCAGCCCCTGAACAGTGACCATGAACAAAAGCTCTCTGCACAGCCGGGGCCTCTCTGTCCCCTGGAGACACAACTTGCTGTATCTGGAGGTGAGCTGCACGGAGAAAGACAGAATCCAGAATTCTTAGTAGGAATGGTTCCTTTGAAAAACTGGGAAAAATAATATCCACAGCAGTAAGTGTCTTTTGTGATTTAGTGAGAAGGCCACAGGCTCTGTTTTAATCCATTTCCAATAGAGTAGAGCTCATATGACACTTCACTTTTTCATTCAGGTAATGCAGTTTGCTGTCTGCTTACTGCTGAGCTCTTATGGGAAGATGCCTCTCACTGTGGACTGATAAATCTTGTTTCAGCTGGGAGCCTTAAATAAAGAACTGCTTGAAAACTGCAGTCAAAATATTGGATGCACCTATTTTTATCTGGCAGTCTCTTTGGATAAGTTGTCCTTTAGGGCTTTAGGATATCCAGCAGCTCTGTAATTGGAAACTGTTTTGCCAGTTAGCCCAACCCGGGAGCGTGACACTACCGCCTTTGAGAACAGCCTCTGTGATCATGTGGGCACCACACTGCTCTGGTCAAAGTCAGCAGCCCACACAAGCTTACTGAAAAGAACCAAAGGGCTCATCAGTCAAATGATGCTCCCCAATGGCTTTGGTGTGTCCCCAGTTCGGAGGGTGAAACTTTATTTTACCCAGAACAAGCCAACACCTGGGCCTTGGCCTTTGTCAAAGCACAGCACCCACCAAAGGATGGTGCAGCTCTCTGTGATAAAAGCAGGCTGCTGTAGCTGCTGGAACATCATCATCACAAATAAGCATTCACCTGGGACAATGTGACCATAGCACTGCACCAGTGGAGAGAGACATCTGGCCTTTGCTACAGCTTGTCAGGCTCCTGGCTGCGAAGTAAGAAACTTTGTCTCTTCCCTTGCTGACACAGATGATCTTGAGGTTATTTAGTCTAACCTGTTACAGAGGGATGGAGATAATACATCAGATCCAGTCTAATGTCTTGTTTCTGTCAATAAAGAGATATGGAATAACCTGTACTACAGCATAAGGACTTCTTAGCTTCATCTTAAGGATGACACTCTGATGCACAATTATGATTATTTCTTTCACTTTTTATTAGTCTTTGCTGCTGCCAGCAGAGTAGGATTAGCCAGGTCATAATCCAGTCCTTTTTGAACCTTCACGATCACCTTGTCATTTCACTGCCTGTCCCTATGATTAGCTGTAAAGAGATGTGAACATTTGGACCATGTACATGCAAGAAGGCTGAGAAGAACTTGTCAGCAGCAAGGTGAAGGTTGCCCTCCCAAATACAGGAACAAGTGGGCACAAAGTGAGTGTCAGAGATTTTCATTTCAGAACAGAGCACACAAATATGCAGTGAGCCTGTTCCAGTTTATCTCAGTTGTTGGACTGCTCTAGAACTTTCCCACACGCAGAGACTTCTTTACAGATGCAAGCTATGGGTCCAAGTTCTGTGAGCAGTTTTCACATCAGAAAAGTGAAAGCTGCATAGAAGTGTCCTGCATGGTGTACTTTCACTGTGGCTCACTTGGAAACATCACCTTGCTCAGAAGATGGCCATAGGGAAATATGGATCCCGTTGATCCTAGAGAATATCTTAACCACAATTTACAGGCAGCCTATGCTATTTGGAGGAAATACTGATTATAAAGCAAAGAACAAAGTGAAGATGCATGTGCCTTATCACTTAAAATTAGAGCAGCAGGGTCACAGAGAGAATGTGAAATGTGGTATTTCTATCAGAAAGATTCTAACCTTCCACGCTGCAACAGGAAAAGGCCTCAAGAGCCACAAGAACTGTCAAAAGGTGTGCAACACTGCTTGTGAATGAAGGTTGAGCATAAAGCCAACTGAAAAGCAATTATGAACAGGCAGAGAGAATTGAGGGATACATCATTGCCTCAGAGTCTCCCAGAAGACTTTTCCTTTCCACTGAGTTCATCTCTTCCAGGCTGTTTGTCTATAGGTTGATTTTGTTTACATCCCCTCCTTCCAAACAAGATTTCATGCTAGACATTAACTGGCATGAGCTTCAGTCATGCTCTTCAGAGCTGTCATGCCCAGAGGTCAGTTCTCTTACAACTGTTTCACCTGATTGACCCTGGCAGCATGTCTCCATGTTTCTGCCTTCTAAGATAATCAAATCAAGACTATATAGAGAGATAAACTTTATCATTATTATAATTTCTCCCTGTCTTGAAGGTATGCTTTTTCAAAGACAATTGAAGATTACTTTTTCATCTTCTGCAGCATATGATATTTACATTACTCTGTCCTGTCAGGAGTAGTTTTGAAGAGCTCCCTTCCAGATTCATTTCTCAGCAGAACGTGTGTGTTTCTGCATGCTTTGCTCTTCCTAGCCAGCTATATTCTTCACAGATTAGGCAGAGGGATTTTTGGTAATTTCTGACAAGTTTTTCTGAGGTCATGGATTTCCATACTGTGGTATTTGCTTTATGGTATTTCCCAGTTACTTCATCTGTGAACCTGACTAATACAGAATACTGTGCTCCATGCATTCAGTTTGTTCACCTGTCAAGAGGAAAGATGAGACTTGCACTGCAAATTACAGTCTCACTGTATAAAGCATTCTTGCCTTATAACTACAATCCTTCATGTAAGTGTACCAGAAAGACAAAACCAATGGCAACAACCAAAGACAACACTAGTAACAAAAACCCTCGACCACAGAGCCTGCTTCATGAGCGTGCCGGTAAGCTTAACATGAAACAGCACAGAGCAACAGAGCTACTTTTAATTAGTTAATTACATTTCAATCAGTGTCAGAGGTATTTTAATACTGGATTCCAAAAAGGTTGGGAACTATTATCTAATTCAGTCAGTTGGATTTTTCCTGCAGCCTCATGCGTCAGAGAATTAGCATTTTCTCTTTCAGCCTCTAACACTGCATCACCTCGTACATGATTAATAATGAAGGCTTCATCTTTCATTTGAGTGAAAAAGGTATGGTGATTTTGCCAGATAAGTATTAGAAGAGGTGATTCTGCCAGATAAGTATTAGCAAATGCTATCCAGCTACAGCATTTTAGGACAGGATCCTTCCACTGGATTCCATCTTTCCAGAAAGTCAAGACCATCATCAGTGAATATCTTGGTTGTAAGGAGTTTGGTATTAGAAGCCAAACCCTACACATCTGTAAGGTGTGCTAGCAGCACATCTCACTTGAATGATCTGCTTTGCTATGTGTATCAAAATACCCTCTTTAGCATGAGCAGGCTCCTTGGGTCAGATCAAGTGAATGAATTGTTTGCTGGTCTCACTGTGAAGATCCTGTTAATGCAATCCTCTGCATTCTGTCTAGAAGTGCAGTAAAACAAAAGTAAAAAAACCCAAATTGGCCTAGTTTCACTGTCCCAGCTGGGTAAAACCAGGAACATATGAGGGGGGTGAAGCCAAGCAAGGAGAAAGAAAGAGGAAAGGGGCAAGTGAAGAGCAGGTCTGTGCACAAGGACATGGCAAGCTAAAGATGAAGCAAAAGCAGCCACAGCTCTTCTGAAAAAAGGGCAGAGAAATTTAGAGGGAGGTAGTTGAGGCCTTATCCCTGGAGATATTCAAGGTCAGGCTTGACAAGGCTCTGAGCAACCTGCTCTAGTGGAGGATGTCCCTGCTGACTGCAGGGGGTTGAACTGGATGACCTTTGGAGGTCCCTTCCAACCCAACCCATTCTGTGATTCAATGAATATTGCTCATTTTGACAAACTTGGCTGCAGAGGGTCAAGAATTACACAGAAATGAAAAATGAAAAAGACCCACTAAACTATTCAGGATATACAGCATCATTTATCATTTTAGTCTAAAATGTTATTAATTCTGTTTAGGCTTATGGGACATGGGCACAGAATGTATTATCTCTTGGCCACAGCCACTTATCCAATTTCCTTACCGTTTTAAAGGCTCACAGAATTTTTAGTGGAAAAACATTTCCTATTATCAGCCCCTAGCTGGCTGGAGGTACATTCTGACACTACACAAAACCTTAAATGGGGCGCTGGTACTTCCTTGAGTTTAGCCAAAGAAATGCATTCCATTTACAAGTGCAAGCCACAGAGGAGTGAACCAAAGTCAGCTGCCATATTTGCCAGAATACAGCCGCAGCAGGAGCTGGGGTTTCAGATGCTTTCACTCTCCGGATTTGCCTGTGGTATATATACACATACATAAAGCAGAATCACCAAATCCTGAACAACCATGAAATTATTTGACACAACAATGCCATTATGTTCTTTTTTCAGTACTTCAATTTTATATAGCTTCTGTGTTGTCCTTTTCCTCTACGTCTCTACTTGGTGTAGGAGAACATAAATGCTAATGACCTTCAGACTCTAATTAAAAAGTTCTCATCTGGGTCTGTCTTGTCTCCCCTAAGATGCAGTGACCCAGTTACAGCTACAGATGCTGAGCTGCCCAGCACTTCCTATGCTTGTTGTATACAAGAGGGAATATGCAGCTGTCCTTCTGCAAAGGACAGCTAACACACTTGTTATGCTTTATTGTTGTGATTGTTTCTTTCTGGGTCCCTAAAATACAATTTATGGTTCTGCAGCATAGCACAGAGCCAGTTTCACATGCTGGGATGCCATTTGTATCAGGTCAGCAAATCATTGATGTTCTGGAGAGAAGAAAGCCAGCAAGACTGCATTTGTAGCTCAAGTGTTAAAGGTAATCCTGTGCCATGGAAACACATGTTTTCCTTCACATCCCTCCCCAGCATGGCATGGGAATGTCTGACTCATTGTGGAGGGACAGACTTCATTTATAATCCAATCCTGACACTGAGAGTGGCCCAGCAAGCATTCGATATCCAGCAGCTTGAGAAGCTGGACAAGGTTGAGACTCTAACTTCACAGGCTAGCACTCCCCTCCTCTTTAAAAGAGACTGAAATCCCAAGTTCATTTCCCACAGAACAAAGAACTCAGTTAGGTGCTAGGACTTCACTCTTTGCACAGTCTGGATTTAAGCTACTGGACTCAACACAACACAGTGAGCGCCACAGATTTCACCCAAGCCATCCCTCTGTTCTTCTACCAGCTTGGATATGCTATTTATTTCTCTGCCATCCTACAATTTGGTTAGCAAACACTTAACTGTCATGCAACAAACCCAACCACCACCAACCATACAAAAGCCATGACTGACATCAATTTTTTGCACTGTCCAAAGGAACAGTTTATCCACGGCACATAGCATTGTAGTCAAGAACTTAAACCTCAGCCTTCTTATTTTCACACTGTGCAAAACTTTGCTTCTGTGATTACAGAGTATGCTTGACCAAGTGCTTTAATTGCATTCCTTTTTGAGGGAATAAATAGCAAGTTGTGTTTTAGCAAAATTTTCTAGAGCCCATAAATGTTGTCAGTGCCTGCATGCAGCCAGCAGGTAGGCATCTTCACCCTGCAGCTGTCACCTAGCTCCTGCTCCGAAGGAGCTCCCAGACCCAAGTGCTACTGTTTAACAATAGCACTTGGTTGCCTAGATGAGCAGCTCTAGTGCTGGCAGGATCCACAGCAAAGGGCTCCAGTGCAGTGCACAGCATGGGTTCCTGAACCACAGGAAGCTCAGAGAAAGCCTAGAGAGCCCCCAGCTCACTGGGGATTGTCTAGGCTCAACAGATATGCTGGCAAAAGACCCTTGCCTAAACTCATCTCAGTACCTGATTTGGCAGGATCTATTCTGCCTTCAGTAAATAAATGTTAATTGCACAGGGATGCAGTGTACTAAGTGGCATAGACTGGGAATTATCTGGCAGCATGCTATGGGTGCATCTCTTCCTTAGTTTCCTAAGAGATGAGATATTGAAGAGGTCTGGAAATGCTATCAGTTCTGAGGCTATGGTGAATGAATGGTGCACGCAGACACCTTGCCTTCACAGACACAGTCTTTAGGTCCAGCAGCATCAGGCACGAGTAGCATCTCCAATAGTGATCTCTAGAACAGCTCTGTGTTGGTCTGTATGTCATCAGCCTGCTATTAAGATCTTAGTTCTGGCCACAATAATCTATGCAGGCAGGAGCTGAGCTATGGTGCAGCCTAATGAAATGTGTTTCATAAAGCAGTGTTGCTGCACATCTCATGGCCGTTAATCTCTTCCAAATGGAGCTGGTGTAGGCTGACATTTGCAGACAAGTAAGTTGCTTTGGAAAAAGAGCTTGTGGTGTCAGGTTCCTTTGCCAGCAATGTGTAACACTAAAGTAAACTATGCTCTTAAATGGCTCTGTGAAGTGTCCTGGCAAGAGAAGAACTGAATGCAGAAGACGTCCGTGTTACTGTGATTGGCACAGACTCAGACTTGGACATAGTTGCACAAAGCAACACAGTGCTGTGCAAGGAAGTTCATGGTAGTCCTGAATAGGTTACCACAAGCTGGTATGACTGAAACGTGAGGTGCTCAGATTGGGCTAAACTTTGCCTACAGAAATGTAATTCAGTAGTGGCCACCTCAAATTCAAACTGCATTCTAAACCAGAGACAAGCGATCTGTAGGTTCTCTGTAAGTTCCTCCAAGATGCACACTTAGAGGTGATACATTTTGCACAAAGCTTCCAAATGCCAAAGCCCTATCTGAAACTCTGCAAACTATGGCAAGCTGATGGCAAGGGCAGTTCTGTGTGACCTTTTACCGACTCGCTTTGCCTGGCTGTGCAGTTTCAAAATGCAATCGATTTAAAAGCCTGCTGCCTCTACTGAAACAAAATCAGCACATTGAGCTGAAGTCTACTCCAATTGCAGCCTCTTGCTAAATTTTGGGGTTTGTTACCTAAGGTATTGATTGAAGATTTCCTAAGTCCTGTAGGCTGGGGATGAGTGAGAGTTTGGGAGGGAACGTTGCCAGAACAGCTAGCCAAAGAAATATTCCCTGCTGTATGATGCTGTGCTCAGCAATAAAAGCTGAGAGGAGGGAGGAGAGGGAATGGAGGCATTCTTCATTAAGGCATTTGTCTTCTGAAGCAACTGCTCAGTTTACTGAGGCCCTACTGGGCAGAAAGTGGCTGGATATCACCTGCTGATTAGAAGCAGAGAATAAATCTTGAGAGCCCTCCTGGGAACTGGGAGCATTAGAGGTACAGAGCTCCTGTTTCCCCGAGGGAAAAGGGCCCTGGCAGTGGCTAGCCAGCAGGCCAAGCCTCAGTCTTTGTGTTTGACACTACAGGAAACACCTCCCAGAAGTCACAGTGCTGAGCAGCAGACAAGATGCCAGGCTGTGGCAGATCCTCTGCTCCAGGTGCCAGAGCCCGTGGAGGAAGACCTGGTGCTTTCTGGGAACAGCTGGAGCCAGCTGCAGCCAGCTGCTGGAGTGGAACACCCGTATGCAGCATTCCTGGAAGGCCTGGAGAGGCAACATGGTGCCCTTGAGATGGAGGACTGGTTCCTGAGAAAGAGAAGCTCTCTGGAAGTGTGCAAGGAGGCAGAGAAGCTCCAGCTGTAAAATTCTAATCTAGCTGCATTCATCAAACATCTGAAAGAAGGATGCAGCCATCTCCAGGACACCATTGTGCACCTGATGAACATCCCTGTGCCACTGCCCATCCAAAGCTCCACTGAGCAACTGGGCATGAAATTCTTACCTCAGCAGAGTGCTGGATAGAGGCAAGAGCCTGCCAGAGCTTTGCTGGCACAGGACCAGCAGAATGAAATTTTACAGAAGGCAGCTGAGAAGCTGCAAGCCCAACTGGCAGCAGAGGAAGAGAGCTCATATTATGTGAGCCCCCTCAGCCAAAGGTGTGAGGAGTTGGAGATGCAGCCTGTGGAGATGACAGATGAAAACAACAGGCTGGCTGAAGGAAATTCTTGCCTCTGTGGGTCGATGCACTAGGCAGAAAAAGTTCAAGCTGAAAATAATGATCTGAAAGAGCAACTAACACAAATGGCAGAGGAGCATAGTTCTGTCATCCAAGCCACCAAGACATAGACTGCCTTCAAACTCAGCTGCAAGATGCAGAACACAAACAAAAAGCCATGAGGGAAGTGGCATAGAGTGCTTTGACAGAAGTAAAAAGGCACTGCAGAGAAACCATGCAACTGTCCAGAGCACAGGTGAGTGAACTGGAGAATTGGTTTCAGAGATCCTTGGGGTCAGCTTGGGCAGGGGGCAGGCCTGGATCCTGCTTTCTTCCAGAGGACACAGCAAGGGAGACAGAAGAACTGGCAGCAGACAAGCAGGTCATCATCCTGCAGATTCAGGACAGCAATTGTGAAAGCCTTGAACTTTGACAGTTCAGTTCAGCTACAATCCTTTTGACGGTCCCAGTGAGCAGCACGAACTAGAGCTTCCTCTGACTGCTGGACAAGCTGTTCATGTCTTTGGACAGGTGGATGAAGACAGTTGGTATGTGGGAGAGCTGGCAGACAGCACAAGAAGATTTGTCTCCTCTAATTTTCCTGAAGAATTTTCATACAACCACAGAGTGGATTCAGTTGGAGAAGGCCTTCAATATCAAGTCCAACCATTATCTAACCAAGCCTGGAGCTAAATCGTGTCCTTTAGCATCACATCCATGTGTCTTTTAAACACCTCCAAGGGTGGTGATTCAATCACCTCCCTAGGAAGCCTATTCTAGCTTTGAAACTTTTTCAGTGGAAAGGTTTCTTCTGATGTCCAGGTACCGACTTTCCAGCCAAGGATGAGCAGCTCCCTCAATGGCAGACGGGACTGTCACAAAGGGATTGTTGATGTCTTCTCAGCAGCACCATCACCCACTGGGACTGCTGGAAAAGAGAACTAAGAGACAGATCTGCTTAGAGCAGTGGACACTCACCCACCAGCTCTGGGGCAGTGCTTTCAAGACAGAAGGATGTGTAAAGAGGTTAACAAATCTGCTGTACAAGGAAGCACTACACGGCTCATGGGGGCCATCTGCTGATGGCCATTCACAAGCTTCTGTGTTCTGCAGTTTAGCAATTTGTTGAGAGGGGCCAGAGTCCCTTTTCACCAGGAGCTGTCAGAGGGTGCTGCTCCTCTCTGTTTGGCCAGCAAAGGTGTCCCACCCTCTGTCCAGGCAAGGGTTCCTCCACATCTGACCTTTGAACATGCACATCTTTGGGAAGAGGGAGACCAGCCACCCCTTCCTGGTGTGACAACTTCTGTCCGTGTAGGGGATCGACCATTAGTAAACTGTAGATGCCATATTACTACACCCAAAGGTGCCAGCTGGTGGCTGGTCCTCTGCCAGATGTCTGCAGGGCCAGAGGATTCCCTCCAATGCCAGCTTGAATAACTAAATCATGGCTAGGTGCTCTGTTGTAGCTTCATGCTGCCTGCCAGTGGTGCTGTGCTGGTTATGTCAGGGACAGAACTAAGTTTTTTTCCATAGTACCTTGTATGGAGCTATGTTTTGTGTTTGTGCTGAAAAGATTGCTGATAGCACAGCAGGCAGCAGAGAGGCTCCTACTACTAGGCTATGACCATGCCAAAACTGGGGAGAAGGCTCAGCAATTTCCTCCTTAATCATAGGATATAAAGACTGTGGAGGGCATTATGGAGGGGCCGGTGTCTTCCTCTATAGGACTGGGAGGAGTTAGGGTCTGGTCCAGAGCAAAAAAATGTCCCCATCCCAATTTTCATCATTATTATCATCTTGGTGGGTAGTGGCCCCTTCTTGGGCTGCTGCAATAGGATGCTCTTGGTAGATGGTGGCCCCAGCCTGGGCTGCTGCAATAGGATGATGTTTTAAAGCCCAGTCATGACATTTCCCACATACAGCTTGCTCAGGTTAACCTTTGCTTAATACCAATGTTTTCCACTGGATTAAAGTTGTACTTTGGCTTTTATTTTGCTGCATTACAGAAATGGTGCAGGCACCTCAAAGCTGTACCTGTGGCAGACAAAAGGCGGGGTTTAATGTTATCTTCTTGAACACCAGCAGGTCATTAGTTCCTATATAAATGACAAGAGGAAGTTACTCCATCCTTAAGAGCAAGCAACAAAAGGGCTGTATCCTCTCATTGCAATAGTAGCACTTCTTTATTGTAGGGTCCACAACGGAGAGCTTTAATCCAGATGAAATTTGATTGGAAAGGAATCTTTTGTTATAAACTGAAAGGCTGAATTTGATATTTAAAAAATCCCTATTGGGCTTCCCCTTGTAGAGGTGTTAGACACCGACGCTGCCTATTGTACTCTACTGTCTTCCACCGAGATGTCTTTGCGAGGGTTTTGTTCCCAGCGATTAAGCTCCATCCATACTTGTCAAGCAAATACCTCGGCTGTGCCAGGTGGATGTATGCAGCCCCTCTGACGGCCCCGGCCCAAACCCCGCAGCTACTTCGCCGTCTTTCCAGCCTGGCTGCGAGGTTCAACGGAAGCATAGCAGCACCACCTCGTGGGTACCTGCCATAATTACAGTGGCAAAGTCGCCTCAATACAGTTTCTCATTGGGGGCACTGGCTGCCCCTGTCTTCTCCGGGCAGTGATCCCACCGCGGAGCTCAGCTGTGCTAAACTGCCTGCAGAAGGCTGAGGCTCCGTCACAAAGCATCCAAAACCCAACCTTGCAACTAAAAACCCCAGAGACTAGAGCTGGCTTAACATCAACTGCAGCAATACTATTCTGGGCTATGAGGGAACATCTGGATGCCAGTTAGGAGTGGTTCTTCTCCCCCTACGCTCTGCCCTTGTGAGGCTGCGTCTGGTGTATTGTGACCAGTTCGGGGCCCCTCAGTTTAAGAAGGAGCTCATGTTTGGTTTTGTTTTGGTTTTGTGGTTGTTTTGTTTTGGGGGTTTTTGGGGGGTGGGAGCAGGTGGTGTTTTGTTTTGGTTAGTATTGTGTTGTTTGTTTTGCTTTGCTTTGCTTTGTTTTCCTTGCCGCTTCACTGCTTCTTACCTCGAGAGGCTGAAGTTTCAGCACGGTTGTTTGAATTGCTGCCCTCCGGTGGCAGAAGCTTCACTTTAGCTGAGGCTTAGCAAGAGCCTTGAGCTGCAAACATGGCTTGAAATCACAGGATGTTAAGGAGATCTTCCAGTACAGCCCCCCTGCCAGAGCAGAACCACAAAATCCAGCACAGGCCACACAGGAACACATCCAGACAGGGCTGGAAAGTCTACAGAGGAAGAGACTCCACAACCTCTCTGGGCAGCCTGCTCCAGGGCTCTGGGACCCTCACAGTGAAGAAGTTCTTCCTCATGTTGAGGTGGAACCTCCTGTGCTATAGTTTCCATGCATTGCCCCTTGTCCTGTCTCAGGGCACAAGTGAGCAGAGGCTGTCCCTGTCCCTTCCCTCCGGACCCCCAGCCCTCAGATATTTATAGACATTGATTAGATCCCTCTCAGTCTCCTTCTCTCCAGATTGAACAGCCCCAGGTTGTGCACAGAGCAAGGCACAGATTCCCCCCAGAATGGTGTCCCCTGCTTATTGTTACCACTCTGGCACTCACACTCCTGATTGTGTAATCCTGGAGAAGCAGCCTTTAGGAATTAGTAAATGGTACCAGTGCTGGGCACAACTGTTCCCCCACACAATCCCAGAGGAGAAATGATTGGTTTAGTGGCAGTTCATACAACGGATCAAACAGCTCAATGGTGCCATGTTGCTATAGAAAAACCACCCTGGAAACCTTGCCTGTAAAGACAGGGGCTTGGACCGCAAGGAGCATGGACTGCAAGGTTTACTGCAAGGTCAATTTGTTTGATCTTCCCAGCACTAGTTACAGCCCCAGATGGATTGTTTTCTATAGTTCAACACAGGCCTTTACAAAACATTAGAGAAAATGGGGGAAATCCAAAGGGATGCAAAAGGGACAATCAGAAATTCAGCAAATATGAATTAACATCAAACACACCAAGTTCACTTGGTCTGAAGAAGACTGATGGAACAGGGTAACAAGTACACAGGGATTGCTTCAGTATGGAAGGGAATAAATCAGTCCTTCATGTCCATAATGAAGAGGATGGAAAGAAATCAGCATAAATTACAGCAAAAATTTCTAACTACTGAGAATAACTTTGTAGTGGTGAGGACACTGGAATAAATTGGCAAGAAATGTCATAGTGTTTTTAGCACTAACATCCTAAAAGTTCTCTTAGATAAACCTCTTTCAGGGATAACATGGGAAAAGAATCTATTCTGGGATAACAGGATGGATGAGAAAGTCTCTGGTGAGGATAACCAGCCCTTTTATTCTGCACTTTGATGTCAAAGCTGCTGCTGGGGCAGGATCCCCAGCCTCTCTCATCAGTTTGAGGCTTCACCTTGCACGCATGCTGCAAATCATCCCTCCCCAGGCAGTCCACAGGGAACCTCACAGCATGCTGAATCTGGAGGCACAAAAAAAAGGGGGAACAATTCTATTCAAAACCAATGCTTCAAATGAAAAATAACTTGCAGGAATTCTCTGTCATCTTTATTTTCTAGAACAGCCAAAGCCAAATTTATGAAGTCAGGCTGGAAAACAACATCAAAGACCATTGGTAACTTTGACAAAGCCTGCCAAGAACATACTTGAACAGCATTTGAATTTTGGCAGGATTTGGCAGGCATTCAGTCAGGCCCCAAGTTCATACTGTGCTGGGAAGTGATTCCATGCATGGTTCATGGCAGCGATCACACAGCTCTTCTGCTTCCAGTTCCATTATGTCCCGTTCCCAGCCCTGAAGGCATCCCTAACACTTTCATCAGCATAAACCATTCCAATGGAAGGGCTGTCTTTCTTCAGTAATTATAATTAAAAAACACCCAGTAACATCCACCTCTCCCCAGCACTTTTCCATGTACCAAACAAATGCTATCTCCTTTGCTAGACATAACTGGAAAAAACCCAGCCCTCATTGTTGTAAGGCTGAACTGATCCACTCCTGGATTTCCTGTTATCAAGATGATTGCAAGACAAAGAGAAATCAGTGAAACAAATCAAAGTGGTACTTCACACCTATCATTCTCTAATCAGCTTTCCATCAGGTCAGCAATTTTTTCCCAGGAACAAGCACTCTCTTCTCCTCCCATTTGCCGAGTCACTTTGGCACACTGCATGATTACAGAACAGATCTAATACAAACACAAGCTCCATGAAGATTCCTTTTTGTGCTTTGCACTTATCCTAAACCTCTTGAGTTCTCTGGAAAACATGCACAGCTCCATTTCCTGTGTGCTCAACTGACACAAGTGTGAGAACAAGTAACAGGTTCTTTACTCTTTCTATGCACCCCTGTGAAAAGTGATTAAAATGATCCCCATCACACCTGCATTTCTCAGAAGGTCAAATGTGCACCATGCTATCTGGAGGGCTTTGCAAACTTTGCTTATTTTGAGTGAAATGGGTTAGGGAGCACTTACACAATCCGTACTGAAACACTCTTTTGAGAGCTATCTTAAGTAGCTTTGTAACCTTTTCTCAGAGGCATCAGTGATGCTTCTCATTTTGGCAACAGTGAGATGCGACACTTATCCTGGCCTCTGCTTAGAAGGCCTAAGAAGTAATGCACAAAATTTCTAGGTGATGACCCTGTAAAGTATGGAAACTCGTAAGAAAAAATGGTCCTTTTCTGCACTACTCTGAGACATAACAAAGGTATCCCACAACTCATTCAGCATCTCCTCACAAAAGCAGTTCATTCAGGAAATTTCAGTTCAGATTCAGCGGGGCTCTATAGCTGCATGATCTGCTGTGCAGATGTAGATATGGGACACAGAAAAGAGAGAGGCTTGGCTCTAGGGGTTATAATCACTGACACACCGATGAGATCTCACTAGTTTAGCCCACCAATCCAAAATTATTCCTCAGGCATAAAGTATTATGAGAATGCAAAGTATTGCTGTGTACCAAATTTAGTGGTTGCAAATGTTTTCTTCCTCAGCAAATAAGCTAGCTTAAACATGAAGCATCAAAGTTATTTATCTCAGAGGAATGGTATTTTGGGCTTATTTCAGTGCAAAGATAATCATTAAAAAACCAACAGACAAAAATGTATAGATGAGAGTTCTCTCTTGTAGGTAACAATGTTCAGAAGGCTGAACTTTGCAGAGATGTGCCACAGCTCCACGCTGTTGCAGGTGTCTGTTCAGCCTCCTGACTAGCAGTAGGTCAGTCTAATCAAGGCATGGTGGCAGACAAATGCCACGCTATACCTGCACCACGAGGGTTTGCTCTTTAGCAGGTGCTTATGTAGCGGTCAGGCAATGTGCAGCTCTGCGCAGAGCAGGACCTATACTTCATAGCTGGGGTTCAGGAGAAGGATCACATTTGAATTACTTGCATGAGATTGCTTAAGAAAAAGCAGTATGTTCTTGTAGAGGTGAAATGAAAGGCCTTACTGTCCAAGATTGACTGACTCAATAGCTCATCCCTTCAACTTTTCCTAATGATTGCCTGCATGCCAGCTGGAATCTTGAGCAGGAGTATAAATGAGCTGTGAAGCAAACAGTGAGGTCTGTCTTGAATTTGAAAGTGAATTTCAGCTTAGCAGTGCTCCAGATTTTTGTTGTTGTTGTCAGATCTCTGAATGTTTTACAGTGGAACATACTTTTTCCGCCCCCCGACAGTGATGTTCAATTTGAACTTCTTCTAGACCCGGGCTTCAGACTCCATTTTCTAACTTCGCTCTGGAGCCGAGAAGCTAGTCCTGCACTAGCGAGCTCAGAAGGTACTTTGCTGGCAAACACCAAGCAGCCTGTGACCTACTTAACACAAAATAGATTTATGGGCATGAATGGTATTTGTTTCCCTAATCAGTTATCTATAAAACAAAGAGCAGAAAGTGTTCTCAAAAGAACTTTGGAGTCATTTTGATTAAGAAGGTGATTCAAGAATGTTGAGAAATGAAGACAAAATTAATTGAACAAATAATTCAAAGAATATCTGAAGTTCTGCACTCTGCTTTCCTTGACTATAGCTATTTTAGGGGTCATCTGTGCGTGCTTGAAATACGGTTTAATTAGGAAATATGACTGTAATGCCCAAGTAATTGTGTGCTGCAGGTCTTTAATAATAAGTGAGATACAGAGCATAAGAATTGTTTAAGTCAAATTCTTCTGGCCGTGTGTTTTAGCTCTGTAAGTCTCATTCATTAGCTAATGGGCAATAAAAGATATGAAATACTGCAATTTGCATGAAGAAAACCTCATAAACCTCTGCAAAACAACTGAGATCTTAGGCTGTACGTGGCTAAGAGTGACATGCAGGCAACCTGCCCAAGAAGATCTATGCTGAGGCAAGTGCATTGGTGTGCTTTGTATTTTCATGCCTACAAATCACCCCAGGATTTCAGCCTTGTATTTCACAGAGCCAGCTTCAATTCATGTTTTTGAGAGTTGGTGTTTGCCTCCATTACCAGAGAGAGCTCTCTACCTTACTTGAGCAACAGCAGAGTATGATGGGGAAGGTGGCTGTCCTCTCTGCAGTTGTTCCTAATGTGGTGCATGAGGTACGCTCATCCAGACTGACTTTGCACTTTCCCTTTCTCACCTGGAGGCAGCACTCATCAGCCATTAAAAACTGCCACTGAAATTTGTGGTCTTCTCAGAGCACTGTTTAGACCTTTCCTTGGAAATAAATGAGGAAGCCATGACTACTTCTTATCTCTGGTAATATCAGGAACATTTTGAATGGAAAATAAGCATGTAAATTATTCCCATGATGTGTCCTAGCTCAGACCATATTGATGAGTGGCTGCAAGAACGGTTCAGTTACAGGCAAACACTTCTAATCAGCATGAGTCATGTGGAAAGGGAGGGGTTAATCTTCATGCTTTACAAATCATCATGTAGAAATTTTATTTGTAAAGTAAATGAAGAGAAAACAAAAAATTCCCAACCATTGCATACTGTGAGTGTGACCAGGAGGCCTAGCACTCAGGTAATTCAGTTGCTTAGTTAAAAGATAAACTAACACTGATACATTTGCATTTTCCCCCCCTCATTCTTTAATCTGGTTTTCATCTTCTGTGGCTGACACTGGGCACACATAGTTATCCAAAATGAATACTTTGTTTACTTGGATGGGCTCCTCGGATCGCCCGCGCTAACGACTCTTAACCTTTAAACTGATTTATAAACATGTAAGAATAAAATGTCAGCATTCATTTGTCATCTCCCAGCAAACTGTCAGCATTCGTTTCTCAGCTAAAATAGAATATCTGCCCAAGAATTTACATGAGGGCTTGGAATCAAACTCGATTAACACCAGTGCAGCTCAGCAGGAAAACCTGATCTGAAGCATACGCACTCCATTAATACCTGAATGTTCATTCCAGGCTGCGTCTTGCCACAATGTAGTGAATTCAGCAGGACTTGTTGCTGGAAAATGTGACCAACTCCTGCGAACACATCAGCATAATGCTGTGCTTAGTCCATAAAAGGGAAGAGACAAAGTTTTAAAGAATAAATACTGGACATTGGCAAGCAATGGAGTGCATTCATGAGGAGTGAGAGAGGAAACGGCAGTCTAACGGCTCCTGGCTTGGCAGCTCACACTGTGCTTCTGCTGTCCAAAAGGGGAGCAATGACACAGTTACTTGTTGCTAGTTGAAAGGGAACATTCCCCAAGGAGGTTTATGGTAACATCCATTCAACTGGGTGGCAATCAGATTTCTGCCAGTGTTCTGGTAATCGATTAAGTTCAGCTACTGCTACTTTAGAGCTGTGTTTTATTTCCTGGGACAGACCTTAAACACTTATGGAAATGGTGGAAGGAGCACCTCACTGCATGCAAAGGGAAGTCAGCTCCACATGGAGTTACCATCCTGGCTGTACTGGATGCAAAGCAAGGATCAGAATCAGTGAGGAGTAGACATAGGTTTGGTGGTTAAGGCCCCATGTTTCTGTACAAAACATGATGCAGAGGAAATCAGGTGGAATGACATAAGCATTAAACCACAGCATGTGCCACACAGCTGGCAGCAGCTGTGCTGACCAGTCCTCAGTGTGCAAAGATGTGTTAGCTGGTGTCCTGTTTCCTCACAGTTCACTTCCCATCACCCTGTCCAAGACAGGCCAGAGTACAATGCAGTGGGGTTACAAATGTATGTGTTAGAAGAGGTCTGTGCACTGCCTGTCTGGATGAGACTGCCAGAGAGGAGAGCATCCCAGCCACTACCTTTCCTGGCCTTCCTGCAGCGGATGCACAGACATTTCTGGTGGATACTGGGAGGGCTCAGTGCTGGTGTGGCAGCCCCAAGAGCTCACCAGCTATGCCTTGTCATTGCTCTGAAATGATGGAAGAATCATCTCTGAGCAAAGATGAGAGGAGAATGCATTTCTGTAAATGTGTTAAAGTAGAAGTGTAGATGTTACACCAAAGCCTTGCACCTAAACATTCAGAGCTACCAAAGGACACCCTGGCTATTTAAAGACTAACAGCATCTGTTTAAAGCTGTTCAGAGTACTGTAAATACATTTCACAATGTTTTGTGTGGTTTACAGGGTTTGCTGTGGGTATGTAGTGCTTGCTTACTCAGAAACTCTATAGAGCTCTCTCTGAAGAGTATGGGCACTGCTAACATTTACTTATCAGTATCTCACATGCCACCATTCCTGATTCTTAACTGTGTAATACTGCCTCAAAAGGAAAAAAACAAAGGCTTGGTTGATTAGATGGTGTTGGGTGATGGGTTGGACACCATGATCTTGAAGGTCTCTTCCAACCTGGTTTATGCTCCTCTGATTAAAATCAGAGTTAAGTTTTGTTACAGGAAGGTTAGGTCTACAAAACAAAGTATGCCATTCTCTCAGGTCTCCTACTGCGTAGCACAAATATTTCCAAGTATTCAGTCTCAAGTCAAAAGAAATGTATATGGGGAATTGTAAATACTGGTTTTCACATTGGTCAGAGCTCCAGCCCCATGGTCAGAGGCATGATTTTTGTCTTCAGTGCTTCCAGTCTAGCTGCCACCAGCCTTAATAGCCATGGGTCTTTCCCAGACCAGGACTGGGTGTTAACAGTTCCCCAGGCCATGCACAACGTTGCTGCCTATGGATCTGAACTCTGATAAAAGAAATAACATTGTCTCCTGCAAGGCCAGTACTACTGCACATGGGGTTTTATTTGTCCCTCAGCCAAAACCAGGCCTGACCAGAACTTCCTTAGTTATTTTGAAGAGAGAAACATTTTCCTTAGACAATTAGCTCAGTTTATTATTGGTTTAAAACCAGTATGTACATTGAGGTTTGACTAAGCTGTCATTTAAGTATGATAACCACGTTACTTGGTCCTGAATGCTGGCATGGTCCTGCTTCAGCAAACTCTGCTTTCAAAAGGTATTATTTTGTAGGGGTTTGGTATTCCTGATCTCATGGCTCACATTTGCTATGAGAAACAAACTTCTGATCCTGGACTTCCCTCTTCTGGCCGCTCAGTGTATTCTTCAGCCCTGACTCAAGTGACTCATGGCTTGGGTGGTCAGACATAACTAAGCAGTGTGACCTAAAGGATGATTGTTGAACACTCAACATGAAAATATGATGAAAAAAAGAAAACTTGCTTCAAATTTCATGAGCAAGTTACAATAACATTGAGAAACCTGATGCAGTCTTGCACGTGGGCATCGCTCATCATCTGTTATCGATTCAGTATTGATTAAGTGTATTGATAAGCTAGCTTCCCAGGATCCATTTGCTATATTCACAGATCATTGTAATAGAGCAAAACATTCTTTACAATTAGCTGACTCCCCCCCACTCCTAATGTAGCACTCCTGACCGTGGGCAGATTGGTGTGAAATTTGATTTGTGTTAATCTGCCCAAGACCGAGGAAGCACAGAATGTATTTTACGCAGTGCTTCCTCACTGCTCCCCTTGTACAGATAGGTGCACGAGTGCAACGCATCCAGCTTCACCTTCACTGGGGTGAATCCCTACAGTGCCATTAGGCACGGGTTTCAGCACCTCAGGGGTTTTTATGTCATTAAAAACCCAAATAAAACACACCCCCACAAGCCTGGACTGCTGTTCTTAAACACAGTAATTTATGGCTATCGCTTTTTAAAACAGATTTAGACAACTTAGTAGCTGGAACCTTTTGACTGCTTTCTGGTAGGTTATGTAGAAGAGATTCCTTTTATTTATTTATTTTTAATATCTATGCTATACTTCTACTACAGCACACTTTGTGTAGTAGTGCTAGTATTTTGGAAAACTTAAGTAAGGAGGTCTCTTGGAGGAAAACTGAAAAGCAACAAATGTTGTGGCTCAAACCAAGAGTGTAATTTGTTACATGAACATCTGCAAACAGCTGCCCCTCTGGTTTTGACTGCAGTAGGGGTGCTGCTGGATTTGCAGGCTCTTGTTGCAAGACTTAGGTTCTGATTTGCTTTAGCAAATGCTAAAGGCAGGTGTGCAGAGAGGGCCTGCTCCTGCAGTAACCCCTATGTCTCCAAAGATTGCCATGAAGATATCATTATTGATTAGACATTGTAAAGCTCTCTCAATAATTCTCACACAGCTTGAAAAAATGCAGTGCTCCCCTGGACAAGGCCTGCAAACCAGCAGGATGAATGCTTTGAGAGTTATTTATAGGTGATAGTTGAGAGTGTTTGCTGTACCAGCAAGGGCCATGGAGTAGCTTCCAAGAGTTGTTTGGCAGTTAACATTTATGAAAAAGGAAAGTATTATTCTCCATGATTTATGTTTCTGGCCAAATGAAATGGAGTGGTTTTGCATTAGGAGTCTGGCAGGTTTCAGCCTATGGTTTGCTCTCCATGGACAACTCCATCTCTAATTTACTGATGCACTGCAGTAAAAGGAGGCAAAGGGTGGTGAGCAGTGTCAGGGATGCTCAGGGTGGGTGTGCCTATTGTGCCTGCTAGTTTGGACATATTTCTTTAGGGTTGCATCCAAATTGGACAACCAGTACCTGGTGAGAATTTACCCACTGTGTGATAGCAATCTGTGGTGAGCTTTGCTTGGTTGTGCTGTGATGCCCCATGTGGGCTGGGCTTTGTGTGACTCAATTCACTCAAAATGCACTTCCCAAGAGAAACAAAATCTCTATTCTGTGCTGAAAGCAGAGGCAAAACATCTCTGTATTTGCAGGAACTTTCCCTGCTGGCCTGTGAGAGGATACAGAAGTTTGCATCCAGTCTTTTACAGAGGCAGATTTTGATGGAGGTTTCTGTGGCAGATATTCATTCCTGGAATTTGCTGCTCTCCTTTTACGACTCCCAGTGTCCACATTTGCCTGTTTATCACACACAGCAAATATTCAGGTGGCAATGCCATGCTTTGGCAGACAGCAGCTCCAGATCCCCTTTGGTTTTTTTGTAGCCAAACATGAAAAAACCCCTTACCAGTTGACTCTGAAAACCCTTTGCTGCTATGGTTCAGCAGCTGAACTACAAAACTAAAGGTCTGCAGTGTTCATGTGTCACGAGGTCATAGAAGAAAACAGTGAATTCTGTAAAGTATTGTCACAGTTCAGAGAAAAGGCACAGATTTTGCTGTTGGTCAGAACTCTTGTAGTTAATTAGTCATCATTATATATTATTTATTGAGCATATAAAACCAGAGAGGCATGGCATAGCTTTATAACAGCTCTGTACCTCTTACTGTTCTAGCCAGCTGAGTCTGCTCATGAACCTCTCCAACTCAAACAGCAATTTGGATTCCAAGCCTGCAGAGAGGAACCATTTGCATTCTCAAACCCAACCTATTTAAAGGCCAATAGACTTCTGTCCTGATGCAGTGTTAAATGTGCCTTTTTCTTCCCTGCTGTGGTCCTCAGTCCCTCCCTGCATGCTAATGGCCTGAATAGTCTCTCCCTGGGGTGCAGCTAAGGCTAAAAGCCAAGATTTATTTGGAAACTTGTATGCTTACCCTAGTGAAGGATTTTGTCCAAGTGAGACATTTAGCAAGTGCACTGCCCCTAATCTGACAACCAGGCTGGTCACTGGAATATTTTTAAGCCAGCCATACATACCAGATTGGTGTTTTTCCTTAGGATCTTCCTAATCCCAGCCATGCCCAACCTGTGGATTTCACATCTCAGACTGTTCTGCTTTCTAATAAATTCTTGTCCTTTCCACATTCCCTCATTCAGGTACTCCTGGCAAAATCTGCCATGCCAGGCCCTGCATAGAAACAAGAAAGGGGGTTGCAGCGAAGGGCTCAGTACCATTTCCCTAGTGTTTTCAGAGGCACACATGAAGGTACTTCTCCCTCCCAGGAATATATTTCCTGACAGTGATACAGCTGACCTAGCTCAAGAGAGCAGTGAGTGATATGATAGCACAATCAAGAATGGGTGTTCATATCATTACAAGCAATGCCTAGTCTATCACAGCTAGCTCTGGCACTAAAAAGAACATCAAGCCCTTCTTAGAAGAGTTCACTCTTCTGACTTCTAAAATAGATGTTACCTGCTTCACTTAACTTAGGTACTGATACACAGCATTTCTTTAGCTCCAGCTCTTTGAACAATACTTTTGGCTGTGAAAGAGACTCAAATATAACTTCTGTAACACAGAGGAATGGGCAATTCACATTCAAGAGAAAGAGATTTCCTAAACTGTCATATGCAGAAAGGCACAAAGGAAGAACAAAGGAGAAATGCTAATATCATCTTTAATGGATTTTTGACAGTATTATATTCTGGTCAAAGTTTAGCAGCACTTGAACCACAGTTTCTGGGTACTCTTTTCTGTCTCACTGATTAAAAGAGATCAAAAATGTAAACTAGATCAAAATCTTTCCTATCATCTGGATTGTCAGGTAATTTACACATCTCTTTCATGTCTTTCAAAGTAGCAGGATGGGTTGATAAGAGCTCTCAGTGAAAAGATCCTCCATTACGTTTAGAACTCTCTTATTCTTCACCTTTCAAAACTCTTTTAACCTCTTCCTTAAGTTCGTTCACAAGCTGGGCCCTGAATGCTTTGCAGTAATTCACTCGCTGTGTACGAGATTTGAAGTTGCAGTTCAGATCCCTTTCTTACTTTCTTGCACTGAAAATATATGACACTCAGTGCCTACACACTGCAGACCCACACTCCCAGTTGCAGCTGGTGTTGCAGATTACAGATTATTATCTGTGCCTTTTTACAAGGTCATCCATTTCTTTCTTCCCACCTCACGACTTTCCCTGCTCTTGTCATTTAAAACGGTATCATGTCTATCGATCACCATCTTCACGTCTTCAGTTTTCATGTCAGCCTCCTGCTGTCTCAAATTGAAGCTTTAAAAATTCTTATCCTGTGCAGGCATTGTAACTGGAATCACACCTAACCTATTACTGCTGCTATAATATCTTCCACATGATTACTGTAAGTATGGCACCTCTGATAGGATCTGGAGAGCAAAGCACAGGCTCTGTAGTCGATAGCGACTTCTCCGCTGCCATTGGAAAACATTTTTATTTCCCCAGAAATTGTTATCATCAATGGAATCTCAACACCTCAAAAATATAATAGAAACTAAATCACATCTGTCAAATACTTCTACCCATTTCACCTCTCCATTTTAGTATAAAACCTATTGAATTCCTACAGAAACATGTTGATATGTTTAAACGATTTGGTTGAATAAGGAGACCATGAAAACACTGGAACTGCACTGAACAATAGCAACAAAGCCATGCCATTAGGGGTTTATATATTTTGACTAACTCCATGAGTTATAAGGGCTTAAGCTAAAGGAAAATCAACTTTCTGGCACTTTTGTATCTTGTTTGTAGCAGAAAAACATGAAAAAAGAGGAAATTCTTTTCTTCTTCCCATTAGCCATCCCCCAAATTTCATTAAAGGCAACCAAGTTATCTACAAAACGTTGCAGAAAGGCAAACAGTCTTGCCTCGATGTAGCAGCTTTAGAAGTATTAAAAAGAGATGTCCATTAATATTACCCATATTAGTGGATATTTACCCTACTGATAAATTGCTCTGTCAAGGCTGAGCTCAGAGCTGAATTGGAAAGCTTGAACAGTGCAAGACATCAGCAAAGCAGAAATTCTGATAGTTGAAGTTACAGGCTGAAGATTAAATAGGTTTAAAAGATCTAGAGAAAGATTTATCGTATACTACTGAGACTGACACCTGTTCCAGATGCTTTTTCCCCCTTATTTATTGTTAATGATTAAAAAGATTATTAAGAACTATTTATATATTGGGTTACATATATTTAATAATGTAGAAATCTATGTTTCTCTGTGCCTTTGTTAATAGAGTAAAACCTTGTAAGGAGGTCTGTACGTACCTTGTAAGGAGGTCTCTCTGCACATCAATGCCACATCAAATATTAATCCTCTTCAATACACACAAGAAGCACTCTGCAGCCACAGCTTTCCTTCTAAACCAAGCAGAACTAGTTTAAGTCAGAACCATGTTGGCCCCTTCTGTTCAGCTACCAGCATGTTTCTTGACACTTGCAGCTGCTCTTCGCTAGCTTGCTCACAGGCACACCTGAGCACAATTTGGTCTTAATGACATTTACCAACTAAGGAGGCTGCTCAGGTGATTGTCCTCTTGCACTCAGCTCTGGTGAGGCCACACCTCGAGTGTGGTGTTCAGTTTTGGGCACCTCAGTACAAGAGAGGTGTGGGGGTGCTGGAGCAGTGCAGAGGAGGGCAAGGAGCTGGGGAAGGGCCTGGAGAATAAATCTTAAGAGGAGCACCAAAAAGTAAAAAAACCCAAACCCACAACCCACCCCTAATTTCATTTCAGAAACTCTAAAGAAGCTGGTTGCTGAATTTGATGAGTTATTAATGAAGCTGGCATAAAGCAGATAGGAGGTCAGGATACACAAAGTAATTAAAATGCAAAGTTGGCTTTGTTTTTGTGCAATGCCACTGGGACCCAGGGTGCTGGTGGGGAATACGGTTTGAGGAACAACCCAACAGCAGCTATCAGCAGCTGATAAAAGGATTGTTTGGTCATTACAGAGGGTGAGAATAACTTCATAGAAAGAATAAAAATAAAGAGGAGGTGAGTCTTTTTGAGTTTAACATTGGTACTTCTTTCCATGGCAGGTTTGGTTTTTTCCCACTCCAGAATTGATCAGTAGGTGACCAAAACCACCATGAATGATGGCAGGGGTCCTCAATATGCGTGTGTGCATGTGTTTCTCTGCCAACTGAACTCGTGTGATGCCATTCCACTTCTAGTCAGCCAGTGTGGCTTTAATAAACACAGGATCACAGAAAGTCAGATGTTAGAAGGGACCTTGAAAGATCATCCAGTCCAACCCCTCTGCCAGAGCAGATCACACAGGATAACTTCCCTTCCTTTCAGGCTGAGGGAGTTGGGGTTGTTCAGTCTGGAGAAATGAAGGCTCCAACGAGACCTTATTTTGACCTTCCAGTACCTGAAGGGGGCTACAAGGAAGCTGGGGAGGGACTTTTTAGGATGTTAGGGAAGAAAGGGAAAGTGGGGGGGAAGAAATGGTCTGTAAATGAGGCACAAAAGCAGAGATTTATTGAAGGATGAGAGCAGACTCCAGGGGCCTCCAGGTAGAAGCAGTATAGTTAGCATCACATCATCTGGCTAACAGCTCCTGCTCCACCACCACCATTCCTGCACCCAGCCCAGAGCTGGGGGCAAGACCCTCACCAGCCAAGACACCACCCAGAGGAGCTCAGCCCCAGCAAGGAGCCCCAGCCAGCACCCGTGGATGGTATTGGAGGAGTCAGCCTAGCCCTAACAGCCGGGGGGCCACCAGGCCCCCCGGCCTTTGTTGTCACCACCACCATCACCCAGTGCACACCATGGTGACTCCATGGGTACTCACCAGAGATGAGAGGAGGATCCTCAGCCCAGATGGGCTCAGCTTAGGGCTGCTGCCCTTCCTGGGGCGGATTAAATAGGGGAGTGGGTGGGGAGGGCAAAGTGACCACACCTGGGGTGGGAGGAGACTCCAATAGAGCCCAGGTGCTCTGGGTTTGAGGGGATAAAAGGGGGGAAATGGAGTGGGTGAAGGACCGTTAGGGTGTCAGGTGATGATAGGACTGGGGGGGAATGGAAAACAAAAACAACTAGAAATGGGTAGATTCAGATTGGATGTGAGGAAGAAGTTCTCCCCCAGGAGGGTGGTGAGAGACTGGCACAGGTTTTCCAGGGAGGTGGTGGAAGCCTCATCCCTGGAGGTGTTTAAGGCCAGGCTGGATGTGGCTCTGGGCAACCTGATCTAGTGTGAGGTGTCCCTGCCCATGGCAGGAGGGTTGGAACTGGATGATCCCTAAGGTCCCTTCCAGACCTGACTATTGATTCTATGACTCTACACCTACAGCAGTATCTTTGTAGCATAGCATAGCTTGAAGGCTGATTATCTCCCATTACTTATTTCTCAATCATTTGTCATGTGTTAGACTCCCCCCATCAAATACATAAGCATTCCTTTGAGCTTTTCCTGCCTTAGATTGCATTGCTTCTACACAATTTAAAATAAGCACCTCCCTTCCCAGGTTTAATATTCTTTATAACTGTCATTATTTAATATTTATTTTAAACTTTTTCTTCTTTGCCTATTTCCTGGGCTGCAAACACTACAAGAGCAACGGTGAACTGCTGCCAGGGCCTGTCAGGGTGTCTGCAGGGAAATTCCCAGCATAGGTATTTGCATGAACGTGCACAATGCTTGCCTTGAACCTCTTAGCAGCAATCCAACTCCTGCTCATTGTGCAGTGGCTGCTGTTGCTAAGGTTATATCCACACAGCAGAGTGCATAATAAATGTATAGCCTGCAGTGTGCAGCAGTCTTCGTGTTGAGTATCTGCCAGGATGGCAGTGAGCACTTTCCCGGCTGGCTCACAGCTTCCACTACTCTCTTGCAGTCCATGCTCCTGTTTACATCGAGGATGAGGCTGAAAAATACACCACCACTGGAAAAATAAAAGGGTGCCTTTTGCTTTGGAGACCTCTTTAAACAGGTGTGTGAGACAGACATGAAGGGAAGAGGTGAGGCAGAGCGATAGCGACAGGTTTGCCTTTAGACAGGTGGCTGTGCATTCAGCTTTCCTACAGGAAACAGACTATGGCAGAGTTGGAGTCACTGGGCTTCAGACTGCAACGAAAGGTGACACTTAGGAGTAAGTGCAACTGCATGTCTGTAAAAGGGCAAAACATCCTGGTGAACAGGACTGGGGAAGGGCTGCTGGCAGCCCTGGTAGACACCCCCAGCGTGGTGTTGCATCTACAAAGGGCAGCCAGCCTACATGAGCAGGGCTTTCCTCTGCTTTGTTTAGGAGATCAGCATTAGCTGGAGTTGTTTTGGGGCTTGTGCTTTTTATCCTGGACCCTGGGCAACCCAACCTGGGCTTAAAAGAGCAGGTGATTGAATCAGAAAAACCGGATGGGTAGTAACCACACCAGAAGTGGCAATTTCCAGTTTCTAACAGTCCATGTCCAATCCCTCAAACTGCAGCTTTATCAATCCTTTTTTTTTCCTATAGACAGCATAAAATCCTCAGCAGCAGAAGCTATTTAAAGTCCCTGGTCCAATATCGCAGCCTCAGAGTTGGCAGTGGCAGGTTTCAGCTGGATTTTCTGGGCAGTAAATAACTGAGCAGCAAATTTACTCTTTTTAATACAATGGCAACAGTCCTTGGAAGTAACAGGAATGGCTTCAGATGGTGCCAAAATTTAAATGAAAACTCTGACTGTAGCTGGCCTCGCAGCCTGCTGGCAGCACACTCTGCTCTTCTGTGGGAGACTGGGGTTCAGGATTGTGCAGACCCCCCCAGGAGGGCTGCAGAGGTGAGCCCCGGCACTGCCGCGGGCTGATGCGCCAACCTGGCGCTGCCTGGGAGCACAGGGAGGAGCCGCATCGATCAGTGCAGGGTGTGGCAAACCCTGGTATCTCAAAGGACATTATAGGTATCTGCATGGCAACAGGAGGACTCAGAACAGCCTGAAGGTCATGCCTAGGGGGCTTCCTAGTTTGCTGCTGCCTCTTTTATTAATTTTTATTCCACATCCCTTTATTCTAATGGAAACATTATTCCTTTCCATAGAGGAAATGTAAAGATGGCAAAAATACCTCTCTGTAGGAGCAGCTTTTTCCTTGGGGGAGGACAGAAACCAGACAGACAGTTTGTGAGATTTCTTCAAAATGCAACTCAGGCACAGCAGTCACATTTGGGGGGAAATAATGGAAAAGTGCCAGTGAAGAGGAAATCCTCATAGCTGCAGGTAAATTTGTCTTTTCAGGTGCCCAATAAGAAGGTCTATGTCTTCTAGCCAGGTTAGTCCAGACTGATATCTGCTTGGGATAACCTTTAACTCTCTCCTGGGAGATGCAGTGGGTATGTGACTACACACAGCAATATCTATGCAGACTGTGGCAGCAGTCCTGGGAATTGGGAAGCTATCTGAGGTTTGCTAATACAGACATGGCATGTGAAGCTCTTCTTGCAACAAAATCCCCAGCAGTGTAACCAGGGAGCACCAGTGTTTTCCCCTCTGTGAAAAAAGGCTGAGGATCAGCACATAACTCCCAGTCTCTCTTGGCCTGCCAGCACCAGCACAGCAGTATCTGCATATTTTTACAGCAGCTTGGTCTAATCAGTACTAATTTTAAGCATCTTCGACCACTCAGAAATAAAATATAGTTTGGATAGTACTTAAGTGAGTCCAGGAGAATATGCTTAAGTTAAGCACATGCCTCAGAGCTTTACTGTAATGTGACTTGGAAAAATTGTATTAGCAGAACCGCTTGGATTCAAGTGCACCATAATCACCTGCTTGCTTCTATTGACAGCATACTATCAACAGACTCCTTTTAAATTTACTTGCTGTGATGTTGGGATTTTTTTTTTAACTACTTTTGGGGCAAAAGTCAGTTTTCAATTCAAGCTGTAAACCCTTGAGAAAGGCATTTTGAACAGATCCCCCACTGTGATTAGAATAAAACCATGCCAGAAGCGTGCATGTTGGGATGGCTGCCCTGTAAGAAACAGAACCTTTTCCTCCTCAATCACACTGAGCGCTATTCCTTTAATATATTTCAGCCACCTAGCTAGACATCTTGTTTCGCTTCTACATGAGGTATTGCAGTGTTTGAAATACACTGTGGGAAAGAATAAAACCACTGGCAGATATGCCTCACAACAATCACAGAATCACAGACACATTCAGGTTGGGAAAGACCCCTGGGATCATCAAGTCCAACCATTGACCCTACTCTACAAAGTTCACCCCTGAACCACATCCCCAAGCTCCACATCTAAACGACCTTTGAACACAGTCAGGGTTGGTGACCACCTCCCTGGGCAGCACATTCCAATCCCTGACCACTCTTGCTGGGCAAACACTTTCTCTAGTGTCCAGTCTAAACCTGCCCTGTTGCAGCTTGAGGCCATTCCCTCTTATTCTATCACTAACTACCTGTGAGATGAGACCAGCATCAACCTCTCTACAGTGTTCTTTCAGGTAGTTGTAGAGAACCATGATGTCTCTCCTCAGCCTCCTCTTTTTCACACTACCCAGCCCCAGGTCCTTCAGTTGCTTCTCTTCTCCAGGCCCTTCCCCAGCTTCCCTACACTCCTCTGCACTGGCTCCAGCGCCTCGATTCATCAGATCTCTGAATGTTTTAGTGTTACCACCTCTTCAGACCTGCTGGTGGAACTGATTGTGTAGCAGTGCTTTCAGACAACCAGAGACCAGCAGCTGAGGAAAGTTGTATAGGAAATGTCACCAAACTCTGCTTGAGAGGGGTGGGGCTGGGCTGAGTGATTCCCAGCCTCAGCCACTCTCGGACACTGCCTTTGCTGCGACATGGCTCTACCCCTCTATAGTTTCAAGGAGACAGTGGCTCCTACTCTACAGCCAGTGGTATCACATACAAAAGAAGCTGTTTGTACAGTATATAAATGCAGCAGAATCTGTATAAAGGTCACAAAGACATATTCTCTTTTATCTACTTGTAGACACTGCAAGTGGAGTGAGCGATTCCATAACTCATTTAGATGGGAGTTTGGTTAGCATTAGATGTAGCTTCCAAATGCCTGACCTGCATTTTTATGGGCGATTTGTTAGCAGCAGTGAGTAATCCTGCAGAGAAAAGAGGTTTTGATACTCAGCAGAGTACTAACTTTACCTCATCTCCATTTCTGAGGGAACCCCAGCCAGCAGGGTAATTCATGGTTTGAGAAGGCTACATTTTGCATCAAATTGTTTACTGTAATGAAACAAATCATTTATTTTTATCTGCATGCATCACATCTCTCACTGCTGGCTCTAAACAGCAGCAGGAGGTGCTTGCAGTGTATTCCTCCACACCAGTGATACATCCGCAACAGGACCTTCCACAGCCCAAAGTAAGGCTTCATAAATATCTCTGCTCAGAGTTGTACAATGCCTCTTTTTCCCTTTTTAATCTTACCTGATGATAAGAAAGATCTGGAATTCCTGGCCTGGGAAAGGAAACTGGCATTTTCATCACCTGAGAATGGATCCTACTCTAACCATGCTGGTTATTTATGTTGTGTTTGTTGTGATCTTAAAGCAAATGCAAAACCTGCCACTAGCACCTACCCACGGTAGGAGGCTGGGAAGCACCCAGAGCAGTTTCCTATCAGGAAGGTGCAATGGGTATCTGCAAGCTGAATGCTTTATACTGATACTATTTTTTATTGCAAGTGTCTGTATCAAAGCAGCCATTACAGACACAAGCTGTGATATGTTTGGATGTCAGAGGAAAAAAGGAGCACAGAGCATTATTCATGGGGAGGGTTCCTTCAGAGCAGAGGCAATTTATGCTGCAAAGTGGCTGTCAGAAAGTGACATAGGATCCCTCTGACATGGTAAAGTTCAAGTAAGTGAAAACATGTCAACATCTTTTGCATAATTAGAACATTTAGCTCCATAAATTAGGTGAAAGCTTTGAATGTATTTTAGTGATGCTACAGACTTCAGTAACGTTGAAGTGTGTGAACCCAGTGAAAACTCCAGTAAACACTGCCAACTTTTTTTCCCCCTAAATTACCTCCCAAGACATTTCTCATAACAGGAAAGGGAGGTCTGAAACAATGCACAAAAGCATACTGCGACTTTCCTATCAGCCCCAGCTGCTGATGGACCAACATTTTCCCAGTGTCTGCTGAATGCAAAAGGTCAGACAATGAGGACAGCATCCCCAGTTACCCTCCCCATGTGTTATAACCCTTCAAGTCCCTCTTGTCCCTTTCTCTCTTTGTGGCCCAATGACTTTCTCTCTCTGGTTACTCTTGCAGGGGTTGGAGTCCTGATGGCCATAAGAGCTGGCTAGACCTCGACGGCTGAGAAGCACAATGAATCCAGCCTCCTCTTCATGGATAAACACCAGGTTATTATATAAACAGTGATCACTGAAATTATTAACAGTGGCATTCAAAGTGCATGTCCAACTCATTGATTCATGGAGTCTCCCCATGAGGAAATATTTCCTAAGCAAAAGCAGACAACAGCCCAAGGCTCTGGTTGCTCTGGGTATGGTGCCTAGCACTGAGAGAGGACAGATGCAGAACCTGGGGAAGCCCTAACAAAGGGACTTAACTGGAGGAGATGAGGATCAACTGAGACATGTAATTCTCTTCTTTTTTAAGAGGAGACTACCTCCATGTCTACAGAGTGCACAGTCTGGTACCTTTTAGAGTATAGACAGATGTCCAGGATGAGGGGCAGTGGTCTGAAGAGGAAGAGTCAGGAGACAGGGTAAGACATTAGTTTCTCCATTTCCCTTTAGTAGTTCTTGTGCTGAACTATGCCTCTTCCCTTGTAGCTATCCCTTCTCCTTCAACAAGATCCAAGCACCAAGAGCCAAGCTGTGCAGATGAGAAATCTCTCACTGATACAATGCTATATATTTGAGATGCAACAAGGAAAAATTCTACCGTTTTGAAAACCTCCTAAACCCATAAACGTTGCCTTCACTTTTTAATCTCTCAATAGGCCTTTGAGGTGCTTACTCCTTGAAGATCAGTCTTGTGTTTCTTATAAAGCAAATGAACAAATTAGCTTGAGGGAATAAGCTGTGCAGTGTCAGCTGGCCAGCAATAGATATTCATATCCTTGTGGATGTATTTGGGAAGCTTGTGCCTCTTCTACCCAGTGCTGATCGAATAGGAAACAATCCTGTTTCTGCTCTCAGCTCAGAGTGCCAATGAACAGCTGCCAGAGCAGCTGCCCAAGCCCAGGCAGGTCCTTGGCACTGTGGGGATCCTTATTTACCTAGCTGGGTGACGAGAGACCTGCCAGACTAAGGATGCAGGAAAGGAGATGTGGCAAGTGTATGCAGGGTAACCCTCTGCACATGTGGCTCTATCCCAGCACCCTGTGACTTGCTCCTGCTGCATAGCCTGCCTGGTGTGAGTTGTGCTTTTGGTTGCAAGGGATTGGAAGGGGAAGGAGTTTTAGGTTAATTTTCCCTAAATTACATCTGCAGAGTTTCCTTCCTTTGGGCTAGAAAAGAGTTTAAATCCATCTAAATACATTATATTATTTTTTGTTCTTACTTGCTCTTGTTGAAAGATCCCATTTGAGGGGGTCCCTTTTCTGTTCTGCTTTGAAAACCCATGGCAGTAAACCAACGTGTTCCCTTCCCTTTGCATACCTACTCTGATATATAAACTTCAATCACAGGCTGAGATGTCTTCTCTCTAAAACAATTTTCTTCCTTGATCAGTCTTTGAACCTACAGGTCTTTTATTAGATTCCATAAATGTACCTCTTGGGGGTAGTTTCATCAGAATTAGCATGAGATCAAAAATGTCAAACCATCAAAGTGGCAGTCTGTTCTCCCTCAAGCCAAATGCCAACACGAGCAGCCCACTGGTATTTCCTCCATATCCCTCTATGATTCAAGTTGCAAAGGCTTTAACAAGGCTTCCTCAGAAAAAGGAAAGCGAATTAATTGAAGGTGAATCCTCCCAAGTGCCTGGATAAACCAGCCATGCAGGGACAGCATTTTAGGACTACATACACTTGGAGGCAAATTACCATCTCAACATTTCAGTTTCTCCATTCACCACCCTTGAGGCTCATGTTTCAAACAGGACCAGGAGCGGCAGGGCTGCTTTTGGCACCATGTACATTGAGGACTGTAGTTTCTACAGTCTGCTCCGTATCAGCTGGCCACCACCACCGGACAGAAGTTCTGGCATGCAGAGTTTCTCTTCTTAAAGCAAGGACATTATTAGTGAATGTGAACATTGAGCAGCCAGCTGTTTCGGTGGCAGATGGGCTTTCCAAACAGCAGCAATGCTGGTGGTCCAGCAAAGTGATGAGAGTTACATATAACCATCACATGAACCTGGCTTCACAGCTTCACCAAGAACACCTCCGAACCGGGAAAGCTCAGACACAAACTACTTCTGAAGGTGTTTCCTCCTTTATTAATTCTGTTATCACACTTGTGGCTTTTCTTATTCAGCACCTTATCCAAAGCACTCTACCCACCTGTTCTGTGTGGTGCCCACCCTGTCAGTGCCTGGCAGCACAGTGCCTGGGCCAGGAAGGTGACATGGAAGGTGGGAAGATTTGTGGTTCTCATCCTCATTGTCAGCCTTGGGGAAAAGGATACCACAGGGACCCAGAATCTTTGCACTAGTTTGTCTCTTCGGTATTTTACCCTCCTTCAACAGGCCTGGAATGTGCAGTGTTTTTGTACTACTGATGCCATGTAACTGCTGCCTACTGCAGCCATCAGTGTAGCCACACTATGAACAACAGGCTGATTCCCTTTGCCCTTATCATCTTTGCTCCTCAATGGGAATATCCCCCCCTCACCCACTGTACTCACCACAGCATTCTTCAAAAGCCAGGTTTCCTGGCTGTTCAGAGCTCCACTTCAGCTCCATCTTTTTAGAGTGGATTCTATGTCATTTATGTACATCCAGAGAAGTGAATTGCCATTTATGTACATCCAGAGAAGCAAATCAGCCCACCTCCACTTCCCCTTGATGGTGATTCTGGCTTTGATTTCAATTGAAAAATGTCTACACCAGGCTTTTTACTTGTCTTTTTTTTCCCTTCTGCATTGCTCAGTGGTGCAGCATTTATTGTACAGGGGAGCAACCACCTTATATGCCCCCTCAGACTGTGTTGGTAATGTGTCAACAGTTATCTGCTAGAAATGAGAGACTGGGAAAGTTAGCAGTGTGGATCCACAGCAAACATCAATGATGAAGTTTTATGATCATCTTTAGCAATGACAAAATGTCACCAGAACAATAACATCACTACAATTAAGACAGACATCAGCTTGCAGCAAAGCCTTCTACTGCCTGCATTAGCCACGTCCACATGATTTATGACTACAGCAAAGAAACCCCAAAACACCATCCTGCAAAAAAATGCAGATAGGAGACACGAAAGACCACCACAGTTGTGTGAAAATGGTGATACAAATGGGAATCACAACAGCATTTCAAAGTCTCAGTTTTAGAGACAAATCTGTTCTGAGCACTGCCTGTGGATGGGGTATTTTGTGAATAAGGAAATCTTCCTCAAAAAGCAAGTTGAACACAAAGCCCACCAAGCAAGCCATACACGTGGAAGCAGGCAGCAACCGGCTCTGTTAAATATTAAAGCTTCATGTGGAGCAATTTTATGTTTTTGTCTCATAAAACCAGGAAATATTTTAATGCCTTTTGTTGAGCTGTTCATCTCCACTTGATAGCCCTAAAGATTTATTCTCCGACTCCTGCTGACAGGGATTAGCGGATCCAAATCATCTAAGCGAGGTCCTCTGCTTCCTGCCGGGTTCCAGGTGGCAAAAGCCCTCTCTGGATGGACTCTCTCTGTATAGGTGATTTGATAAATAATTAAAATGCCTGCAAAAGCCTGAAAGCAGAACTAGGGAAGAGTCTACAGCCCAAAGAAGTTTTTACCTGCAGGCAGTTTACTTGTTCGGTTATTACCTTCTAGTCTGAAGAGAATACAAATAATCACTTAGTCAGAAAACAGGTTTAAGTAGTTTATTCCTGCAGACAATATTTATGACTTAAACATAGATGTGCTCGGAGACTCCAGCTGGGATTAGGCCAGTATTTTGCAAACTGGTTTAAGAGACAAAGAGAGAGAGATTTGGGTATCCAAAGTGTTTCTTATTTTAAAGGAGAAAGTTAAAAGATGGGCAATAGTGTGTGAAGCCCTGGGAAGGCATGGGTCCTGACCCCAGCCTGCTGAGCTGCTGCCTTTATGGAATGCTCTGCCTTAACAAATGGACGAGAAGTCAAATGTCAGCAATCTCTATTTGCTACCCACCTAGCTAGTGTAAAGTTTAACTTTCAGCATGCTGGTCTAACTGGGGGGTTTAGCACATGTCAGAGTTACAAGGTGCTCCACTGAGGTCAGGAGAATGCCTGTAACACTGAGTAACTCTGTACCCAGAAGAACAGGTTGTGCTTGTTTTGAACTTGTAAAACGGGACCGACCCACCTGATTATAAAGAGAAAATGCCACCAGGTATATTCTGTTGTGTGAAACCAACTGGACTAGCCAGCGGGAAGAAGGTAGTGCAGCATGGAAGGCTTGGTTTTACCTCTGGAATATATGCAGTAGCCTCAGTATTTTCAGGTCAGAAATGTTTTGTGATAAGGACTTTCCCTTTCAGCACCACTTTGCAGCTAAGTATTCCCTTTAACTCTGATACTCTCCTTTACTTCCCCTGTCTAACCACATCCCCAGAGCTCAGCAGTTGTAAATGACACTACCTGTGGCTTTTCTGGCTGGCTTCACCTGTGCATATAGATCTGTCTGAATTAGCTGATTTCAATCTAGATGCAATCACTCAGTTCTTTAAACCCGTTCTGTATGATGGATAATCTTCCAAACAGCGTCCGCTGCCAAAAAAGGTCAGACTATACCATCTGTCTCCAATATTGAGAAGCCTTTGATACAGTGGTGTGATACTTTCTAAGAAATGTTTAATTGATAATCATGACTGATCTGTCTCTTTAATTTGCCCTGTGTCTGTGATGCTTCCCTCCTTCGCAAGCTTAATTACCTGAAGTATCTGCCGTAGGACCAGTTTTGGCCCTGCTGAAATGAATGGCCGCACCTGTCACCCCTGTTGAGAGGGAGAATTTGCAGTTTCAGGCACTCTTGTTCTCTAGGTAGAGCCCAGCTAACTCCTCAGAGTTGCTAATAATACTTTTTAAAGCATTTACTGCTCTTGCTACTGGATCACACGTTCCTGCAATGAAAAATAACAAGAATTAAAGAAAGGACAAATCCCCTTCCAAAGTACACAGGGACAGGGCTGCTGGAGTCAGTGGTATTGCACCTGCTATGCTAGACTCCAACTGGCAGCTGAGCTGAAATACCATCCCTCTATGTATGTTGTTCTGGGTTGTTTCTTTGGCTGGTATAGGAACTAATCTAAATGCAGCTGTTTATGTGATTATTGAGGTCTTGCTTTCAGGTTTGTAGGATGAAATATGCATCAATAGGCCACTTTCATAATCTTCACTTTTAATGAAAACAGAATACAGGAGACCGAGCAATTGCAAGTGAAGAGTATTAATTACTCAGCAGTTGAGATTTTCATATAGCATTAATTATTGACTAGTATTTGTATATTGAATGAGGGGAGAAGAATGCTGCTCTATTTAAATGAATGCTCTTGTGCTTCATGCAAGAGCACTGAGCACATAAGGAATGAAGCAGACTGTGGCACTGATTTTGCCATATGGAGGGACTGCCAGGGATGTGTGTCCTCCTTAGCTGCAAGAAAGAGAACAGCCTTCCTGGTTTCAGACCTTCCCATTTTAAGTTTTAGTTCACTAGGTTGTCTTAGACTTAACTGTACCAGCTACCTATCAGCGAGGGCTCCCTCGAGGTGGAGGCATCCTTTGTGCATCTTCCTTTTTCTCTTTGAAAACTGCTCCCACTAGAGAGGGCAATATGAATGTGTTCCTAAGAGCTTCTGTACAGCCTGTGAGCTCTAAAACTTCCTTGAAAAACAAAACAAAAAGGAATTTAAAGAAATGACTGCCAAACATTTCCAATTATCTGGAATTTTATTCCATCCATATACATGCATAGTAACAACATTTGTTGAGAAATTATTTCTATCAGAAGTAGAACATTATCTTTGTGATCACCAGTTGCAGTATTGCTACTCTTATATTTAAATATATCTTATATATGAATTAGATTCATAATTGCAGCATTGAGTTTAGGGTTTTGTTTTAGACTGTGCCTTTCAAAAGATAAAACCGATTGATATGACCTCATTTACTTTACAATACTGCTTCCAGTAATTTTGTTCATTCTTTATAAAGTATTGCATTTAACAGCAAAGGTTTAAAAATTGAGACAGAGATGCATCAGCAAAAGAAAATACAAGTACTATACAAGAAAAAAATCGCCATCTTCAGTTAACGTACGTTTCAGGTTAAGAAAGGAGACAGAAACATACTGCTACATACAAATGCAAAGCCTAATGACTAAGGGACTTGTATCTGCTAAAATATAAACTGCAAACCGAGCCCAATTGTTCAAAAAAATTGAAGTTTTAAGGCGAACTTTACAGCATAGTTGAAACTTCTTTGCAAGTTATATTTTAGCACACACGTGTATCTGCAACAGCGTATACGGGGGGAAATCATAATCAGGATACACAAGTGCTTTTGAAGCTAGTTCTAAAATGCTTTCTGTATTGTTTGCCACTATTCTCTTTAAAATCTACTATACAGTGCAAACCATATGTGCTACACAATAACTATACAATAACATTACAAATGACTTTAATATAAAGTTTTTAAATAAAAAATAACATAACTACAGCTATGAATACTGCTGGTAAAATAAATTAATTGGGGGGTTTTTCTTTGTTTTTGTTGAAAATGGCACCAATAATACACTTTACTAATGGACTGTAATGAAATTACACCTTTAAGTCTTCAGCTCAGTGTAGTGAAATCTCCTGATTGTCCAGATGTAATTCAAACAGCTTTCTTTAGACTGTGTGGAACAATATGCTAGACACATGTACCCAGGTGACCCATCGTTTCATTTGACATGTTCTGCTGCGTGTGACGAGCAATAAAACTTCTTGTGGGTTATAAAGTTTGAAAGGTTGTTGAACTGGATGTCACACAGCCGGCAATACTTCCCACTGGTCGGGGCCTGGCTAGAACCATTCACGCCTTTAGCTATACTAGACAACTGTTCCTCTGCTGTAGGGATTGCTGGAGACACGTTTTCATTTGCAGGTAAGGGGTTCTCAGAGATCCAAGAGGGAGACTTGTGCCCATCTTCATGCGGAGGGTTCTGGGAAATGTTCTCTTGCTGTGGGTTTGCCGCAGGTCTTTCCTCCTGTTTCAGTCCCCCATTAACTATTACCATGCCCCGGTTCTTGGGCAAGAGCGGGAGAGACTCTTTCTTCTGCCCAGCACACCCATTCGCAGGCGCCGGGCCCTTAGGAGATTCACTTTCCGTGTTTGTGCTTTGCTCTACATCAGTATTGTGCACGACGAGAGAACCAGAAATGTAATCGCTTGGCTTAATTCCATAATACGGAGAAAGCTGATCTGCTCCTTTAGCTTTCTTTATTGCTCCGGGGTAAAGGCATTGTGGAAGAAACAAATGTTTGTTCTCTTCTTTTGTAGCGATCAGCTGGGCTGCTTCACTGAAGACTTTCAGTCCTTGAAGTGTTGCTAAGTGTGTGGAAAATAAGTTTCCATTGGGAGAGGACTGTTTGGAGTTTCCGTTTTTCTCACATTTGATGATGCTTCTCTCGTAGCTGACGTCTGGGCTGTTTCGCTCGCTCTCTGGGGTTTGAAACACCTTACTGTCCAGTTGCCCCAGCTCGTTACGCTGATGGGCAGTGACAGGGCAAAAATTCTGCTTGTGAGCCAGGTAGTTCTCTACCTTGTTGAAACTGATCTTGCATACCGTGCACTCGTGGTAGTCCAGCAGCCTTTTGGGAGAAGTGGATGTCCTCTCCGACGGGGGTAAGCATTTTTTACTGAGGTCTATTGGCACATCCATCTCCAGACAGGAGACGGCGGCGTGGGGAGTGTCACATTTGGAGACCGGAACACACTTGTTAATAGACAGCGACGTCTCCAGGTGCTTCGAGACTATGCCTGGGAAGATGTCACATCGTGGGTGGTAACATTCTCCAAGGCCTTCTGCTGACTCTTGGGCGGATGTACAAGGATTGCCCAGGTTGGCCACTTCTAGAAACCTCTGCTGCACCAGGGGCGGCCTTTGCTCCTGCTCGGGCAGGCACATCTCGTACATCTTCCTCCGCTTGCGGGTGCGCATGGTTCTCTGCATGGCAGGCACTTTGTTGGACGCCGACCTCTTCAGCGGGGGATCGTGGCGCGTGGCGCAGTAGTACTGCTTGTGGACCATGTACGTCTCGTGTCTGCTGAAGGTAATGTTACAGGCTTCACACGTCGTCTTGTTGGGGTCACTCTCCCCTTCCACTAAAGATGCAGCGGGGCTCTTCACATCAGGTTTGCCGTTTATCTTCTCATCGCCGTTGCTGGCCGTCGGCAGCTTCTTAGACTGCGCTGTGAAGTCTTTCTCGTGACCTTTACTGTTTGGCCCGATCAGATCTAAAACGTTGGAAGAGTTTATGCAAGATGTCTGCAGAAGCTGGTTCTCTGGCTCTGATGTGTGAGGAGCTGCATTCAAGATGCTGATCGAGCTCTGGCCGTTACTGGGACTCACAGCTTCTGGCATTTTTTCCGGAACGCTGGAGAAATCTGGAGACTTCGCCATCTGCTGCCATCGGCTGCTGCAGTAATGCTTTTTGTGTACCAAGTAGTTGTCCAAATTATTGAATGTTATGTTACACTCAAAACACGTAGCCCCTTTTGGCATCAGAGGACTGTAAATTACAGGAGGATAATTGCTACTTCCATGCCTCAGTCTTCGATGGACCAGTTCGGACATTTTGGCTAGTATCTCTGATGCCTGAGGAACCACAGTGATGTCCTGGGGAAAAGCAAACTGGGAAAGAAAAGGTCCCATTGGGAAAGAAGGACCAATGTTAGGCTGAACTGGTGATGAAGCAAGTCTTGGACTGGATGGTTCAGACTTTATTTTGGTGTATGAAAAGCTCTGCTTATTTGTTGCAGGTTGGGTTTCTGGCCTCTGGTTGGGAAGGAAAAGTGGAGCCTTTTTTTCACATTTATCAAGCTCTGTATCAGAACTTGCATCTTTAGTCTGCATGGTCTTTTGGCTCTGGGGAACCTCATTTCTGCTCAACAGGTCTGTCGCCGGCTGTAAACCTTCTTCATTTCCACTTGGAGACTGTTCAATGTCACTTTCTCTCTGAATTTTGTTGCCAGAGACATGTAACTCTTGGTGCTGCAGTAGCTCCCTCTGAGTTTGGAAGCCAAAATGGCAGTGATTGCATCTAAAGGCAGCTTGAGTAAGATGGGAGAACAGGTGCTGATGAAAGTTAATCACCGAGTCTGCAGTGTAAGTACAAACTGTGCATTTCAGACTAGCACCCGGCGGCAGGAACTCTTCCATTTTCACTCCTGTAGAAAAGACAAATAAAATACAAAAGAAAGTGACCCTTTCCCCCTTGGTGAAGTATACTGCCAAATCAGTTGCACAGAAGGCACAAATACAGCGAGAACAACTAATTTTCTTCTGGTAGGATGGTATTAGTCACCCTGAAAACACCCGAATCACTTCAGAATTTCTCTCCTCAAACAGAGGATATTCCTAGACTTCTGCTCTGCTTTGGAGAGCCTCAGTATCTGCAAGCATTCAGCAGAGATGAAGGGAAAGAAAGAACAAGGGAACGGATAAAAATAGACTGGACTTAATTTAAATGAAAAGGTCTCAGAAATTACATTTTTAACTAAAGGAGACACAGTGTTACCCTTACACAATCACTGGAAATTTTGAATGCAGAGAGACCATCAATGTCAAGAGGCTCAAGGTTATGATGTGGCTTGAGGTAAATCCCTCAAAATCTGAGTGCCTGAAAGCCACAGAGCAGAAGTCGCATTTTGAGCATAACTGATGCTTAGCTCTTTGCCGGCATAATTTGGCAGCAGTATGGGTACAGGATACAGATCTATCCTCATCAGAAAGGCCTGAGGAGTTGTGCTCATTGTGAAGGGAGGAGGAGGAGTAAGACAAGGCTTCATCAGCATTTTATGTTCCACATATAAAGGCTGTAGGCAACTACTGCTGTAATACAATACCTTTTCCTCATATTAAATCACTACAGTTTTCCCTGTCCAGAGCCATTTATGGACACCTTACAATCACTACTGAAACAGAAAACACTTTGCCACAGTGTTCTGAAATTGAAAATGCTTTGAAGAGAGGTAAAATCAAATTTCTCTACTGTAGCAACACAGATTTTGATAACCTCTTGGACAATCAAAACTGAAAAAATATTGTCAGGGATCATAACTGGCAGAGGCATTTGTTCTGCCTACGTACACATGCACATACACCAGGCCTTGGTCAGGTGAACCAACCAGCCTGATGTACTATGAGATGTCCCTGCCCATGGCAGGGGGAGGGAACTGCACGATCTTTGGGATCCCTTCCAACCCTGACAATGCTCTGTGATTCTGTGAACTAGGTTCATGGTAGTTGTACAACATAAAGCTGTGAGACTATTAGGGGTCAGTCTGTGGAAAGTAATTCTGACATACTTCAAGGTCCTCACTACTCCCATAGCATCAGTGACTCCCACAGTGGTGAGTGATACTTGAATTTGACCTGTTCTTGACCTCAGAGGGCAGAAGGCAGCAGAGGGGACACACAGCCCTTTATCCAGTGCTTTCTCACCAGGTGGCCATAGGAAGCTTTAGCTCCTCCACTCCTACAAGATGGTGTTTCGTGTGATACAGTCACAGCCGAGTGTCTCGGCATCCAAGCTCCAGTGATGTGGGTCTGCTACAGCCCCCAGCAGGAACAGTAACAGAAGCTGAGGCAAACATAGCCCCAGCTTACAGGGCTTTTGGAAACAGAATGTTTCATTCCTGCTGCAGGAGCTCTTACAACTTGTGCTAATCTGTACTGAAAAATTGACAGGATCTGAAGGAGCTCAAGAATGATTGAACTGACTGGTTTATGACTAAAAAGAAGGGGAAGGCCTGACTTTTAGTCTCCGGCTTAAGAAATATATTCTTACTGGAAGTCCAGTAAGATCTCAGACATATGCCTTTCAAGGAAAAGCATGCTTATCTCTAGACTGCAAAAAGATGTGGCCCCTAACAGCTCTGGCTGAAAACCCTCTCAACACCTAAGCCAAATGTGAAGAGCTGAAGCAACTCTTTTGCACAATGGCTGAGATTTTGGAATTTTCCTCTCCCTGGAGAGAAGAGAATTTGTTATTTTCCAGAAGTACCTGGGTTTAATTACTAGCCTGTTAGACACGTTGTGCTGCATTCACCTGCTGCTCCTACCGTTTTGTTGCCTCAATGAACAGTGAGGTATTTCTAGGCAAGAGAGAGGAATTGGCAACAGCCTGATACTCAAAGTTAAGATCTGGAAGCACAAAAGGATCTGACCTCTAAATGAATGGCTAAGTGTTGTATGTGTTGTCTACATAAGGAAGTTTCTCACTCAGCACTCTTCTACTCCTGTTCTGGCAGGTACCAAATTCCTCCAAGGCAGTGAGATGCCTCCTAGATTTGCAATGGCTGCCCAACTATCAGATGAGAATTTTTCATTTCACCAAGTCCACACAGTAGACTCCCACTCCTCCAGTTTTCACACTGCAGCTGAATAAGACTTTATTCTGTGAATAAAGCACACATTAGTGGCCTTTAGACTTTGCCCTTTTTAACAGGGCCCTCAGACACAGCTCTGTACAGCAGGCAGGCAACACACCATGAGCTGACACTGCAGTCTGCCTTGTTTCCTCTGCTACTGAGAACTCCAATGCAGCTGGATGTTCTGCAAACTCTTATGTTTCCAGCCCTAATTCAAAAAGCACACTCCAAGGACCCTCAGGGAGGGACATAAGACTCTTGCTGAGTTCAAGATTTTTAATCTCAGGAATTTTGTAACCCTACTTTCCATACATGTAGTGTTATGGTAAGTATGTACAAAACAATATGCACTATTATTTATAAGGAGGTAACTTGCTCTCTGGTGGTGTGTACTTCTCTGTTGAGCATTAAAACAGGGCTGGTAGAGATTGTGGTCTAGCAGAACCATTTGAGGTAACTGAATCTCTCAGACACCAGGCAGGAGTGGTCTAACTGTGTCTGATTCCTGAGCATGCCCTCACCAGTAAGGAAATGCTGCCTGTGTGCACACATTAAGAGACAGCATTCAAACAAGGATTAGCAGATAAAGAAAATGACACCTGGGAGAGGTGCTTGGTGCAGAGCAGAGGTCTCAAGCTGTTGAAACTTTGGTAGCATCTACCCCTACCATTTGAATGTATTTGGAGAGACACTGATCCACTGAGAGTCTGCAGTGAATAATTCCAACAGCTAAATCCAGCAGATGATAGAGGAAAACACATGGTACTTACCACTGTGGGAATTTAGGTGCATTTCCAAAGCTCTTGCATTAGAAAAACTTTTGGTACACTGTGGAAAGGGGCAGACGCTGGATATATGCTGAGCACTATCTTCATTCTCCTCTGACAGCTGGGGCCCCTCTCTTTGCCTCCCACTGCAGTAGTACATGAGATGGGCCTGCAGGTTCCGCTCGCTTCGGTACCAAATGCCACAGGATTTGCAAGGGAATATGTCCTCTACAAGCAAATATAACCAGGTGCAGGTTAGCCACGGTGCACTCAGTGCCAACCAATCATCACAGCTGGATTAATTTTCCTCAATTCCCCATTAAACACATGCTTATTAAAAAAAACCCAAAAAATCAACCCAAACTGAAAATACAGCCATGGGCTCATTAAAATGTCACTGGCAGGTGGGAGACTGAACATGGGAAACAGTCAAAAGGAGAAGTTAAAAACGGGTACTGAAAACCCAGAGGTTTCTGCCCTGTTGTTATTTTGAAAAGTAAAATAAATGAGTGGTTTGTTGTGAATGTGCAGCATTGCTTCAAGAACTAAGCTGCATGTCCAGCACATCACTACTCAGTAGGCGATATCTTTCAGTTGTGATCTCTTTTTTCCCCTATGCACAGAAGTCTTTCCAGCACTGGACCCTGAATTTTTTGAATGCTGATTGCAGATCACCCTGAGGAACCTGCATTTTCAGAATGTTTATGTAGTTATTACAGCAAAATCCCCTAGCTCAGATATTGCAGAGGCCAGACTAGATTTACATTTCCTTGAGATTCTACAGTGCTGGATGTTACATTATCCTAAGCAGCAAGTTTATTTCCTGTGTTCCTGTTGTTATCAATGGAAAGTTACAATTTCTAATACACTTTTGTCTTCTGGCATGTGGTACATTGCTCCTGTTCCACTTTTTGCTAGGCAGAAAGGCTATTTGCCAAGAATAGTGCACATTTTCATTGCCTTCTGTCCCCAAATGCCAACACTTTCTGAGGGGAAGACAATGCAGAAGTTGCACAAAGTGCTTCCCAGCAGCAGAGGGAGTAGGTATTTTGATCACGTACTGAAGGCTACATACTTTAGAAAGGTACTTGGCTGTTAATGTCTCATCAGGAAGGATACCTGCATAGTCCATGCTGTCTGCCTCAGGAGGAAAAAAGACCTGTCTAACCTTTCTGAAAGCTGAGCTTGTCATCCAGTCCCCATCAACATGGAGGAATTCCCAGCCCTTTAAGGTACATCTGTGTTGGTAAATCAGCGACAGGGTCCAGATTACAGCATTGGAGCTTCTTGTTGATATTGTTATCACTAAAATGATCCCTTGCACCCTTTTGGGTTAAGTCAATAGACACCTCCCCCATTCCTGCATACAGCTGGGGAGTTGGCATAGGTCTAGGATCACTCCCTGCAACTGCTTCGGACAATTCTCACCTCTTTCTGAGACTAAGAGAGGCTAAAACTATGAGTGCAGCCAGATTGTGCCAGCTGACCTCAGGATCAGAGAACAAGCAACTTCAGTCAACATCAAACCATGTCTTGGTGAACATCAAAACAGCTCTATTAACTACTCCTGTCTGAGAAAGCTTGAAGATGGTGTGGCTGCTCAAGACGTGCTTGCGTGTGCATTCACCCCTGAAATGCTGTGTTCATCAGTTCACTATATCTAATGACAACAGTTACTTTCGAAGTAGTAAACTTCACAGGAAGCATAGGGAAGTGCTCCAACATGGGGTCTAAATGGACAGGCTTACAAAGTGCTGAGAGCTAAGGATATGCAAGGCCAAGTGGTGATGGGTGATGATCAGGGCTAACATATTTGTACTTAGAGAGGAGGATAAGGAATTAGCTCTGTATAAAAATAAAAATCAGTAATAGGAAAAACTTAAGAGAAATTAAATTTAATTCAAGCTGACTTCTCCCAGTTCAGGAAGTGTCTTACCATGTACTCCTGTTCCTCCTCTCTAAGGACAGTACTTAATTACATGCTGTACTTTGTCCATGATAGGGTCTGCTGATGTCCAGAGGATGCAAAAACATCCTTGGGCATCCCCACTGAGTGGAGATACTACAATAAATCAGGGCTGCTACAAGGCATGATCTCTGCTGCATTTTGAAACAACCACTGAAGAGATACATTCTTTCTTTCTACTGAGTATCTGTCATGAATTATTACCAGAAGCTGCAGTTGTTAAGCAACGAGCTTCCTTGAGCAGCCGAGGCTGGACTCTGTGAGCTATCAAGCCTACCTTAACTCTTACAACAGTTTCTGATCCTACAGCTTCTGGGAGCAGATCACAGAACCTCCACACGAGGGCAGGTCGGATACTCTGAGCGCGGCTCTTGCACAGCTCAGCTGTCAAAACGCTCTTCCTCCTCCTTTAATGTCTGCGAGCTCCTCTGAGACGATGTGTGATCAAAAGCAAGCCTTGAGATGTAGGTTTTAACTCGTGTGGTTTCTGTGGTCTCGAATTCACTATCAACTGTATTAGCTCTTCATTACATGCCTTAAAGTACTGCTGTTTTTAAAACATGCCAGAGAATAGCATTCATCACTTACTGTTCACAATAGCTGTCGGCAAAATAGATGCCATTGCAGCTTGTTGAGGGAGCAGCTGTATCGAGTCCAGCAGCCGTGCAGGATACATCCCTTCTGTGAGAGTCATCTGACTAGCAGCTTGCAGCCTCGAGTCAAAATCCACCACAAAGGCAATCAGCTCTTCACCCTCTGAGATGGCCTTGGTTGTGGTACACCAAAGCTGCCCTCCTACAGGAAACATAAAAGTAGAAATATTTAATTGACAGTATCAGATAACACAACTTAAACCATCGGCGCCATGTCTTCACACTGCTTTTAACAATCTTGGTGACTTGGTCAAGGCAAAGAGGCTACTACCTTTCACTGCTATTAATATAGGAGCTTTCAGTGTAGGAGCTGAAACACTTGGGGGATACCTTTCCTAACAGTTTGCAGCCTGAATATATACTCTAACTTCCCCTTTTGTCTTCCAAAAGGCCAGCATTATGGAAATCAAGACAGAGGTGAAAAACACTTCACGTGGCACTTTCCCCATCATTATTTTTCACCAGAATTCCTGTTGTGTTTTTTTAATAACACCGAGTTTGTGTTACTCTGAGCAGCAAGTTGCAGCACAACAAAGCAAACAGCTGCAAGAAAGAAATCAGATTTCCTCTTCAGGGCGTTCTTCCCCTCCCTGATGTTGCCACTCTCTTTCTCTGAGAAATCCTCCCTTATGTAATATTCTTCGTAACATGACTGCTTTATCTCTGCTTACACTGACTGAACTTCCTGAAAAGAAGATATGCCAAAGATCTGTTTCATAAAGGCTTATTCAAATAAAGGTTTGTTTAAAAGGCAGGGGGGTGGGGGGGAGGTGGAAGAACTTTCATCAAACAGTAAGATACACTATAGCTCTGTGCTGCAAATGTCACGTGCAGTGCATTAAAAAGAAAATTAACTATGCGAGTACATCTACTAATGTATTTGAATGCGATAGTGAATGCTCATTTATTTAACATGTTTAGACAGGCAAAGCACTTATATTGTGTTATCTACACTCTCAGGCCTAGATACATATCCAATACAGTTATGCCTGAAATAATGTTGCATACTTTATATGTTCTAAAGCTTTTTTTTTTCCCCCCTCAGGTTTTGTATATATAGAAAAAGCTATATGTTGTATTCATTAGCCAAGCAAAAACTGTACTCCTCTTGATAAGTAATATTGCTGTGTTTATCTTTCAGCATAACTGCCTTTTCAACTGCACTTCATTTCCCTCCCCCCCCCTCAAAGAGATTATAGTTTTAAAACAACTTGTTGCAAAAATCTGGTAGAGCAGATAACAACAGTGTATGATATGCCACAGCTAAATGGAAGAATTAGGACATTGTTTTAGAGAAATCTTGGACAATTAATTAAACCAGTGTATTAGCTTTCAAAGATGAGCAAACAAAACAGCATCACTGACAATGTGTTTCAGTAGAAGAAGAAAACTCAGCTTCCAGACCTCAAAGCGGTGTAAAAGTTTCAAAGCAGAACAGGGTCTTTGCTTCACCCTTCAGTAACACAGCGGCTGGAGGTGTCTCCAGAGTTTACAATTTACTGTGATGGTACCAAAGCATACTGAGGTTTACCAGCCTACAAGCATTAAATGGCACAAATCTGAGTGATTTCCTCCAATGAACAGGAGGACAAAATGTGAAGGTGGTGGCATAAATGACTGCAAAGGTAGAATCCCAATGCCCAAGCAGGAATTCAAACGTTTGAAGAGCACAGTCTGACTTGTTGCCTGGTGTAAGTCAGGAGTAAATATACAGAAGCTGTCAGAGCTAAACTGGAATAAAAGAGAGAACTAGGTTAAAATCCTGAAGTGTACTTAATTGGTCTTGTAGATAAAAATGTGTGATACACATGCTGCAATCTGAAAACCTGAAACTGAGTACTCTGCAAACACCACACAGTTCATTTTCTGGGAGGAAGGGGACTGCCATTATTAACAGGCACTTCTCTTTATTTGTATACAGAGGTATAATAATCAACCAACATACTGAAGTTATTTTAATACAGAATAAAAGCTCTTCCTCAACTGTATTATTCACTGGATTTCTTATTAAAATGAGTCACTACAGAAGAACCAACTGAGACTTTCCCTATCCCAGCAAACATCTTGACTTGTTGTGCCCTTGGGGAACACAAACCAAAAAAGAAAGTGTAGTTGATTACTGGGTCTCCAGCTGCAATCAGTCTGGATCAGCTAAAAGGCTGACTCAGACTCCTGGTGTTAGAGCTCCTCAGGGTGTTGACTCATGTCCAGCAGCAGATTGAACTGGGACAGCTGAAGTGAGCAGTGACCTCGGCTGCCTGGTCCACCCAGCTCCTGAAGGCTGTCACACCTACGGCAGGCGCAGCTGAGTGGGATGTGTGACAGCTTTGGAAGCACACCAATCTCTAGCTTGGCTTATTAACAGAGCTACAGAAGTTTAATCTGCTCCTGCATTTGAACGCAAACCTTTAGGCCAGCAGAATTCAGACCCAAGAATTACATTTTGGTTTCTTTCAGCCCACTCTATAGAGAGGCATTTAAGTGATCATGACATGTATGTCCATGTTTTCTTCAGTAAGTTACATCCCCAGACCACCTCCTAAATGATGCATTGTTCCAGCTACTGGAAATGCAGTATATAACCTCTGCAGCAACAGTCACCCTCGAGGACAGGACACAGTACAGCTCCCTCTTGTCCCCTTCTATGCTTGTTTGCACAGGGTAAGGCAATAGGTGCTGTTTTGAAAGATGCAACAACTTTACTCCCCTTAATGCAGTGAGTGCAAATGTGCTGCCCTTCCTACACAGTGGGACATAGAGGAAAATTCTTCTTGAGCCTTCTACTGCATAGTCAGGAAAATGGAGTGCAGAGAACCTGGCAGAGGTTTTCCAATGTAACAGGAATTTCCAATCATGACTATTCTATGAATTATCAACCTGCCTAGACACCCTTGCCAGGGATCAGAGCTTCCTTACAGGTGGTGGTTACAAAAAAGCACTAAAGTTGCTTCCACAAACATTTCTACATGCTAAGACTGACATATACACAGTGATTCCTCTAAGGGCAGTGCTCATGACAGCCTTTTGCCAAGTACCAGTAGTAATGGAGGAGGAGCCCAGAAGATATTTGCTGAAAGCTTTGCAAGGACGTGAAAATTTCCTAAGGCAACACCAAGGTCTATTGTTTGTATGAGATAAAGGTCTGATTAAGCTAGCTAAGAACTTTTTAACCAACTGTTCTTTTTGTCAGAGAAAGCTTATGGGGGTGAGATGGTTCTATCAAAGCTTTCCCAGGCCAAGTTTCTCAGTCTTAAGAACAGACGTAGTCATCAAAAGAAGAGAAAAGAACTTCCAGATAAGCTCTAATAGGGATGAGTGACCATGCCTTCAGAAACAAAATCATGGTTATACTATGTGGTCAGAAGGCAAGACAATGGTAGACTGGTGATTTTGGCCCTCTTCTCTCCTGCAGTGAGTAGGCTGCTCACCCATTTATACTGAAAAGAGCCTTACTGGTTTTACAAGGTGGGTAAGAAAAGCCTTTCTCTTGTTTCATTGCTGAAGGGAAGTTTTTGAAGCTTTGTGATATTGGAAAGCTGTTCTCTCTACAAGTCTAGTTCTGACTCTGTCAAGATGAAAGTAAATCTCTAGAGCCTGCAATATATTGTTTTGTATCTATGGTCAAACCAAAGAAATGTATGTGGTATATAATACATGCCAAGCAGGAGACAAGGGGGAAAAATGCCTGTATTTACTTGAACTCTGTTTTGTAGTTGACATTGCAAATAATTAGAACTGCTTCTTTAATCACAGAAAGTTGGGAAAGTTGAAGAATATCGTGTTGTGCAAGCCAGAGGAAGAAAATCACATTCCAATTGCACTGGCAGAGTTGTTTATCAAACGACATCAGGCACTGAGTAGCTGACACCTTCAGTTCCCACCAAATGGAAAGGTTATTTCAGGATTCCCTTCTTTGTCTGCATCTTTCGCTCCAAACATTTTTGTTGCTTGGAAAAAAACCAAACCCAAGACGGCCCTTAAAAAGAAACAACACCCTGCAAACCAACTTTCTATTCAAAGGAAAAAGTAAGGCCCTGATGTCCCTGAAAAACTGTGGACTTACTGTTCTTTGTAATGTTTATGATCAAGATTCTTGTGCAAACAGATCTGGTTCCTAACAGGAAGCTTATAAATCATACTCATAATTGCTGTCAAAACTGCAGTGGAGTGTACTGCAAGTTTTGATAATAAAGAATGGAGTCACAGTTCAAACTTGATTACATTTTGGAAATTCATGCAGCTCTTACAAGAATCAGTGGTCTTAAATATCTTCTTCTCCTGCCAAATTTTTCACTTGCACTTTTTATTATTTATGAAATCAGTGTCTGCACAATGTCATGCAGACCTCTGCTGATAAACTCTAATTAAGATTAAGACAAGCCTTTTGGAAAGGATCCCATCATTAGCAAACATGATAAACACAAAAATACTCCCTACTTGTCAACCAGGAGCAATTCAGTAACCTAACAGTATTATCTGTTGCTAGGCTACAGAGCTGACAAAGCTTCAATTATAGTGTATGGCCATACCTATAGAACACTCTACAAGCAAAATGTATCTAATATGAAAGTGTTTAACTTCATCCCTGCTATCTGTAATTCATGGCTTCTTTCAATGGCAAAAATCAGGTTAATAATTACATAGCATGCCGGAAAAAAATCTTAGCTAGGTGTCACATTTGCACAATTCTTTCTAATTTATCTCTGTGATTGACAGACATTTGCTTTGTAGCAATAATAAAATGCAAGCAATGGGATGCTGTAACCACAAACATCTGGGCTCATCTAGATATGGAACCCCACAGCAGAAAAATATATATAGTAAATTGAACCAATTAATTCATATTTAGGTGCGGTAACGGTCTGTCTTCTGTATTCAGAACAGAGAGTACTGTGGTGATGGTCTGCATGCTAACACAAAACTTTATTTGGTGTGGGACAGACATGTAAAACAAGAGGAATTTGCTTCCCTTGCTTTTAAACAGCTCCTTGATGCTTTCTTCTGCATTTGGAATTTCTTTTAAACCAAGCAGCCTTTATCATTCCATTTGGAATCGGTAATTTGCTCTGAAGATTTCACTAATGCCACGGCCTGTCACTCATTCCTCATTCTCAGAACCCTACAGCCCTTCCAGGGAAAACACAGAGCCCAGGCCCTGAGCCTTCTGACGGTGGGCTCCTTATTGCTCCACTGATTTTTCTTTTGCAGACCCTAAGGAGTGATCACTTGTGCTCTGTTGGTCACACTCTGAAAAAAAAATATATTTAAGGACAGGCTTCCCTAGGAACTCCACTAGGAGAAAAGAGCTTCAAAGCAGATGGAACCATAAAACCTTTTGATTGATACTTCTGCATTTAGGAAAAGTGAGTTAAGAAAGCAGGCAGCTAAACCCAACACTGCCACGGAGCACAGCTGTTTCGTGGAAGGAAGTGTGGCTATTTCTTCACAGATGGAGAAAAGTAACAACATAAACATATATTCTAAGGCAATCCCAGCTTTCCTGCCTTCACTATCAGTCAGTTTTCATTGCTGAAGCATTGAGACCAATTTTTTGACCCAGAAATGGCAATTACCTTTCATATAAATTTAGGAAATCAATGGCAATTTCTATTAAAGCCAATTTTCAGCGACAGTTAATTCACTAATATTACTTCCATGCAGTAAAATTTGTGCTTACTGGATTTGATTGTGTTGCTGCAACAACATAATAGCCCATTTCCTGTACATGCATCTTTTTGCAAGAAGGGTCAGAAGACTATCAGAATTTATTTAAACAACAGACTGTTACTCATAGCATCTTCCAGGCACTGTCAACTGAATTAAACCTTCCTCTCCCGATGAAATATTCCAGTTTGTAAAAACGATGCTTTTTAATAATGGCGGTGGAGGTTGGAGTTAATTTATTATCTTCCCTCCTTTGTTGCACAGGTTAAGCATTTAAGGAGACTTTGCACATCACAATAGGATGGGATCTTCATATTTGGGTTCCTCCTGCTTCTCCCTCCCGGGGTTGTGACGACTCAGCTTAATGAACGCTGCTTCGGCGTGGCAGGAGTTCCTGGGCAGATCTCTAATTTCTGACAGGAACAAAGTACATATATCTATAGGTAGACACGTTGTTTCATTAAAAAAATAAATATAATTAATTCAAATCCAATACTGTTGAAATTTTTGACAGTAGAGTGGTACAAGGAACAGAACTTATAAATTATGTGTGCCCCTTCTTTGAAAAATGCTTTGGAGGTTTCTTTGTGCATTGGCAAATACAGTAGGAATATGAGGTATTGTGTGGATCCTCCTGCACAGCACCTGATAAAAGAATAAAGAGCTGTGACATATTCTTAAAACAATAGAGGAATTAAAGAGAAACAATGGGCCAGCTGCTTCATTAATACAATCAAAAGAGAGCCCAGCACAGAGGAGTCCAGATAATTAAGCACTACTCTTTTAGACCTTTTTTTCATATAACAAAATTGCTAAAAATTTATTAACTACTTCATAGTTGAGAGACAGATCTATGTACTTGTTTATTTAGGTTGATTAATGCCTTTTCAGTAGTCTACAACATGCCAACTCATGGTTCATACAAGTTTTTGAATAAAATAATGTAAGAATAAGTGATAGGGATCTGTGCTATATGCAGCAATAAATCAAAAGCATTTTGTGAACGGTCTTTCCAGCTGCTAAATAATTCCTCGCCTCTTGCGGACGCGTATACAAAATGTGTACTTTGCACAGCATTTTGGCTGTTCGTGCATTTGCATGCCAGGGTTCCAATCATCTCCCTGTGAAGTGTCTCAAAAATCAGCCCTGCAAATTCAGACTTCTCAAACTCTCACAACCAAAAATTAAAGAGAAAAACCAAGTGTTACATTAAAATTCCTGACCTGCTTTCCTAGCGTCTTCTGTAATTGTTTCTTGTTCACTGGTCAAAGGAGTTTGCCAAAAGATATTTAAACCTTTGATTTTAACTAAGTATTATCAGCATGCAGTGTACTTGCTGCAAAGGGAAAAAAAAACCACCACAAAAAGCAAAGTAACATCTTTTATAGGCCATAAAATTAGACCAATAAGGTGGAAACCCCAGGTCTGTTGCCACTTTTTCCCATTACCTGTCTGTTCCGTTTCAAAGATAAGCCCGGTTCATTTTTAATTCAGTGAACAAACTGCAAAATAAAGGGACTGCAATGATAGTTTTCAGAACAAAACAACAGAAGACTACTCAGCTTAAAGGCACTAGCCAAACTGAAGGAGACAGCCTTAAAATCCCTGCATTTTGAGATATAAAATGTCTGACCAGAAGCAGGGAAGAAAAATACTCCTTCGGAGTATAGCTCTTACTCCTGCACCTGAGTCAACCTAAGCTTTGGGCATGACTTCAGCTTAGTCATATGCTGACAGCTGACAGGGTTTTATCTGAATAGATGATTTTATAGTTAGAAGTGGCAGGCATTATGCTGCTGATAAGGAAAAAAAATAGCAAAGGAACTTGCCAGTCCTAGGGGAGTAAACTCCCAAAGCTGGCATCTCTGTGTCACTGTAAGGGGTAGGTCTTTCCCTTGCTGCAGTACAACCACTGCTAACATCCTGATATGCACTGCGACAGCTCTCAAATTAATATTGCCAAAAGCCTGATAAAACTGCACCCCAAACGAAGCACACTGTTTCTGAAGAGCAAGGAATACAACAAACACTTGGATGTGACCTCTTATTTTCCTCCCCCCACTGCTGTCTGCCTGGTTTTTTTGTTAGTTTGAGAATTTCTACCCGTTTGCTCCAATTAGACGTCGGCGTGTAACACTCAACAGTTCTATTAGGTAAAGACGCAGAATAGATTAGTGCTCCGAAAATATTCACAGGAAAATAATGTGGTAATTTTATTTGCCATTTTCCCCCCTGATAGAGCTGTCACAGCTTATTTACCACAGGGGGAGACAGTTAAACCCGTATCCTTAGAAGTTCTATGCATTTAAGAGGCTTATATATCTCTTCTGGGACCCTCGTTCAAATCCTGGGCTAATCAGGGTGAATACATATCTTTCTATTAGATGGCTCTAAAAAGTCTTAGGTGATAGCAGTTCCTGGTGGACGACAGCCTACAGCCTAAAACTATTAAATGTTTGGCACAAATGGCAATACTTATGGAATGCAGCTGAAAATGGCAATATCCTCCCACATAACAAGAAGTTAAGTCTGCTGCTCAGAGGTTGAAATTCAAGCCTGCCACAAATGCTAAACCTGCTCCATTTACTTAACTCAGCATAAATGCAAACAAGGAGGTCTCAGGCTTCTTTCACAAGTTTAGCCATTTGAAAAACAATTATTTCCAAATTCCTCTACACCTTTTCTAACTTTTGAATTGGGTCCCACTTGAGTGTGATTCCATAATTTACTAATCCTTCAGAAAGGAAATGATAAATGGCTTGGAAAAACCTGATAAACCCTTGCTGACACTGCCCGCATGACACTCCCATCGCCGCTGCAAAGCAGCTAGGACTTATTGTCGCAGCAAACTCATCTCCCCTTCCACAGGATCACTGAATGGGCACTCTCCAAAGAGCTTTCCAGGAGGCATTCCCAGGTGACCCTCACTGCTTCCCACAGCTTTTGTGGACACACCACGTTTCAGAGAGAGAGAAAATGGAACGCTGAAACCAACTGCTCTGAAGCAGGGCTTTGGATACACAAATTCCTGCAGTCCCTACTTCCCTAACAGCACAGCTGTAAGGTGACCTTTTTGTAGCCTTACAAATGCAATCATGCCTGTGGATTGTCTTTTCAGAGTTATTTTGTGAGACTGGAGTGTATGAAAAAAGGAGGTGATTAAATGAGACAATAGGTATGCTTTAATGGCACCTCCTTCTTGCAGAGAAGCCGACACGCTATGTCTTATCAATGGGTTTTCTGCTGGTTTGCACCTGCTGTTGTAGGGCTCGTTTCTTGCCCCTGGGCAAATGCAAAGTGAATGGTAAAGGCACCTGAGTGGGAGGAGGATTATATAGATGGATCTGGATTGATAGGTCATATTTGTAAAGGAAATAAACACATTAAATAGAAGGACAAATGAGGAAGTTTTAGAATGGCAAAACAAGTGAAAAATGAATATTGGCTGTGGGACCTGGGTGCTTATTTAATGCAGGGGCCATGGTCCAGAAGAAGCTGAAGGCTGTGCATGAAACAAAAGCCACCTTTTATAAAGCATTTAGTTGTGTGCATAGCAACTTTGGGACAACGGTTGCTATCGTTTCTAGGTACCCTGGACCTTTCTTCCCCTTAACATTCAGCTCACAGGTTGAAGTTCAGGAACTAGTTTACCTCAGGTGTAACAACCATGGAAGCAAAGCAGCAGTTCGTGATTAAATGAAAACCTTGCTGCCACTTAAGCCATTAGAACACTTTACACTGGCTGCAGGAGAAACAGTGCTGTAGCAAATCAGTGTCTCTTTCAGTAAACAAAGTGAAAGCAGGTTTGCACATTTAGTATGTTTTCAAATGTGAATGTCATAGAAGCTACAGGAAACATCCAACCCAGTCCTTTCTATGAAAACAAAAACCTCGTTAAACAAAAGCAACCAACACACAGGCACACAAACCCCACACCAAATGCCCAGGTCTCCTCCAGAGGTGCTGAAACCTGGGTATTCTATTTCTGTCATTGGACAGTGAAGAGGACTGAATACTCAGGATAACCAAGAGCATTTCCAACTTCCAAGCTATATACAATGCCCAAGGTACACAAGCATTGCAAACCACAGGCAGTCTATCATTTAGTTCATCTAACAAGAGAGACTGTAAACAGCAGAAAACAAATCCTGTAATGCTAACAGCAAGATTGCTCCACTTCTGGTCACAACTGAAATCAATTTCAAAAAGAGATTACACCTAAGCAAATAGTTAAGACTCTTGATGCACACAGAAACATGTATTAGCAATTAAAGAGGATTCTGTACTCGATAATTTCAGCCAAACCAAATAAGAAATACCAGTTTACTGAGCATCATACACAGGTGCATGGGAGCTGCCATTCTGCCTGCTTGGTCAGCATGATTTCTAAATGGCCAGGAAAGAAGTGACTGTATACCCAAAGGCAAGCTGTCAAAATTCAGGCTGCAGCTGATAAACTGATTACAAAGCTGCTTAAGACTTTGCTTGTAAACAAAAGCATTTATCAACTAATAATTTGCAATAAACTGATGTAACTCCCAGCTGAGCCCCAAACTGTAATTGTCTTTACCATCTGCCTATTAAAATACCATTCTTCATCACCAAGCAGGAGCAGAAGGGAGAGAATCTCCAGCAACTACATAACTTGCATGCTTATAAATAATCTGTGAACATTTCACACATTCATCAGGACTGCCAGGTTTTGTATACTTCATTTTCTCTTTTTGAGAGGCAAAGAGGTGCTGTAAAGTGGCAGAAAATAGATTAATAAATACCGCCCAGTGCCAGAAAAAAAAGTATCTAAGTTCATCATACTCTGCAGTTTCTTAATTTTTTCCTCTTTTAGCTGCTCACAGGAGTATCATGACGGAAGCCCCCTCAAGCACAACCTTGCAGATTACACTCCCCATTTCTTTTCAACTTGTCAGTTTTCATTACCTTTCTTTCTTATGTATTCACTTCTTACAGCCTCTTCAATTGCAAGAGAGTTAAAGCATGCTGGCTTCCCAGGGGGGAGTCTGACAGGGTCTGAGGGATTCTGCAGACTCCTTGGACCTCTATAGGGTCATCCTTGAGAGCATTTTGCCTATCTTGTTGAGAAGCTTTCTGAAAATGAAGTGAGTGTACATGCTTTTATTTTCTGGGTATTGACAGCCTTAGCCCTGAGAAAGATGGTAGACTTTAGACAAAGTTCAGAATTAAGCAACTGGGGTACTCTAAACGTGATACACCCTGAAGGAAGAACCACTTTGTTAAAGGTCTAAAATATTCAAGTCTGAGGGAAAGAGAACAGGAGAGAATTGAAACCGTGCAGAGAATGGCAGCCCCTCAAGATCCAGCTGCACTGAAAATGGAATTTAACAGAGACTTGCACTATGATTTAGTGCAATGCACTGGACCAAATATTTCTGCAGTCTGCACTCTCCACCACCCACTGTTCTAAATGCAAGGCTGTGACCAGAGGCTTACAATTAGTTTACCTCTTCAGAAATATCCAATGCAAAATGCATGGATGCCTTAAATGCACCTCGATTTCTCATTGACTTTTCAGATTCCAACTAAAATTATCTATCTAGCTGAAGTGAGGCTTTTCATGTGCATGGCAAACATTTCAGGTCATCACTGAGAGGAAAATGGCCGTATAAAAAGGAAGGTTTCTCCTGTTAATTGATTGTTGACCTGTTAATTGTATTGAAATAGAAGACATTAAAGGATGATCCTGTCACCCCCATGCTCACAGAACCAGTTTCATTTCCTTCAGTGCTAATCTTTCTCTGCCTCGTAGCCCCTTTGTCTGACCCTCTGTCACTCTTGGCAGTGCCCTCAGACCATCACCCCAGTTTCAAGAACTACAGAAAAGAAATCAAACCTCTAGCCAGTTTGGGACGTAGGGAGTTAATTAAGATACATCCCACTCAAGACAATTATGCTTGTAAATTAAGGGAATTTTACATATAGATAACAAGATACACTCATGAATATGCTGGCTGAACTGGGTCTCTGCACTCCAGTTTGTATCCTCAGTACCGGAACAGAATCCAAACAGGGGGCAAAGAGATGGAAAAATGAACAACAGCGAGCATGGATACAGAAATCAAATGTATGAAAATGTGGTGGGTTTGGGGTTTTGTTGTAATCTTGCAAAGAAAAATTTTTGTTAAGCAATAAACATAGTACCTTCCAAACTTCTGTAGTTAAAACTCATATCATATAAACTAGGAAGTGCAAACTTCCAAATAAATTGGTAGGGTGAGATCCTCAGGGTGAAAATGCTGACTGATGTCATAAAAAGTTAGAAGAGTCACTGCTAGGAAAGAGTCCCTGCTATGAAAGAGTCCCTGCTAGGGAAGAGTCCCTGCTAGGAAAGAATCACTGCTAGGGAAGAGTCCCTGCTAGGAAAGAGTCCCTGTTTTAAAGACTTGTGTAATGAAGATTTTAAAAACATCATTAAAAATAATCAGAAAATACTGGATTAACACTAAGATAGAATTTAAACTTTCTCTTGGTTGCCACACAAAAGGCAATGTTAACGGAACTTGCCTATGAAATACTACTTGCAATATCCAGAGCCTTACTTTGTATTTTCTCAAATTCCTTAAAAATCAAAATCAGTTATTTATGCAAATAAACCTGAACACGTGACTGGCAGTGTTATTAAAGTAGGGCAGATTGAATACCGCAGACGCACTTTTTGCATCATGGTATCCATTACATTCCTTTGCATCTGTAGTAGGTGAATTTCAGTGAGCAGCCCAGGTCCCCCAGCAGCCCCAAAGGACCACACAGGATTAAATAACTAATGAGCCAATTTGGTGCCACTTTAGTGTTTTCCTCCAAGCCCGGAGAGTTGCGCTGGTTACGGCACCCAGGACAAGCCTCCTTCTTCCCTCCAGTACCGAAGCCCAGGGCAAACCCTCCGGTGGCCAGACTGAGCTACACCGCTCCCCTCCGGCCCCAAAGGACTCCCACAGCCTGCCCCGCAGTCCACCCCGCCCAGCAGCGCCGCCCCGCCGCCCGCAGATGGCGCTGCCGCCCCGCCGCCGCTCCGCCAGCAGATGGCGCTGCCGGCCCGCCGCCGCTCCGGCCGGGGGGGGAAGGGGGAAGGGGAGAGGAGGGAAGTGGGGAGGGGAGGAGGGGAGGGGGGGGGAGGAGGGGGGAGGAGGCGACGGGGGGAGGAGGGGGGAGGAGGAAGGGGGGGGGAGGAGGGGGGAGGAGGAAGGGGGGGGGTGGTGGGGTGTGGAGAGGAGGGGGGGAGGGGGGGAGGAGGGGGCTGGAGGAGGCCGGGGCCGTTATTTATTTAATTTTACACAAGGCTGCACATCGCACCGCCGGGGCTGATAAAGCCGGGAGGTGCTCAGGAAGTTTGATTAAACCCTCTCCACGCGATCCCCTCGTGCCTGCCGCGCTCCCGACAGTCGGGCCGCGCTCTTCTGTCACGACAGAGGCAGATGCTTTTGCTGCCGCCACAGAGATGGGGCTCACGGCGCTGCCCGGTCACGCAGGGGAGCTGTGCCCGGGCTCACGGCGCTGCCCGGTCACGCAGGGGAGCTGTGCCCGGGCTCACGGCGCTGCCCGGTCACGCAGGGGAGCTGTGCCCGGGCTCACGGCGCTGCCCGGTCACGCAGGGGAGCTGTCCCCGGGCTCACGGCGCTGCCCGGTCACGCAGGGGAGCTGTGCCCGGGCTCACGGCGCTGCCCGGTCACGCAGGGGAGCTGTCCCCGGGCTCACGGCGCTGCCCGGTCACGCAGGGGAGCTGTCCCCGGGCTCACGGCGCTGCCCGGTCACGCAGGGGAGCTGTCCCCGGGCTCACGGCGCTGCCCGGTCACGCAGGGGAGCTGTACCCCATCAGAGGGGGCGCTGAAGCAGGCGCCCGGTGACCGTGAGGAAGGAGATTTAAACAAACTGTGCAACGTGATAGGAAACATCTACATTTTTGTCAGCTCATTGACAGAGATATTTAAGGCATATTGACCTTCTGAACACAATACTCCTGTGCTCTGAAAATCGCATCAAAGCCCAATAGGGCATCATTCTGCTTGCTGGCCAGCAGAGCAGCAGCCCTGCTAAACCACAGACCCCCGTGGCATATTTGGCCCATGCCAGTTAGACAAAAGTCTTCAGAAGACCAAAGTAAAGAGCACATCTGCACCAACATATTTGCTGCTGGACACTGTGGGGGATGCCCTCAGGAAAGTGTATTTTGGAGCAGAAGAATCCGAGCCTAACCTCCTTCCTGTCCCCCCAAATCTAGAGCCAAAGTGCTCCTGGAACCAGACAGCCAAGGCAGTGCAGGGTGACCTTTCTCCATCCCTGCCTATCAGGAGATATTAATCACACCTGCCTTTGCTTACCTGCAAGCGAGCGGGTGCTTGTTTCTGCCTAAACCATTCTCCTGTGAAACTAGATAGGGAAAAGATGCAGCTCAGGCTGGAAATTATCCAACACCGGCCACTTCACAGCATTTCTATTGCTGAGCAAAACTATCATTCCAGGGACTGTGACTCCCACTGAAACACGAGGGGATCCTGATGTTAAAAGTTTGTGGAAACCTTTGAACACTTATCTCTGTCTCATGAGAGTAATGAAGAAATTTGATGTCAGGCATGCAGTGATCCCAGAAGAACTATCTGGCTTTTGGAGGAGCAGGGATTACACACCAAGGTGAAATTCTGCTAGCCCTGCAGTGCTGGCATGGACCCCTGTGTCCCGGCTGGCCCCTTCTTAGAACTGCACAAAATCTTAAGGGGAATGGCATGAGGCTACTCTAAGAAGTCACAGAGATTAAAGAAAAGTTCTATTAAATGTTTGGGATGCTCCTGGGAATAGCAGGTTTTTACAAAGCAGCAAGAAAGAGCTGGCAGCAATTACCTATCAAGCCTCCCAGTCTGCTTAGAAATTTACCCTGCTCCTGAAGTTGCTCTCATGATCAGCCCCCACCCCAATGGACCCATTTCAACACTTCACTGACCAGTCCTATTGGACACTAAATGTTATCTACTACCTCTCTTCCTTTTTAACCAGGACAAAGTATAATGAACAACTCAGAATCTCTCTGGGGTATGGGAGAAGGAATGCAATCTGGCAACACGGAAAAACGCAGTTCATCATTGCCTAACCTACATAAAACTCAGACCAAAACACAGCCTCTTGAACGCTAGCCAGTTTACAAGCAGTGAACCTCACAGTATCCACAACCTGCTGGAGATGCTTCACTGTCTCCTGTCTTTTTGTTCAGCTAAAAGTTAGCAATCACGTGGACAACCATCTGCATCTGCAACTCAGAATCGTTTAAATACTCCATTACTCTTTCCCTTAACGTGTGCTTTCGTGGGCAGGAGAAGATGGTCCTGTACCATCCTATCTCAAAAAACGTGTCCTCATACTTCTTTATTAAGACACCGGAAAAATCAATGCTCTCTATGCCCTGGAAGTGCAAACAGGATTTAGTGTCTATCTTCGTAAGAGAAAATATTGCCCATGTGCAGAAGAGGCAGTTTAGACCTATTTCCCTGGTCCTGGGAGATACTGCCTGATGTAACAATATAAAATGCCTTTCAGTATAGCTTATTGTATGTTTAAGTCTTTTTAGCTAGGGGGTTCTCATTTGGTATCTTCTCCCTGATTAATTCTCTTTTCTCATTTTCTTTCCTCGCTGCTCTCAGCTCTGTACCACACTCCACATTCTCACTTTTCATTAAATACAAAATGATAAAATATTAACTGATTATTGCTAATCTATATGCCAGTCAGGTAACACACACACTGTAGTATATGTATACTTGTACAGGAATCTGACTGACTGGCCATTACAAGAATGCTCTCAGTTCTGCACTGTGATCAGTCTGCTGGGATGATACTCAACTGAAGAGAGAGTGATTTCTACAGCTGTAGAATCTGTTGCACAGGCACGCTGCAGCTGGTGTGGCTACGTTACTCAATGGCACTACCAGAGACGTGGCAACTATCTGCTAAGATCCTGTGCCTTGTATCCTCCAGTGATCAACTCAGGGAAGTTCTACACAAGTCTCTGAATCTGAATTAACATTTTATCTCGTTGCTCATTTACCTATGCATGGTATTATTACATGAATTCAGTGCACAGACAGCTGAAGAGTGAATAATGCTTGAGAAATGGAAATAGCAAGTGCCAGTTGTAAGTTTAAGGCTCTATTTGACTGGTTTTGACAGGTCATTCAAGACTATTCAGTTTCTTGACCTAAAGTCCCCTGAATCTTTTAAAGGCTCTTAAGTCTTTTAAATGTTAGCTCAGATATCTAACCTATATCTGATAGATAGAAGCAGTTCTCTGGAAATGGACCTGTGCCAAGGTAAGACAGTATTTAAGTAGGAATTGCATGAAAAGAGTTGGCAATACCAGAGGGAATTTCTAGCATGGAGAAAGTTTTGAGAAATGCAGAAGTGATTGCAGGGGAAAAAATTGGACAAACAACCACTTTGGGGGGAAAAGCAAACACAGCATTTTGAGAGGAAGACAAAAGAGACTAGAAAAGAGAAGTATGAAGGATTTAACAGGTAAGAATGAGCAGCTTAAATATACTATGTGATGATAAAAGGATCAAGGCAGGATTTAAAAGGACAGAGCTGTGCATATTTTAAATGAACTAAATGGTCTTCTCAATAGACTTTTGCAGGTGGCAGGAAGGCTTGAGGAGAATTTCAGACAGCAGCCACTGGGCAAAAAAGAAACCTGCTCCTGATCTTGCTCTGACTTCTGATGTGCTCTCATTCACTTACCTGTGAGAATTTAGTATGGGTCTGCTGGTGGGCATACTTGCACCTGCAGAGAAGCTCTACCCTTCTGCTATGGGAGATGGCAAAGAGCCGCAAGAAGGGGCTGACAAACGATCAATGTGATCAACCAGAGCCACTCAGGGCTGGCTCTCACAGCACTTTTGTAAAAGTTAATTAATATAAGTGACATAAAAGCCATTACCTGGAAAAAAAAAAGCCAAAACCCCAAAAGTTGCCTTCTGATTCTTTCATCATTATTATTAATAATTAAATATCCTTGGTTTATGTATTCAAATGACCTCCACACAGGCTCCTGCCCCAAGGAGTTTGCCAAGAGAAGGTCAGATGTATGTATATAGATTCAAACCCCTTTATTTACAGTAAGTGCTTAATCTGCAAGTAGCCAACAACCATTCACATGGGCAGCACCACGCTGTGTCGTGGAGACTCCAAACTGACAGGAGGTGACAAAGAAAGAACAGGAGACAAATGAGAGAAATGACCTGGGTAATGGCAATAAAAATGGATAAACAGCAATGTATGGGGTAGATTAAATAGCCTGCCTACTAGGGGGTGAGATCCCATTAATTCCTGTGTGAGTACATGTAGAGTCTTCAGCTACAGCACTTTTAATTTTTAATGGATTGATCTATGTATCTGAGAGAGTAAAGTCCGGGAAGAGGCGGGTAATTCTCAAAGGCCAGCTGAAAGGTAGGAGTTCTGATGAGGGATTTGAAGGATACTCTTCTCCTCATAGACTGTCTACTTTTTCCCCAACGTAAATCATTCCATTTCTTGCCCCAATTTTTTATCAAAATCGCTTCCAACTTATTTCAGTCTGTCACAATAATATTTTCATATGAGGAGTGTTGTAACCTAATTCCTTCATTTGAATAATACATTCATTTTTAATTACTGCAACTTGATCTCAGATTATTCAAATAACTGTTTCATTTTTTATGCTTACCCTGACCCCAGTGTATTTATAGGCTTTTATCCTTACCTGATACCAGTGTAATGTAATTATAGATTGTATTTTAATCATCTACTATATCCTAGTGAGTTTGTTTAAATCACTCCAATCCAGAGTCTTTTATTTCTATGCCTTTTAAAATTCTACAATGGCATTCTCATTGCATAAAAGCAATATTTTTGTAGTTTACTACAATGAATGAACATTTTGCATGCATTGCTGGCCATGGTTCTAATTTAAATTTTAAAAAGTTGCTATAGAGAACTCTGTGTAAAATGAAATCCTGACTTGTAAACAGGCATGGGGCAGCTCATCACTTTAAATCTTCGTTCACAGCTCCTGTTTGCTCTTTGCAGGACTTTACAAGAACCACAGCAGAAAAAGGAATCAAATTCCTTTTTAACCTATGAAATATAAAAGTATACCTTGTATTAAGAACTGGCAAAGTATTTACCTTTTCTGCTCACAGGTGAAAAATATTTGCAAGCCATTTCACCTGTACTAGAAAGAAGTCCACATTGTACCGAGGAGATAAATCATTTGAGCGGTCTATGTTACCATCAGACATGGAGAGATTTTAATTGCCAGGATTACTAAGTCTCTTTAGAAAGGGTGCAACTTTTGGAAGTCTTGCACATTCTGAGATGGTTAATTTTTGATAATTTGAAAACCAATAAATGTTATGTGTTTTTTCCCCCCACTCCTTAGTGCTGATTCAGAAGTTCCTCTTTCCCTGGCTTCTGTGTTGCTTCAGAATTCAGATGCAGAACAGGGTCAGAAATGGGACAGGTGAAGCTCCGTAGTCTTTCTGGTCATTGAATTGATTTGTACTGAGGTAGCTGCCATTGCTCTAGTCAAACCATGTCCTCTTTTTGAGCAGCTGCTGTTCTGGGATGACACCTAGCAGCAAACAGTAACAGGCCCTGGAGCGTCCTTACAACGTACCCTTGGTTGTGGCATATGCATTTTTCTACAGAATTACTTCATGCCCAAAGATACTTCTGAATTAAACCTTCACCCCAGCAGTGTGGTGCAGCCAATGATAATGTTCCCAAAGATGAGCCTCTGTCTTCTTTTCCTTTCTATTCTCCACAAGTGTTCATCCCCCCCTCCATTTCCTCTCTGAAATGTTGCTTTCAAATCAGATCCCTCCTAGCTTTGAGGACACGAAGGTCCAAAAGGCACACAGTCATGATTCGGATTAATGTCTGTTGAGAGGTCAAGCAAGAAATGACCATAAGGTGCTTGGAAGTATAAATGGAGTGTCTTTCTTCACTCCTACATCCTTTAGCAGGTATCTCATCCCAGTAACGCCTGAGAACTGCCCAGCATACCACCAGTGACAGAGGGAGTCTGACTTCTTGAATCTTACAAGCAGAAATAATAATAATGAGTATTAATAATAATATTTTTTAAATGAGTATAATTATTAATCAATAATAACATAAATAAAAAGAATAAGCAAATAAGAACAGGGACGATGGGGTTATTGAATAGAACCACTGATTAAAGTGGACCGTTCTGCTTTTCCAAGATCCAGACAGAGGAGCCTGTTTCCCCTCTGGGATTTCTACTACCATTTGGTCTAATATTCATTTTGCCTGTAATAATACAAGCTTCATTAAAGGAGTAAAACAGCCATTGTCTCCTTGAGATCAAAGGACAATCTGTTAAATAAAAGCAGCCGGATCTCTAGAATGAAATAGCAGGAAAAGTTTGAACTGAATTTTATGGTGAATCAAAATGTAAATTGTAATTTCAGAAGGAGGACACAGAGCACAAAATTAACTTTTTTAAGACATGGGAAGTGAATATATTGATCTCAGAAACGTGCAAAGATACTGAATACTTATCTCTCAGTGGCATTTCTAACTGAACCTCTTCCAACAGATGAAAAATGATGCCTGTTGGTCTTAAAGAATTACCGTCAAACAAGAAACATTGCTAATCAGATAAATTATCTGATGCAACCAGATTCTATTCAACTGATCTTGTATTTGAAAATCACATCTAGTGAAAGAATCCATCTTTCATCAACAATCATTCTGCTAGTCTTGTGGCAGAGGAGTACCTTTTAAATAATCTGCCACACTAACACCCAGTATTATTCCAAAAGCTGTATTTCACTGGGGAAGAATTGGTAATGGAAAATGGAAAAGCATCCCTCTTGTCTAGTTTAGCACTGGTTTCTCTGGGTGTTATAATAAAATCAGTACATCTACATCAAACTGTTGAGCATTAAGGAGGTCATCACTGATGAAAATGCTTCAGAAAAACAAACAGGCTAAAATGCTACAAATCTAAGCTTCTCTGAAAAAAATACCCAACCAAACCAAAAGCAAAACCACCCAAACCAAACTGAACCACAGCAAAAAGAAGCTCCTGAAAAAAAAAGAAGGGTCTTAACTAAGCCAAGAAAAAATTAGGGATTCAAACTCTTGTCTAGTGAAGCATTCTGAGAGGACACTGGGGAGTCACAAAAGCAGACAGTGCACCCAGCAGATCCAGCCAGCTGTGGGCAGTGAAAGAGCTTTTCACACCCAGCTGAGTGTTCTAACATCACCCTCAGTTTCCTTATGGTACGAGTAGCAATTGGAACCCCTGCTCTTGCAGGTATTATTTCCTTCTGCAACAGGCACAGGCTAGCGTAGTGAAGTTCAGTTTCAATCTCCCGCTGCCAGAGTAACCCAATCTCTGAGCTGTTTCAATCCTCTTACTGAACTGTCTCTCTATTACTAATCAAGAAAAAAAAATAATAAATTATTCTGAGGAAGAAAAACTCGAAAGAAAGAAAATCCCCCTGAACATATCTTAATTTAAAGACTTCTGAAGGGCTTGTGTTTAAAGTAACTTAAAAAAAGATTTTGGAACCATTTTTTGCTCTATAGTTTTACACTATTTGCAAAAGACACTTCTGAAATGTATTCAGCAGCCACACATCATGAGTCTGGACTACTAGCTTGAAAAGAACAGCAGTGTTTGGGTTACCTGGTGCCTTTATGCACCTGCCAACGAGTGCAAACTTAGGGGAACAACCTGCTAACCTCAATTAACATACCACATAGACTCCACAAGTTAAATTACAGCTCAATGCATCCACAAAGCATTGGGAAGTGTATGGATGATTTTGAATAAGAAAGGTTAACTCATTATTACTGTAGGCTCATCAAGAAACTTGCATTTCTATCTCCACTAGACAGTCAAATAAAGTCTGGATTTGCTATACCACTGTAATCCGCCAATGGAAATTACAGATCTGTAGGCAAGATTAGGTGTTTTAATTCCAAATGGGAAAGAAATTACAAACTCCCACTTTACAACTCCGTGAAACCCTCCCACTTAGTGCCTCTGATACCCTTCCTTCTGTATTTAAAACGTTAAATACCTTCACACAAAAAAATAAATAATGTAAATAAGTATGAAAGAAATCAGCATTGATGCCTCAGCAGTACATTGGCAAAAATGTATGTCAAAGAAAAAAAGTATCTTATTCATCAGCAACTAAGAAAGATTAGAATGCCACTAAATAGAAGAAAATATTTAACAGGAATTCGAGTTCAATGAGATTTCACATTCTAGGATTTCCTTTATGCACCACAGTGATTCCTTTCAGAGGGGAAAAGTGTTGCCTACTAGATGCCTTTTTCGACACTCATGAATCATATTTGCCTCTGGCACAAGTATGAGCGGGGGCCTTGGAAATGCAATTTTTTTTTTGCAAGATACTAATTTCATTTTGAATCAACTAAAAGATTCCTACTGTTATTAAAGGGCTTTCTAGTTTAAAATGAGTTATTTCTCATGAAAAATGTGACAGGTGAAAACCAGGTACTGCACAACACACCTGTGACAACAGGAGTCACTGCTAGGAGATGAGCAACTCAGCTTTCATAAAGCTTTGCCATGTTGCTCCAGCTTTCTACTGATTCAGCTCCACTTTCAGCAGATTTCTGCACTGTCTGTGGTGCAGTAGGATCTGTGCAGGCCAGCTGCAATGTCATTTGAAAAAGAACAGCTATTTACTAGGAAATACACCAGAAACACTAAATCATACCATTAGACAGCCAGTAGAAGTTTAAAATGTTGTTTCATGACTGATTCTTTTAAGAGTGGTGTGGTCTTTATTTCCATTTTACAAGACCTTAAATCACATAGTGCTCACATCCCTCTTTTGTACTTCACACATCCCTTGACTTTAGCACAACAGCATTTGTTCCAACCCATACCAAAGGGTTCAGGCGATCAGTGCAGAATGCCACTCAAACGTTCTTGGATAGGAATATCATCCCTAATAATCAAACTTGATACACATACTGGTTCTTTGGCATGTCTATCATCATGGCCATCTGTTAGGGTGGAATTGTGCCTGCTCAAAAGGAGATATGCCAGTTTTAACATGATATAGGTGCCATCAAAATGCAAGTAGCGAAGGAAAAGCTCTAGAATACGGCAGTGTTCTGCAGAAAGATCCTCTAGGTAGCAACCTCATTGTTAGGAATTTATACTGATTTGTGTGATAACTAGAATTTTGGTTAGTTTTGCTGTTTCAGTCCACTTTGCCTGGGTGCCTGTCTTCATGCGACAGCATTAGTGCTTGATGCTCTGCACTTGCTGAAGGAAACACATCTTTCTCATTTACCATCAAAGACTAATCACATTAAATAGCCTAACTGGAAGGACAAATGACAGTAAGATTAACATTATCTTGAAGCTCATGTGTTTAAGAACAAATACTTTTAAGAATGAAACACAATCCTACTTATTATTCTTACTTACAAATGTTTTGAAGCAGTATCTGGTAATAAGCACAACTCAGAAGCAGTCCTACTCCCTGATACCGTTCACAGAACAGTGACTTGTCCTACAGTCTTTGTGCTACTGCATTATCTTTAGAATGATAAAAAATACCCTGCTGGAACAGAGGGTGGTCTCTCTAGTTCAGATTCTGTCTCCAGAGTGGCAACAGGTGATGTTACTTAGTAAGAATATGAGTTTGGCTTCCATCTGCAGTTCATTCCCCTGAGAGTTCCCAAGCATGCACATGGATTAGGAATGTTCGTGGGTACATCCTCTTAGTCCTGTTTACAGATCCACTGTCCATGAATCTGTCCAATCTCTGTCTGAACCTGCTGACACTGTCTGCTCCTGTAGCATCAAGTGCACAGAGTTAACTCCATGCTGTACTAATGTTTCACATTGCTCCTCTCCCAGTTTCCTGCAGCATTGCACTATTTGAGAAATAACAGTTCTTCATTCACTTGATCCACCAGCTTCCACACTTGTTAAGCCCATATCATAGTTGTGCCTCAGCCTTCTCTTCACCAAATGGAGGAGTCTCAGGTTTTTTGTCTATTGTCATAAGAGAGCTTCTCCCAGCTGCCCTTCTTCAGCTGTGATCAGAGCTGCACACAGTATTCAACATTTGGGTGCACTGAGCTTTCATAATATGGCAAACTAACAGCTTCTGTCTTGTCCTAAAATCTAAAATCTTTTGTGATCTGTAGCAAAAGATCTTTAGATGTGTTTAAATCAGAACTCTAGTCTCACACTGCTGAATGGCTGCCTTTGGGGCTCAGGTGAAGCTGTGTATTTTCACTGAAATAGAGCTGTTCGGTACTTCTGAAATTCCACAGTACACAAAGGCACATTGCATGTGACATCTGGGATAATGTAGCTGTGCATTAAGCCATATGATCATCTAATGGTGAAAGGCTCCACAATATGAGCACACACATTTATAATATTAGATGGCTATGACATGTACAGCTTCAGATATGCTAAGATCTTTTCAGTTACCATATATTCAATGCACATTAGAAGCAACTTGAAAATGCTCAGCAGTTTCCTGAGTAGCCATAAAGGATTGGAGAATGAACACTTAGTACTATTTTACTCATCAAAGATTTCTACAAGAAATTCTGCAGACAATTTCCATTTGAACAACCTGCTAGTCTACCAGCAGAATTCCCGTGTCAATCAAAGTAAATCTTTGAGAATGCTTCTGACTACAGAAAGCATCAGCCCTTCCATAGGCCTGAACCTGAAGCCAAAAGAGTTGTAAGAAACCTCTGGTCCTGATTTGTTTCTTAATCTTGTGCCAGCTCCTGCTGACACATCTGCTCATTCTTTTTCAGCTCCCTAAGTTACAAGGATAGATGATCTCTTTGCAACAGGTGAGCCTCTTCCAGCCAGTGCAGCAGCTGGGGCACATGCGTGTGGATTAATGGCACCTGAAACACGCCAGACTCTCGATATCACAGATGATTGTTCTTCTCCCAGCTTGGCTTTCCAAGATGGTAACAGTGTGCCAATGCTCAGAGGAGAAGACCTGCTGTCTCTTCTATTTTGCTTGGCTACAACTCTGTAGCAGGCAAAAATATATTACCAATAGAATTATGTTCTCTTTTAAGCATTACATCATCCTTGGTAAGATATTTGAGTGTCAAGGTTAATAGCTTACTTCCTTTTTCCAGGGGTCTCTGAACTTGAACACTTCTGTCTCCCCTATGAGGCTTGACCATCTGAGTTGCTGAACATGATGGTTAATCCAAGACCTCCCTCTTTTAGACAGGGTAAGTGATAAACGCAATAAAGCTTATGAAATGCAGGCTTAGTGTATTAGATAAACCCAAAGCAAGCACAGTTGTATATATTAGAACTTTGGGAAGTAGTCTTTTTGGCATGGTTTTCACCAGTACTCTCTATTGATAATAAAGGTTAAGTTCCTGTCACCCACCTTAAAACTTGTTTTACACAACCTATCAATCAAAGCATAACAATTGTATCATACATTTTCAGTCTCTGTCATCCGTGGCAAATACTACAAATGCTGAACATAGCTCCCTACTCTTCCTTGTCATACCTGTAAAATTCCAACTGTCCATACCACAGCCAGTGTAGCAAAAATAGGGTGAAGAAGAATATGAGCTCCTTTTCTGACAAAATGAATCCATTTGAGGCCCCAAACTTGCATGGAGAGACTGGTACAAAACCCTGCCTTTGCAAAGAATCAAACACCCTAGGATAAAAACCACACAGATACTGTCTGTAGGCGTGGGAAAAGCAACAAATTTCTGTTGCCAAAAGGCTCATCAAAGAATGGGAAATGGCACTGTTTTAGTAATATACACATAAACAGCCTGCAAAGCTGCTTTTGTCAAACTAATCTATCAGTATTCAGGGAATTATTGATGGAAACTTTAGCTACACTCTGTGCAACCATAACAGAGACTGACAGTTGCACAGCTCCAGGGGAAAAAATTACATCAAGAGGTCTTCTCTCACCTAGGTGTGAGTATCATGACATCAAGTCAGAATGGCTGTCCACTGGAACTAACACAGCATAGAAATGAGTGTGATAGATAGCTGGGTAGATTCTCAGAGGCCTGAAAGGCAGGCATTGGTGTTCATAATGGCGATTTTCTATGTTTACTGTGTCCAAAATAGGTTTAAATTGTACCTTAAAAATTAAGTGACATCAGCATTAGGAGGTATTTGCCTTTATGTGTGAAAAATATGTCAAGCTGAGCAGTAGTAGGTAGCAGTTAAAGAAGAGTAAGAGGGGTTTCTTTTTTTTTCCCCTGTTCAGTTCTGATTCAGACTCTGAATGCCATATCACAAGCTGTTAAAGGAAGACCCTTCACTCCCAGAGCTGATGAAAATCAAGTCTGCAGAACAGGGCCTAACTGCTCTTTCATTATAAAAATGTCCACTCCTTTTGTCCCATAAATAGAAAACATTAAATTGCACAATAAAAGATTTGTCCACTACATTAAATTTTCAGTCATAAATACAAGGATGGGAGTCCTGTTATTATTAGAGGTGACATCAGGGTGAACTTGGAAAGAATAATGGAAGTGTGTGTGATTAATTTTTAATGTATTAAAATTATATATCTCTCTCTATAGTTGTGTGTGTGTGTACATACATTTTTCACTCACTTATACACATGTATCCACAGATGCATATACAGCTCACCAGGCTCAACAAAGCCAGAAAGGGAAATAAAAGTGATTTTAACCTTTAACATAAAGGTTATAACCCTAAGCTACCAATCATTCTGCTCTGAATTGTATCAGCATAAATAGAACACAATAAGCTGCCAAACGCATTAACTATGGATTTTAGATTGGAATTTGGAGAGGGGAGGAGAGAGGAATTCTCATTGTGTTCACTCCATGATTTTAATTAATAAAGAGAATGCAATAGATGACAAACTCAGCCTCCAAATAACAATGGCCATTCACTGCTTATTTATGTGGCCGTGGTGGATCTCTGCTTTGTATTCATACAAACAGGTAGTGATGTCTTCCTTTCCTTGTTAGAGGTCTGCTGCACAATCTGAGTATCAGATGGACTCGTTTCAAGGTTAAAAATACAATCTTGTTTCATATACTTGGCACTCACCTGAAATGTGATGTTCCCAGCTTTGTTTAAAAATCAATTGTACAAGTTGCAACATAACAAAATACATATAGCTGGAGCCTGGTCTTCGTAGCAGCCCCCATTGTTTTGCATGAAAAATGCATTGACTATAGCATTACCAGAGTAAATGTGCTGTATGCTGAAAAATTCTGTCACTTTCTATTAGCTGTAAATTATCGACTAGTATAAACCCTAATTTCATTTGTCACATTCTGTTGCATTGCTGCTCTTCCTTGTTCCCATTCTGTCATTCTGGCAGGCCCACTCTGCCCCAGGTATCACGGCATCGCCATCTGCACCCGACATCTGTCTCTCTATTGATCACACGGGTTTAGCACTTGATCAAACAGAGCACGACAGAATACATCTCTTTTTGCAGTACTGCCAATGCCAACTGCTGCATGAAATCTATTACAAAAGCATTCTTTCACCTAGTTTCAGAAACTGCAAATAGATTTCTCTTCTTTAAAAGAGTCTTAGGTTGTTTTTAACTTTCCGTCATTAACTGCAGAGAAAACGAAACAAACGACAGGCTGCCAAAAAGGAGACGTGAAGCAATTTTATCCCAGAGTATGCAAACTAAGAAATTAGGCTACCCAAACTGAGATTATTTATTGAAAGAAATGTTTACAGTATTTCTCAGTTTGGTAGTAAACATGCATTTTTCATTTTGCTGGGAAATGATGCTACAAAACAGGCTACACCAGACGGTGCTAAACATGCACCTGAGAGATTCCAATGTGCTGTCTGGAGAGCCTTAGCTGTCTCCAGCTTCAAAGGCTGACTCCAGCAAGTGACTTAGGGATCTAAGAAAGGTACATAACAACTCACTGCTCAATCAGTCAGGACAAAAAGTGCATCTGAGGACTGATCTGCAAGCTGACCTAGAGGACAGACAACAGACAATTCTTGGCACTGGTGTATGTCTGCAATCACATCCTCTGTAAATTTAACACCCAAAACCGGGTCTAGGCATCAGTGCCTCCCATTCTTTTGTTAAGTAGAAGCAAGGGAATTTTTCCTCAGTGCAGGCACTTAACTAAGCAGTACTGATGGTTTAAAACACTAAGAAGGCGAGTACCACATTTTGCATAGGTACTCTGTTAGAGTGCTATGAGAATGTAGAGCAATTCAGGATGGTCACCCCATAGGCTTTCATACACCACTTAGACAAGCCCAGCATTTGGCTTCTGTCAGAGGATGAATTGCAAAAAAGCCCAACCCCACAGTAGTATGCTGAGAGTATTCTTTCCCAACGGATCTGTGACCACTTCTGACACGGAAGGGAACTAAGATTACTTTGAACTTTTTCATCAGTAAAATCACCAACACTGGCACAGGTAACATTATGGACTGCCTCTGCCCAGGGCCCATGCAGTTAACCCGCAGCAAGACGACTCTGGTGAAATTCCAGCACTGCATCTGCTTTCCAAGGCCTTGGATATGTCCATGGCAAACAAGGGGTTGGAATGCCACTTTTTTCTTAAAAATAATTTCTAATTATGTTATTCCCATTGATTTTATGAGAAGTTGTCCTATCAAAGAATTTGCTAGGGTAGTACTAGCCGTAAGAAATAAGGCACTCATGACTAAGAAATCAAATTATGGGCTAGAAAGAGTCACTAGCACAACGTATCTGCTTCTCAGACACAGGATTATGGATTCACAGCACCTAAGTATTTTATGTTAATGCCTTCATGCTTCCTGCAGGTGGATACCATATCCCTGCCCGGTGTCATGGATTTTGATATTCACTGGATAAACAGAAACCAAAAACAGACATGCACTTGCTGAAAACAGATCTTGACTTACTATTTAGAAGCTATTCAATAAACCAATAGCCACACACTGTTTTCCTTCTTTATGCTCCCTTTTCAAGTTATCCTGCAAACAAAGTTGTTGTTTTGAGGAACCGGATCACCTCCCCCCCACCCCTCCCAGACTGTGAACGCTCAAAGTCTGTTTCCCTTGTTTCGACTGGCAGTAGTTACAACACAGGAATTAGACTGGGATCTGGCAATGTATTATTCATTAGATTTTTTTGTAGCCAAATACATTAGAGTATATAGTTATACCAACAAATTAATATTTTAGAGCTAATTGAAATTGTTCTTCCTATAAAGATTAAGCTTCTTCCCACCCTACACACTTCAGTCATTAAAATAACACTTTTAATGCCTTGTCTAAATGATGTCTCACATTAATGCAAAGCTATATTAAAGCACTCAAATGACCAGTTCTTTTGTAATGCATTCTATACGATCAGACACTGGGTCAAATCTGGGCCGTGTGTATGAAGTGGTATCAAGTGGAAGCTAATTAAAATATATTCTCTATAGAACTTTGCAGAAAAAAGAGAACAGTAATCATCAGAAGGTAGAGTCTGAAAATGGCATTTCTGAAAGGCTTGCAATGTGATTTATTCTATTTGCATGAGGACACATTTTGGAATAAAGGCTTAAGAAGATAGCAAGAATACTTCAATTACAAAGTACCTGACTTCATCCCTGACAATCTCAGTGATAACCTCGTGTGTTTCTCGTGTGTTCAAACAGAGATCTAGAGCATTTCGCTTGTTTGCAGAAAGAGCATTTAGATACCTTTCTCATAGGCAACTTAAAAAAACCCCAACAAAACAACAGCATATTCATGAAATAAATGTAGCCAAATCTTTGAAACTTTTCAGTCTTTTAACAATTTCAACTCACAAAATTATATACATAACAGAAAAACTAATTATTACATCTGCATGCAGACCAGTCCCATTTCCTTTGTCAGACTAAGTTCACCTCCCATATTAATCAAACCTTTCTCTTCCCTTACCCAAATCCATGAAATAAAGTACATTTCTTTTTCTTCTTTTTTAATTAATCCAAATTGTGCAACATAAAATTTGAACCTTAAGGTAACCTCACTAGTATTTCCTCTAGTGCACTTTCACTGATTCAGGGAAGGGGAAATAAATATGGGAAAGGATGAGATCCTCTTGATATCTGCACATTACCTCAGAGGAAAGACTTTTAGGAAATGCTGCCATTTCATGCTCAAATGTAGGCAGATGTGTAGGAGGAAGGAGCTTGCAGAGTTAGCAAGGGGCAATTAGACTGCATTTGTCCAGGCTTTGGTCATTCTGTCAGATAAGGCATCAACCCTCCTTATCCACTGACTTATCTCTTCTAAAAGAAAAAAAAATATGAATTTTAGGGATGTGGGTGTTAAGAAGATGGATGAAGCATTTTCTAGGGATAAGATGTGGAGGGGAAGATCTTTTGTCTGATCTACTGCGGTAATTCAGTACAGATTAGAAAGGAAAGCAGAAGGAACTTTGTTAGTCACATTCGGTGTGCTGAGCTTCTTAGCTATAAACAGAGTCAGGTAAGCATAAACATGGATATTGCTTTTTCTTTTTCTCCAAAATCACTTCATTATGCTAACTGCTAATCTATAGAATAACATTTTCTTTCCCATCAGTCTGGTTGTGATAGACCTCTCCATTCACAGTACACGGCACGGGAATAGTAAGTGCACATTGTAGGACACTTCCCTCCCTCCCCCCCAGATACCCTCTTGATTTATTATTATTCATGGCATTATTTTGATGTAGATCAAATTACAAATCTTCCCCAAATGAGACTTTTTGTTTGTGCTTGCACTCTAGTGCTACAGCTCTGGCGCTTCATGCAGGAGATACGTCTGCATTGCAGTAAAACTCCGCACCCGAACTTAAGCAAACATACCCATGCTAGTTTTAAATGTACTAGGTGACAATGATGATTTAACTACTGTAAAGGAGAACGTGTACCTGTTTTCTAGTGGGAGTCCTGACCAGCTCAGCAGCTGCTGCCAGCCTCCAGCCCCACACAGACACACTGGAACAGAGCAGAGTTTCACCTCTCTGTCCATACATGTACATTAGCTTCAGCAGCTGCACTATAGACTTATGTCAAGAAGGAATAGGCAAAACTTAGTTTTTTCTTCTAGCTGGAAAACATTTCCTGAAACGATGTTATTTGACCATATTAATGAGAACAGATAAATGTAGTTGTAGTTTGCAGTGTCCTTAAGTGCAGCTCCTGCCCTTTGCCGCAGAACGCTTGGGGAGGTTCTCTCCTCCCTTTCTCCTCAGCAGCACCAACCAGACCCTTACACTGGCATAACACACGTTGGTAGCCACCTGGCTGCATAATCTCACACCTAGGGAAGGTTTGCGTGCATCCCTGAGTCTGCCTAGCCCTCCAGAGGTCATAAATCATATGCTAGCTCTGTTGTCTTAAAGAAGAGTCCTTTTAGCTCAGACCAGAATCTGCCTTTACACCTATGCGGGGAAAAAACAGCAAATCAAAAATGAAACAAAAACCAAAGAGAGCAACCTACAAAGTAGAGATTCATCAATCCTCTGTAACAGCTCGAAGGATGTCTACAACACAGTATTCTTGATGGCATGGCAAACTACGCCCCTTAGCAATCTCAGGTGCCATTAATAAAGTCCAAATGCTGGGGATCAGGTGAGGATGCACAGAGGAGTTTTACTCTATTTCTGCTTAAAGTGCAATCATGCTTCATCATCTCCCATGAGAATCCTACTCTGCTTGTAATATGCCAGTAAGTGATTCCTTCTCACCTGAGATACAAGGCAATGCAAAAAGTACTAATAACATGAGGGCAAGTGACAACAGAAGTGAGAAGAGAGTAACAAAGTAATGGAAGGGCATTTCAGCTGAATTTGACACCTAAAGGAAGTGCTTGGGTTATCAAGCCTGGCATCCTGTCTGCTCCCTGTCTTATCCAGAACTTACCCAGTAAATCTGGGAGCTGCTTCTGCTTCACAAGTTGTGGTCAAATTCCTCATTCTGAGAAGCATGTAGTCCCCATCAGAAGAAGCAAAGCTATAGACCATATATCACAGTATGTTCCAAGGACTAATTAATGTCAGTGTTTAAAAACCTGCATTTATTTCCAATTTGAGCTCTTTTGGTTGTCCAGCCTTTGGATGCTTCTATATCTTTATTGCTAGGTTAGACAGCCATTAGGAAAAGAGAAGATGACAGCAGAGGATATAGGGCTAACCCCACGTGGATTTGGAAAGTACTAACATAAAGTGGAGATTCTGAAGTTCAGATAAAAGGCTAGATGTTCAGATGTTCTCAGTAAAGATATTAAACAATATTATTGCTTTCAAAATTATCCAATGCAGCCCTCAGGAAGATCCTGTTTACACTTGAAGAACAAATTTAATCCTTTGAGAAAACTTCAGGTTGGTAGAAGCATCAGAGACACACACTTAGCCTGTCTCTCTCTGGCCCAGTGACAGGGAGAAAATACCACATGGGGCAAGGAGTGCAAAGATTCACTTTTTTCCCTGGTGGCTCTGTAAAGCATGTTTGGGAATTACACATGTTGTTAGCTTTCATGTTCCCTGAACCTCCAAGTGAGAATACAACTTTACAATCAGTTGCACCTGTTAAGTTTTTCAGATGCTGAACGTGCTACAACGCCCCAAATGTGAATGACCCTGTGAGATTGTCAACATAAAGGATCACAAATCCTAACCATGCTTATACTAAGCTTTTGTGAACATTCATGGGTGTGTATACACACACACACACACATATATATATATACACACGAACCCAGCAAGAAACGCTTCTATGAACATAGCTTTGATGTCACTCAGCTACTGCTGTAGTCCTTCCAAATATCAAATGAACAAGAAGTGGAAAGAAAGGAGACTGTCAGTAACAGCATAGAATTTAAAATTGAAAACTATGCCATGGAAAGATGCTGGGATTTGAGCTACTAATCTTCAGGTTAACCCCCATGGCTCACTTGGGAGATGGCTGTATGAAACAAATGGATCTTACATCAGCTTTCACAACTGAAGATGAAGCTTGTGGTGGTCAAACTAAAGCAGCACACTTCAGAAGCATGTAGTCTTTCTTTTTTTGCTGAGGATGCAGGACAACAGATGAAATACCAGTGTTCTGTGTACAGCTATAAAGATTGACAACTCTTGTGTTGTGTGTTCCATGTAGCTTCAGACAAGCTCTCTGTTTTCTAAGTATCTTCAACACACTTGAAAGCAGTACCTGAGCTCTTTGGGTTGCAATTACACATAACAAATGAAAATTAGCAAATTAAATAGATGAGTAATATTTATTACTGTGCAAATTTGTTATGATCACTGCAGTTACTGCTGGCCATAATGTGTTAATATTTATTGAAACATTAGCTGACCATTGGTTAGCTGGTTCTGCAAGACACAGAGGCTACTGAGTCTTGAGATTTATAATTATTATTATATGAACAGGAATTACATACTGTAATTTTTCTTCTTTTGGAATTCACTGCCTTTTAATTTCAAAGTTCCCAGGTAGACTACATAATAAATAAATTATTTAGCAACACATTACAAATATTCTATACTGATTTTACCATATACATTTTACGGTCAGTGGCTTTTATTATGGAATTAATACAATGAAAATTAAATAAATGTAATTACGTGTTGCTTCATTTGTGGATCAGCTCACCACTGGAGAGGCAAAACTGCAGACCAAACTCTATTTTCAGGTGTTGTGGAATAAGTCTGGAGTAGCTGAATAGCCTGAGCCCAGCCCAGCACACCGAAGCAGTGTATTAGTTCTGCAAAAACTAAGCAGTGTTGTACATGACTGTGAGCACCTCACCAGCTTGGCAGTGCAGCAAACAGCAAAAACAGGTGCAGAAATGGGCATGTGCAGAGATGGCTTCTTTAAAGTACGAGTGGGAAAGTCAGTGGAACATGTAGGAGCAAAATTCATACTCCAAAACAGAAAGCATGATCTATCCTGTGCTATTCCAAACAGCAGAGAAATAGGATGGAAATATATCTTAAATGGAAAATGAGTATACCTTGAGTAGAGAAAAATGTTCTTTCCTTTGTTTATTAAATCTGCAGAGCTTTTGTAATTGTGTAAGCAATTTACTTCAACTTTCCATCCCCACCCCCCCCCCCCTTTTTTTTTCTTTTAGAAGCTGGTGGGTTTTAATAGACATTTTACATATAATGATGTAATTATCATTTAGCATTAAGAAAAGATTAACCCAGAATTATTGATTAAAAACTTGGAGATGGGAGTCTGAAAAGAATTCTTGGGAACAGTATTTCTACATATGATCTTAGATTAAAAAAACCCCAAACAAACAAAAAGTAATTTGTTGAAAACAACTCTTAATTTAGCAGTCTGGGGAGAAGAGTAGAAGATGAGATGATTAACACCCTACTTTCACAAGTCAGATCTCCTTGGCCCTCAGCCCATTACCAGGAACTTAATCCCACGACCTCTGACACAAGTGATTTAAGCATCCATATTTCCTTGAATGACATGGAGTAATGTAAGACTAAGTAACTCGTTAAAATGGAAATGAAGGCTGATTCCATGCAGTCCTGCAGGGTGGCCTTTGTTTGCTTTTTTAATGAATACCTGTTAGATCAGAACATGCCCTTTTTGGCTGACCTCGCCCTGTTGGGTTACTAGGTGTGTAAAAGATAGCCACTGGCACACTCAGGATTAGGGATGCTTACTGAAACTCCTGATTACTTGCTCGACTCACATGGAAAAGCAGTTGGCATTTTTTTTCTGGTTAAAGCATCAGGAAATTCCACTTCAGTGGTGTGTAACATTCTTATAAATTCTGTTCTGAAACAACATTATCATGATGGCAGTCAGACTGCACAAGGTTGGCTTAAATCTGCTCATCTGTATTTCTCATATTTGTTTTCTTCAGAATACCCTCACATAGTTGTCTCACTCCCCCTGTGTTTGTACCTATGCGTTACGAACAGGCCTTTCTGTACACACACATACAAAGCCTCAACAGAAACCTTTCCATGAAGGACAGATCACTGATTGCTGTGTCCACTAGTATCTTGGCAAAATGAGTACCACTGAAGTTAAATCTGTTCCCTCAGATCATACTATTAAGGTTAACCTTACATCACTACGTGAAGGAGCAAAGCCACTATGTATTTCAGAGCAAGTTTTCAAAGTATTCAGTACACTCCACGTCTACAAGGGAACAGAAAAAGGCAGGCAGGCTTTGGAATGTGCATGCCATCTCTGCACAGACCCAACTGTTTCTTGTTTATGACAAAGGAGTAAATAATCCATTGATCTGCCAGCAGGGCACCTGCCTTACCAACCGACTCTGTATCAGTGGTCCCTGAACCCTCATTATTTTTCCTCAATTAAAGTGCACAGTCTCCTAAAGTCTGTGCCGAGCAGATGTACAACTGTTCTTGACTGCTGAACACAGAAGAATCACAAATTTAGGAAACTACTGCCATTTCATAAACCCTTGGAGTGCATCATTTGTTGTGGGGAAGAAATATTATAAACAATATGTCTCTTTTATAGGCTGCTAGGCCGGCACTCTACGGCAAAGAATATTAAAGTTCAGCAACTGTCACACAAGCAGTGCATTATGAATACTCTAACGAGGGGTTTTTAATGATTCAAGTAACAGTTACTGGCATGAAAAAAGAAACCTCTCTGAGGGGTATCATGTAAAAAAAATATGAAAAATTTGACTTGTATTTACCTAGAATTAGACAGAATTGATGTAAGGACAAAATCAAACTGGAATCAATGATCTGCAGAAATTCAAAGTATAATAACTGATGAATCACGAAAAGCAAAATGGAAGTTTTGTTTGCTGTATTATCTCTCTGGTTCTTTGTAATTGCTTCTTTTGCAGAAATAGGGAAGACAGGAAAAATAATCAGAAGGGCAATAGTACTTGCAATTATAATGCAGCAAGACTGTAGCTGCAAGAAATTAACTGAGGGGGACAGGTTTCACAAGAAGCTGCCTTTCACCTGAGTCTGTGCTCAAATATTGTAACACAGGAAAAGAGACCACGTTACAGACATGTTCCTGCAGCGCAGGGGAAGAAAATCACCTCCCAACAAGGCTTAGGGAGATGCTCATTTCCAGCACCAATCAATCAGCCTAAGAAGCAAATGAAACCCCACATATTGTGGGGGACAAAGTTAAAAGTTCATACAGAGCCTTTGTCAGTCTGTCTTCAGCACCATCCCAGCACAGCTCTGCTGCCACAGCGTGGGCTGGATTGGAGCGCAGCAGATTGTGAGTCTTGAGGTCAGGGTATGTGCTTGAAGCATCACTAGCTACGTCTGTTCTTTGAGTTTCTCTGGGAAGAATATGCTGCTGTTAACACTGCAACATGCACTAGCCACGGTCCTTGGAGCTGGGCACTGCATTTGGAAACGCAGTCAGTGACAACACTCCTGTCAGTGACGAGGTGTGAGTGTTTCCTGGGATGCCTGACGGAGATGTTGCCATTAAGGTACACATGATGTATATATAAGCCCATTCCTGCCTAGAGCTGTGCTTGCTGACTTAGGTTCTCCTGTGAGACAGTAACCCAGCATTTGTCAAGCAGAAAAAGGCATTGAGAAGAAAGGGAATTATTAAGGAACTCATCATCCAGCCAAAAGAACAGAAGAGATTACTGGCTGCAATCTTATGTTATTAGCAGGGGCCATGTTCTCCTTTTGGCTTTTGCAACTGTTTACTTCTCCTGGCTTGTTTTCACAAATATTTTGCAGAAAGCTACTTAGTCTAATGAAATCTCTACCCTGTAGCTCACTTCAAACTACTCATGTTGAACCAATGATTTAATCATTATAGTGTCTGATCAGGATTTAAGCACCTTGGACAAAAGGCAGCGTTGATATTTTAAAGGATTCGGAAGTCAGCGAAGGTGACTTCTGATGTACACTGGGGGATCAAGTCTCTATAAAAAGGACTTGTCTGGAATTTAAGGCCAACTGGACATCACACATTTTTGTGTGCAAAGCTTCACACGTTTTATTTCACAGAATAAATGGGGAAATTGGCAGGCAGTTCCACTGGAAAGAACGCAAGTATCCATGCGATATGAATTCTCTGATTATACCGTACAGGATGTGCTTCTGCACACCAGAAGTCAGGGTGCTTAGTGGATGACAGTGCAACTTGCAAACAAATATGTTTTCATAAACAAAAGATCACACCAACACCTAAGTACTTGCTTGCCACAAAGAGGTTTGTGTACATGACACCCCTGTGAACTATACTTTGGAGGAAGGACCCAGGTCACCAAGTGCCACCAAAATGAATAAGCTCTGACGTCGGTGCAGTGTTACAGGATCTGTAAGGTAAATCTCGTGACTCACCCTGCTTGTTTCCCTAAGAGCTGCTCAGCCCCACTGCATTTCTCCATCCTCCCTCATCTCCCAGAGGAGGGGTGGTGACACCTACACAGCCTCTTCTCTGGAAGTTGGACACGCTTCACTTGACGCTGCAGGACTGCTGGTGGCAGCTCCCAAGCAGTGATGGTGCAAGCAGGGCTGCTGGCTCCTGCAGCAAGGGGCTCTGCTGAAGTGGGACCTGGAATCACCAACTTGTGGGAGAGGAGGGCATCTTGCTGGTATCACTGACTTGTGCAAAAGAACCAGGAGTCTCAGCACAACTAACTCTGCTCTGCCATGGAGCCTTTACCAGATGGTGAAATCCACAGGGACAGGTTTCAGCTTTCCACCAAAATTGGATAAGGTCGAAAGCAATGAACTTGTCAGAGGCAAAATAAAATCCAGTCTGCTCCTTTCAGAAAACCCCCACCCTCGTTATTGACTTCCTGTCTGAAAACATTACCCACACCATACACTGTGGTACCTACACAGTTTGGGAGGCACACAGCTGGCAGAGGAACAGAAGCTCTGGGGCTCCACGGGAATGGAAGCTGCCACACCCATGGTGCTGCTGAATTCCCTGCCTGTGCTAGCGGAAGGGCAAAACCCTGATACCTCCTAAACTTAGGGAGACAGTGAATGTAAGATAAATTTGACATCATTTTGCAGCCTTTTCTACCTTACCCCAGGAAGTGTACCAAAGAATAAATTCTTCTGCATATCAGTCCTTACACCTGAAGATGTGGAAAGAGGCCATCCCTTCTGCAGAGTGTTCTTGGAAAGCAGCAAGCCTTAACAATGTAGCTCCATTAAGCATTAAGGCTCTCTCTCCTCTGTCTCATTGCTCCAAATATAAGCTATGTTTGATGCACCAGTCCTCCCTGAACCTGGCCTAAGGTCTCCGTGCTAGCAAAGTCCTTGTTTAAACATTTCGAACCATTAACACATGATCTGCTGCATGCAGATCTTTCAGAGCAAGGCCTCTAGAACCTCAGCTTTCACTGTCTCAGGTTTTCTCATCACCTGTGGTACCCTTTTCTTCCTGGGCTGGAAACATGTCACATTTTGAACTATGCAAAAATGTTCCCGCAGTGACCAGAAATGTCCTCTCTTGAACGTTCACTGTTCCACAGACCTTGGGGCTGAACATTTCTCTGCACAGGGAACAAGGCAGCACTGGGTGTTGTGAAAGAAATACACTTTATGTCTAAGTTTTGTTCAACACAGTTCTCATTTTAAAAATTCCATTTGTTTTAGTAGGTCTAAAAACTTAGCCTAAGTGGTTTAAAGGCATCAAATGGCAACAACACTTTTCAGACTCACAACCTGCTGACTTTCAGACCCCAATTTATCTCCACCAGACACAAACTGTTATCAAAGTAAATAGTTACAAAATAATTTGGATGTGTGAATTCTCAAGGATCTCACCTCATTTTGGCATCAGGTGGAAGCAACTAATGGAGGCTAGGTTCTGCCCTGAATATGGTGGGGAATGCTAACTCACAGGTGTCATGGACTTCCTGTGCTCTCTGGTCTGCCCCTGGATAACTTGCCTTCAAATCCTGTCCTAAATTTGAGCGATGGCAGGTCAGGTATGGTTCTTGATGAGGTGCAGAGTTTGCTCTGATTACCTCAGTAATTACTTTCTAATATTATTAAACTTTTTACATGAAGTAATTTCTCTTCTGATTGATCCACAAAGCTTGGGTCAAAGGCCATCTAATTATAAAAAGTTGCAGATCCATCTCCTTCATTTGAAAATACCTCTTGGTCAAGAGCTGAAGCAAAGTTCATCACCACATTTGCAACTCTGAGACTGTTCTAACCACTTTAAAGCAAAATATAGCTAAATAATTTATCTGCTGATAAAATAGCAGAAAGGAATCCTTCTTTCCTTACTGCAAAACTAAAGGATGTTCCACTTTTTATAGGCCTTGGCTATAAATGTAAGATAGTGTAGCATATAAATGATTTCAGTTATGCTTTAATAGTGCTTAATAAATCAAGATTGCATATTAAAGAATACATTGACATTCTAAACCTTAGCATAATATTTAATTAAGCAAACTACTACTTGTATCTTCTTATTTCAGAGCTGAGTTCAATGACTGATCCACCATCAGTGAAACTCCCCTGAAATGTATAGTGTATGAAGTGAGCATTGGAAATAAATAATGGTGGACAAGTTCAGGTATAGTGCCTTGTGAGTCACGTCTGGTTATTTTTTATCTTGTAATGCTGGCTGGCTAAATAACTTGCTGCAGATATGCTAAAGGCTACTAGTCAAGCAGAGGCATCCTGGCTGCCACTGGGCGAGTTTGCAGCCCAGGAACGGCTCTCCTCTAGAACAGAAAGCCTTTATTCCTGTTGTACACTACAAAATGATCTTTCTAAATGGATTACTAATACTGACACACCAAGATGCAGCTGTATGTAGCATATGGACCCAACTGACAACAGCATCAGCGTAAGTGGATGAACTGTAATTAACCCCATAGGGTAAGGGAGTATCTCAGCTGTAAGAAGAAAGGAGTAGCTTTAACCTGACAAAGCTGTTCAAGTCAGATGAGCCAATGAAGAAAGGGATATCCTCTACCCACTCTGTATCTGGGGATATCCCTTGGGGACAGACCTCTGGTGATCCCCCTAGCCCAGCCCCAGAAGAATGCAGAGTGCAGCTGCACCCCTTGCCTTCTGGACCCTGTCATCTCCCTCCATGGAAGAAAGAACTCACGCCATGTGTAAGATCGGTTTTATCTGTGATTAAAAGCCTTTTGGCATCCGGGTCCATTTAGCCTCAACAGTCATTTGGTCTTGACCTGCGACACTATGCAGGTAAGTCACACCTCTCAGTCACCTGCTCACCTTCTGTGTATTTGTCCAAGCACCAAAACCATAACCCCTCTGTTCTCAGCAATCTATAGCAGTAACTGCAATCAATATGCGAGTAGACAAGTAAGAAACATGAAAACAAAATGACTGCATTCTAAGAGAAACCTATTTTGAGAGAAAGCCTCAGTAGATGTGTTTTTTATAACCAGTTTGTGACTGGGCAATGCTAATGTATGATCCGAGGTGCAAGGATTTGTAAGAAATCACTTTCTTTTCACTAACATTACCACACTAATATATTTAACATAGACATTTACATGCTTTGCATTTTAAGTGCCTCTGAAATCCAAGCGCCAAGCCTGCACATTTCAGCAGCACCATCAGATGTAATGAGTTATGGTACTATCGGCATGTTGATAAGCTATAGCCCAAAGAAGAACAAGAAGGAAGTATAAAAAATATGGCCAGAGGATGGGATAAAATTATCAGCGAGTGTGTTTTCCTGTTTGGTTTTAATCTACATTTAATTAAATTCTTATCTTCTGTGTACTTATGGTCGCATTTGAATGGCGAGACTGCATTCATTATGAATGGTAAAACTTAACTCGGAGAACATTTCATGTGGCTTCTGAAAAAAAAAAGAAAGGAGGAGGAAAAGGAAAAATACTGTCTTTATTCTTTACACTGGGCTCTTCTTAAAGAAGGGTTAAGTCACTTGGAGCCCCAACGGGAGTCCCTGCACTTAACCTTTCGGTTAACCGACTTCTCGAGCCGCTTTTTAACTTTCATTTTTTATCTTTAATATATAGTTTGGAAATGTTAGCATCAAAATTTCGGCGCGGTGAAGCCAGCGGCGTAGGAGCAATGAAGGACACTGAAGAAGTGTTTACTTCATTCTTAAAACCAGACAGTGGTAACAGAAAGTTTCTGCCGGTAACAAAACACGTGTGCATTAGGCTGCATGCAGAATTACCTATAGCTGTCAGATGCTTTTAGTAAGACAGTAAACAAATCTTAATGAGGAATTTTTTGAAGTCCCAGTTTGTATTTATTTATTTATTTACGTTCCTCTATTTTCCAGATCACTGGGCTGACCATGTAGCCCTCCTTGGGCAAAACTCAGCTCTAATCTTGGGCAAATAAGAAAGGCAGAATCGAGTACTTTGTTTTACTTATTAGTTTCAAAGGTATTTTGGGTAGCAGAGGAGAAGTGAGATTGAAAGTGACACCACTAGCACAAAAATAATATCTAGGCTAAATTATTAAAAGATATAACAAAGTGAGACAAAATAGAAAGCCTTCTGTCTTATCAGTCAGTACAGCAACTACTGCACCATATATATTTTTAAAACATTCCATTTAGCTATCGTTATCCAAGAGATTCTATCTTGCAATGCAAAATCATATGACACTGTGTCAGAAATATCCCTGTGACTTTTACATTGCATACATTTATTTTCTTTCTTTGAAGGGCCCATCCCCAAGATGCTTTAAGGACATCTGAGAGGTACAATGCATTCATGCAAACCCAAGCCCTATCGAAATGAAACCTCCTCAAATTAAACATCTTCCTGCAGTACTGAATACTCATTTTCCTGAGCTAACCTCCACACAAGCCCTTGAAAACCAATCAGCTTTGAAGTATGGGTTGATAATTAACAAATATGGGGAGCTACTGCAGGTAGAACATTTCAGGGTCAAAAGTTCTACTAGGAAAATGAAAATATTGGCACCAGAAAGTAATTGTTTCCTTGCTCATTTGGCTATTGATTTGCAACTCCCACTGCCCCCAGAAGTTTGGATTTTACATACCTTCCCTTAATTCTTTTCCCATTCTTCAAGTAGAGTGCTACTGCTAATAGATAAAGGAAAGTGGGAAAGGCAAGAAGGAAAAGGATGAGCATGGGATAAATTAAACATTTAAAAGGTGCAGTTTACATCCCTTTTGCTAGCTAAAAAATAAAAACCCTCACCAGAAAATAGTATATTAAAGTAGGATTTCTCCTGCTGAAGTGCAAACTTTGCCTTTCACTGGAAAATTAAGCAGTGTTTACATTTTTTTTTTACAGCATGTGCATAAATGATGTTCAACGTCTTTTTAGAGCCCTTTGGATCTAAGCTGCGCTATTAGTGGTGAAATTTGCTTGATAAAAGGCTGCCTGCGCCCTGAAGCAGCTGACAGCTCTGTAGCTTACACCGCAGCTCCATCTACAACACACCGACACACCGTAATTTCTCAGGTTGAGAAACAGAAGTAACTCTGGCAAAGTCCTCATCCAAAAGCAAACGTTGCACCCATTTCTCTAGGCAAGCATAACAAAGCAAAAGGAAAAGCCCCGGTGCTGCAGCACCTACCGTTAAGCTTTGACACAGATTCTGAGCTGGTAGCTGAGTCACTTATCTTCTGTCATCATTGCTGGGAGAAAAGCAATTGTCACTTCATCCACTCCTAGCCAACCACGCATCCACGTTACCAGACTTTGTCTTTTTTTAAGTAGTTGCCAAGTAATTCACAACTAAACCACAGATTAAGGTGAAGTAAATTACTTTGCTGCATCTGTCAGATCGGTTTTGAGAGACAACACAGTCATGGGTTTAAGCCTTTAAACACTTAGATTAGGAACTGTGGCCCTGAAACAAGGGAAGGTTGCTGTCCGAGGGTTCCTCGCCTTACTCAAGGTACACTCTGAATTCTCTCTCCAACACCTGTCACTGCACCACTCAGGTTGACACTGATCTCAATTCAAGTGCCTTGTATATGCATCTAAAATCAGGGGGAATCTGGGCCACAGATTGTGGTAGAGTTGCCATTCAGGAGAACACTCAACACTTTTTCCCCACTGTCTCTTCAGATGGCACTGCAGTCTTCTGCAGAAGAGAGAAGGAGCACCGTGAGACACAGGGGTAAAAAAGTTCAGGGAAATTACCTCTCCTTAGAAAAACTGACAATTATCCTGGATTTAGGGATCATGTTAGTGTGGTTACCTTCCTATGCATTTCATATCACTTCCAAGGAGTTCTCTCGGGATGGTGTGAGAGCTCTGGGAAGATGTGCTGCCAAGACCTGCTAGAGACTTCATTTGCAGTTTTTCATCTATAAATCTATTTTACTGCTATTAGCTGTGTCAGAATAAAAATACCAACTGAGCTTGGAAATTAAAAAAGAAAAAGAAAAAAGTATATTTAGCCAGCTAATCAATTGCATAACTTTTCTAAAAATGTCTTCAGCATGATGACATTAGACAACTGTGAACCTGTTAGCTTCCAGCTCTGCTGTCACTGCTATGATATAACGAATGCCAGCATGGTGTTCCAGTCAGCTACTGCCACCTGCTCTGCTTTGGAAAAAGAAGTCTCTTTTTTTGGCAGCCATCAGATGTCATACCCAGTGCCCACTGGCAAGAACAATGACTTTTCACCACGGTCTCCCTCGTGTAAGAAAGTCTTTAAAAGAGGCCTAATGGAGAAGGGAGACAAAAGAGGACAGGACCCAGAGTGGGATGAGCACAGCATTACCAGCTGTGTGTGAGGATGCCCAGGGTGAAGGTCAATTCAGAGAAAGCTCCACCTAGCTGACTGCTCATTCAGGACTGTCACCCTGGGTCAGAGTGGGTCACCAGTAAAATGCAGACTGGCTCTAGGCAGAAATGTAACCTGCCTTTTGCGCCAGTTCAGTGTCTGCATAGGGGCTCCTCCCTCTTCAGCCATCTCTGTATGTATTTCTGTATCTGCACACAAAGCACCGTGTCCCTTGATTCGCCCAGATGAAACAACCACAACAAAGTGGGGCAGGCAGGAGGCTGTCTCCCTGCCCTGTACCACAGAGACTGCACCAAGGACAGCCACGTGGCCCTGAGGGCAGGGACACAAGAATAACCACATTGCTATGCTGCCTGTTTTGCTGACGAGACTTCCCTGACTGGTAGAATTCATACTTTGTCTTCTTACCCTTAAGATGTGAGAGAGACTGAATTTACTCAACTGAGAGGGTTATCTGTTGATTAATGAAAGTCCAGTGTGATGGAATATCATCCTAATCACATTGCACACTGACCAAATACAGCTATAAATGAAGGGGAAAGAGCATTTGCTTTTTTAATGGTACAGCAACTGGGCTTCAGATTGGCAATTTTAGCAGTATTATGCTAAACTAACACACACAGAGCCACCAGAAGCCTAATGCACTGATTTTAATAGGTAATGCTGGCATTAAATGCTCTTCTATATTGGAACAAACCTCTTCCCTGCATTTATATTTTTCTAATGTGTACAAGCATTTACAGGAACTGCATTTTTACTTCGGAGCCTTTCCTTTCAACCCACCACACAGGGATTTTCACTGGAGTAAGAGGCAGTTTTACACTGTGTGTACGTTTGAGTGTGCATATAAAGAAAAGCAAAAAGAGCGGAATTGCACCGTGCTTTTTGCTTGCAAATGAAAGCATGACTGTAACTCATGAAAAATGAAGCAGTGAGTTATGGCAAACCTGCCCTCACAAGACAACAGCCATGACAAATAAAATATACAAACCCAGACACACCACATTCCGTAACTCCTTGCAAACTCTAAGCCTACAGTTTGTTTTGACACAAACCTTGCCTTCTATGGCAAAAAAACCCCAACTTTCTGCTATATTAAAGGAAAATAGAAATAACTATTGTTTTATTTCTATTTAATATTCAAATGATTGTGAGAGCATGGCAGAAGTTGCTGCATAAAGCACAAGACTCCCTTTGGAAGACTGACGTTAAGGATGGGGCTTTTTATTCCAAATGCCTGCTATTTCCTAGACATCTGATGGATGCAGGGAATGTGGTTTCAAATATAAAGCTGATACTTTCTCTGTTTCTGCCTCTTTCTCTCACAGCATGATTATTTTAAAATAGTCAAGCAAAAAACAGTGCCACAGTGCCTCCAAAAACTGGAGGGGAAATCAAGCAGCACCACCATCCCATGATGATCCTGTCCCTACTGCTTCCCTGTCATGTTTGCTGACTTGCTCAGCACTGTCATCCTTTTAGCACATCTGATTATGATTCCTTCTAATAGGAACCATCAACCTGGATTCAAGCTGACAAGGTTTTGTGAGGCTTTCTTTTTCATTGCTAAGAATCCATCTTGCTCACAGATCTTTATGTTTTTAATTTAAAAAGCATTAACTACCACATTGGAATGGTTTATCTATAGGCACTAAAGCATGTGTATTATTTTTGACAATTGCCAGCCTCCTGCTTAATATCTAGCATGTAAATAAAAGTTGCCTTGTTTAACTTTGAACTAGTTTATCCATAAAGGACAGATCCTGCTTTTTTCCCAGTCACAAGTCTCACTGAGCTGAAATTTCTGTGTTTGAGCAAGGCTTGCTCAGATCTCAGGCATGGCAAACTGCCTGTTGGACATGCTGGGTATAGGCAAGTCATTCACATCACAAATTCTACCATGAGAAATTACTAAGAAAAACTAAAAATATATATTAAAAAAAGACAAATCTCTATCAGTAGGACATGTGAAAGATCTATACCTTTACTTGCTTCTACTAAGCACTCACTGCACTTGCTAAAGCTGAGCTTTCGACCATCTCTGGTTGATCAGGAGAGCCTGTCCTGCACCACGAGATAACAGACTCCCTTGGTGGCCGAGGCCATCTAATCTCCTGCCAGGCCTCCACAGTCCCTGAGCATGGAGCCACCTGCCTTTTGGTGTCTCATGCAGCAGTAAGTGCTGCAATAGATCCCATCAGTAATACAACCTGCTGCAACCAGGACAAATTCAACTCACATACTGCATATAGGCTTCTCATATACAGCTGGTTGAAGCTAAGTATCACACTCCTATTCAAGGATCTCAATAGTCTGAGAGCAGGACATCTGAAAATCACCTAGGTTTCCCACTGAAGACTGCAGCCAACAGCTCCACTTCCCAGGCACACGGACTTTCCAGTAGGCAGGTTAAACCATTCCTGAAGGCAAATTGGAGACAGAGCAAAAACCTGGAGGTGCAAATGATGACTACTACCCTTCCCACACCCTGCCAAAGGCACAGGCTGAGCTGCAGTCTTCAGGGTAAACATGAGGCACTGTTTAGATTTGCAACTGCCTCTCTAAACCAAGCCTGTATCAAAACTATGCACAGGTCTGCAGAAATGCTAGGAAGAAAATAGCAAACATGAAGTCTGCAAGCAGATGGCAGTGAGTATGCTACTGGAAAGCACTTGAGGGCCACTTGTGAAGGGTCTAACATTAAACTGGGGGTCCTGCATCAAACAGCACAAGGCAGTCCTTCCCTCCATTTTCTGCCAGGGCCCCTAAACTGCACCATTCACAGTTGTTTTTTGATGTGCTATAGCTTCTTGTTTGCCACCATGTTCAGTATCATCACATCTTCTATTCAGGACCTCAGAAAGTGTTTGATATTTCGTTTCTCCCAGATCACGTGGATTGCAGCAGGGGACTATGGCCTAGAACATGTGAGGAAAATCTGCCCTCTCCTGCAGCAGAGATGTTGGGCACAGCCAGTAAATCAAGTGCATTTCCACATTTGCAGTCAGTGGCTGGTGCTCTGCTCTGTGCGCTTCTACCCACCTCCAGAGCTGCTGACAGAAGGGTCTGGTACACAGCTTCCCTACGTACGTGAGATTCCTGTGCAGCAGGAATATGGAAAGCACTTTGCTTCTGCTATGCAAACCTGTATGAAAGAAAGCCTCTTGGATCATATGTGTCCATGGAAGAGGGTTGGCAGGATCTGCCCTACAGACAGAATTAAGACTTCAAGTGAGAAATAAGTAAGTAAACCAAATTAACCCAAAAGGGCAAAAAATAGCCTGCCTTGATACACGTCTGCTAAAAGTCACAGTGAAGAACTAAGGGAGGTCCAGAGCTGTCATTGCCTATGCCGTTCCCACGACAGAAATGTAGGTCCTTAAATTTTGGGGCAGAAAAAGTAATTTTGAGAAGATGCATTATAATTTGGGTGCATTTTTATCTGTGAGGATGGGAGTTTTGCAACAGTGGAGCGGCAAATTAACTGTTTTCATTTGCAGTTTAAAATAGAAGGTCACACACGGTGTAGGATGCACTGATTTATTGTTCTATATAAAGTAGCAAATTATGTTACAATTTAATGTATCCCCTGAATTATGATGTCATCATACTGATAATTTATTTAATATAGAAGATAAAGGGGTGACTGTTTTTTTGATCTAAATA